>NW_019174393.1:7438940-7626075 GCF_002260705.1 Seriola dumerili
GAGAGAGATGGTCAGTTCAGGACAGACCCCTCACAGCAATCTACTGTAACACACCATCAAACAACACATAGCATAGTTAGCCAGTTACCTACATTCTTCCTTAGATGGGAATTGCATGTATGTCAGAAATTTTGAATATTACCCACAAGCATGTGTGACAGAAGAGCTGATTCCTAAATGCAGTATCAGCAAGCAAGCTGCAACTGTTGGAATGAAGATGACTCAGGTTGGGGAAACTCACAAATCTGATACCTCTGATACTGAGCGCATATTATAGTGCCTCTCATATCACTAGCTATCAGGTCCCCGAAAAATTTTATAAGCAAATGCACAAGACAGAAATGTCTCATCTTTTCCAGCTATCCCACACGGTAAAGTTTAGTTTGTGCACTGCAAAATTTGCTTCAGTGCCAAAATACTGAAATTATTAATTGTATTTTAAAATGTTAGTAATATACATTTTGGTATAATATTAATACTGACATGTAATGATAGGAATATTTATTACACACTTGGGACTCAAAACTGGAGAAATCAAGCACTGGAGAGAGGTGCAGAGGCCATTTGACATCAGGTTGTTTCCTGTGTTCTTCCTTTTAGGCGTTTGCATCAACAATTAAGAATAGCATGTTATTGCTGCAAAATAGCATGTCTTTAGCGGCTATGGGTGTGTGACTGTTGGTGACGATCTGCACCAGAACCGAGCGCACAGGCATGCCACCGTCAAGTGTTGAACGCAACATGTACCTACGAGTGCTCCGTAACCAATACCACAACTGCCTTAACCTTCACCCTAACCTAAGACCACTGACCAAAAATCTGCTTTTTACCAATTGGGGATATATATTTTAATCCCAGAATTGGATAAACCATCCCCAGTTAACGGTCTTTAGTGTGAAAATTTGTCCCAAAAGAGCCTATGACAGAGAAACACACACATACACACTCTCTCTCTCAGATGGGCATTATCCAACACATTCATTTCACAACAAAAGTGTTTCGTTTGTTTTTTCTCAGTCAGGTGACCTGCGTCTGTCAAGGTAAAAGAAACTTAGTCTGTTTTTGTCCCCTACATTATTAATATGGGCACCTCCACCTCTACACCCACCACCCCCGTTCCAATCCCCCACCTGCCCCCCTGTTCTTGCCAGTCATCTCTCATTTCACACACACGTGGGAGAGATACACATTGGTGCTTGCTGTGGTTTGTGGTCAATTCACATTCGATTCTCACTCAATTCAGAATGTAAACCAAAACTGTGTGTTTATTTGCTACTCACAGGGGCATTCATTTTGATTATTACTGCAACAAACTGATCCCCACCACCAGCCTCCATCCCTCCAATTTTACATTCCTGATCCCCCTCTTTTTCTCACAAAGTAACATTCTTTCACTCACAGTGGTTGTGTTGCGCATCTACCGCGAGTTTCTGCTTCAACCAGACATTTCTCTCACTCTTCTTCTTATTCATTCCTGTCACCCCCCCCCCCCCCTCCTGGTAGTAGTGGCCTGCCCTCAACTGTTTGTATTAAAGTATGGAAGCGCAGTATCTCTCTCTCTTTTCAGCAGCTAAGGTGAATGGTTAATGCTCAGAAATTGGCATCTAAACATTGTGCTCTAGTTACTGAATAGTAGTTTTTAATATAAGAAACACACAAAATTATGTGTAGAAAATGCTCTCTCAAATTAGCAATGTGTATGTTAAGCTTTAAAGTTAAGAGTAAATATCTTGCTCAGATTTTTTGGGCCATTCACCATTGTTTAAAATTGAGAATTAAACCAAGTCCTAATCAAAATATTTATATTTTCAACATTTTTAATAATTAAGTAGAATTTTAACTTTGTACATTTAATTCACTAAAAGTGAATCAGAAAATACAGTTGACATCACATCTTTCTTTCTAAGTTTTCTCTCAACGACTTTTCGAAAAGTGTTCTATGGGAGAAGAATTTGAATGTGTTTGTGTCCGGGACTTGTGGCCACTATGTGCAAACACATTGATTGTGTGAAGTGTTCGAGTCAACCTAAAGTTTTGCTTGTGCTAACCGCTTCCTGCTCTATTAACATGTTGACAGTTATTAATATCTTGAATGTCCACTCTGTGTGTGTGTGGTGTGTGTAGTGTGTGTGTGTGTGTGTGTGTGTGTGTGTGTCTGTGGTCTGTGTGTGTGTGTCTGTGTGTGTTGTGTGTGTTATTTGTGGTACGTACATACTTGTGTGTTGGAATGATAATGTTAATGAGCTCCGGGCATGTCTCTCTTAGTTATTTATATATGTGTTTTTGTGCTCAAGGGTATGTACAACCCCCCCACCCCCTCCCACCCCCGTCGCGCCCCCACCCCCTATCTCTGTTACGTTCGTGTCCCAGTGAGGACAAGGAACACATCCCTGTTGCTTTCCAGGGTTGTCGTGTGTCTGTCAGGATCCAGATATTATAACCACTGTGTCCCTTCATGGTGGAGACTGTTTGCCTCAATTAGTTGACTGTGTGTGTGTGTGGTGTGTGTTTGTGTGGTGTGTGTGTGTGTGTGTGTGTGGGGTGAGTGTATGAAATGAGAGTGTGGGAGAGAGAGAGAGAGAAAGACGTAGACTGCGAGAGTTGAGTGAGTGATGCTACCTCTGATTGTATTGCAAGGATCACATCCTCTCTACAGGCACACTGCTTCCTGTTGTGTTGCCATGACAACGCTGCATACAATAAAAGGACACTACTCTTCTCCTTTAAGCCATGAGCTGTGTTTGTCTTACACATCACTACATGGAAACAAACACAGACGAATCCACACTCCTCTCCACATGCACTGGGAAAAAGTATATGACACACACACACACACACACACACACACACACTTGCTCTGCCTCTGTTCAGTTATAAATACTCAAGTACCAAAACAGCAGCACAAATTACATTATTGCAACACAAGAGACCATCCAGTTACGGGTTTATATGATCAGTTAAGCCATGCTGGCATGCCAGCCGTGTTAACTTACTAAAAAATAGGTCACTATATTGAGATATTCACCAATCACATCACTGTGGATTACCAGATGCAGCCACAGCCCATCAGGACATTAGATATTGAAAATTAACCAGAGGATTTGGTAACAATAAAAATGTTTCTCACGGTGAGTTTGATGTGACCAGATCAGAGACTCCAGTGTTTCATGCCTCAGTGTATAATTATATTCAATCCCAGAACCCTGCTGTAGTCTCGGTCTTTTTGAAGACGGAAAACTTGTGACTTTTTAGAGCTAGAATTCACAGGCAATCTGTTTCGCTCATTTGTCGAAACTTTCAGTCGTGTGGTGAACGTGAAAGATTTCACCGCACAAAGCTAATATTTCACACAGAATAATGAATTAAATTGTTACTCATCCCTGCACGGTAAGACACACAGACAACCATTTAAAACCCCTTATTTCCTTCAAATTTTTATTTATTTTTTCCAGAGATTTGCTCCAGCGGAGCTTATCAGCGTCCACCGGGACAAGACATTGGTTTGAAATGTGATAATTCATGCTCATACAATAAGTGAACAAAAACAACTTTTTCTTATTTTAAGTATTTATATTGTACTCCACTGATACTGTGTCAAATCCATGTATGTGGGGGAAGGGAAGGTTTTTGACTGGCTGTACTGAGGTGGCTGTGCAGGGAGCAGTTAAGCTTGGGGACATTAAGCTGTCCCTTACTGCTGAAATGAAATGACCTGTAGGGGTAAGCAGCAGTGTGTGTCTGTGTCTGTGTGTGCTCAGCTCAGTGGGTATGTGCAGAGGCTGCCTAGGTATGCTCATTTACAACATGAAAGCTGCTGTCATCTTCCATTATTACATTTAAATAAAGATTTAGATTTAAACAAAATTGGCCCATTCCCACCGCTGATGTCCCAGCCATGTCTACCCACAATTCAGCTGGTGTTTTCATCTGAGGAGGAATGAACCCAAGGGTGCTGTTGCCAGTGGGTGATTCCACTTATGATGACTCATCAATCAATGTCAGCAGTTAAACATCCAATCAGAGGGACCTTGCCACTGTCACGTCCAATCCGATTGATGGTTGAATTTTTCATCTTCCTCTAATCAGACTGAAGATGTCAAATATCTCTCAACAAAATATTTCATCTTTTCAGGGCCAAAGAAGAGTTTTACCACCCATGGAACAGATTGTCTTAAATACGTTCATTAACAAGATTCAGTTGATCGCTGATGATTCTCATGCTGCACACAAACTACTACTGCTTTACTGTAGAGGGTCTGGAAAAAGAATCATTGAAACGGTTACTTTATCCTGATTTTATCTAAGTAGAGCTGCAGCAATTAGTCGATTACTCATTAGTCAGTCAACAGGAAATTAATCAGCAGCTGTTTGGATGATTGATTAATTGTATCAGTAATTTTTGCCAAACATTCAGAGGTTTCAGATCCTCTTATGGAGGAGGAGTAAATTTAATATCTTGAGGGACTGTTAGTTGCACAAAACAAATTGAAGACATCATTGTGGGCTCTTGAGACAAATTACATTAATATTTAATCAAAGAAATAATTGCAGAGAAATCATTATTCGCAGTTCTATATTGGAATAAATACAACCATTTCAAATGACCACCCAGAGCACCGGGGACCAGTTTGATGATGAGTGGAGATCGACTCTTCTTGCTACTTTCGGTTAAACTCATTTGTCCTGCTGTTTTCAGAGAGTAGTTAAGCACAACTGCAAATTTACCACATGGATTAAATGTTAATTGAAATACAAAGTGTGTGTGAAACAAGCTTGTTGATGACATAGACTGTGCATATATTAATCCGGGACATAGCGCCACTTTGCAGAGTGACTAATGAAATTTCAAATGACTAATCCTCTGAACTGGTGACTGGTCAATGAGAGATGTCTGAGTCAAGTTGAGGCATCCAATGACTAAAACGTTGATGCCCCAGTAGCAAAAATTCAAATAAGCTTTCAAAATGACGAATCACATCAATAGATTTTTGCATTTTTGTATCTGCATTGCTGCGTTGTGTAACAGGATTGTTAGTTTATGATTCAGCTGAAGAGAAGTAATGAAGTGCTTCACGAGAGGTATCCATCGGAGTGCCACACAATGTGTCATTCAAGACTTTGGAAATGGATTTACAGAAATTATTTCCCAGACGTGACACTGAATGTACAATCTGAGCGTGTCAAATGGAAGTGAGATTTCATGGCCTTGCATTATCAGTACTGCAGCAGAAATTGAAAAAGGTTTTTTTGTATTGCAGGGAAGATGAAATAGTTCAGTGGTGCTGCTAGCACTCTTTCATATTTATATTGTTTGTTGACCTTGACTTTCAGAGCATCCCATGTGCACAGAAACCACATATGGCCATGAAGCACTCATGCATGTTTGAAGCATGTGCGTAGGTTTGCATATGGACAGCAGGGTCATGTCTCTACCAACACTTGGGAAGACAGAACTGTTAATTTGAGTGAACTCGTTCGCACTATGTGTGAAGTGAAGCCATATTAGATAATTCTGATTTGTCCTCCCAGAGGCTACGTCTCCAAGACGACTTGTATGTTAATAAGCATTCAGCTGACAGAATTTAAAAGTTCTCTTAGTTTTGCAGGGGTAGTTGGGTTGTTGTGTCCCTGCCAATGTTGAGACCAAACCTGTGCCCTCGGTCTGAAGAGCGGAAAGCAAGGAACACTTTATAATAGTCATACTATAGCACACATGTTTATCGTGTGCACAAACAACTATAATCAGAAGTCTGCTATAAACTGTAGTTTCTCAAGATTCTCTCTGTTTTGATTGCGATTATATTTAAAAGTAGAGCAGAAAATCAGGGTCAGTCATTTCTCTGGCTGTGTTTGATATTAATACTTTGGCTGCCAACTCTACCAACAACCCTGTATTTTTCTCAAGATTTCAACCCATGAATTAGAATCAACAGTAGCTGTATTCAAGTGCATCTTATAATATATGCTGACAGTTGTGGTGCCAGCATGGCTGATATAAATTGTATATTTGCTGATGAACTAATCAGCAGGCTATTGTTAGATGTGGGCAAGTGTTACCGCCATGTATTTGACTCGAGTTGATGAAACTTGTTGCACATTGAAGCCTAGGTTACATGCAAACCCAGGGATGAGGTGTCCCTGTTACACTCTGTTGTAGCATTAAGGTTTTGAATCTTTTAGTTTAGATAAGTGTCAGCTACATGCCTGAGATGTCACAGTCCTCCTCCACAGCTTCCCCTGCTGAACATCACAAGCTTTCCCTGAATGACTGTCCCATTGTTACAGTTTGCTTTTTATCTACTGAGCTGTAAATGTATCTGCTTGTTCTCCCCATCTCTCGCTCATTTTCCCTGATAGTCACACTCACTCTGTACCAACACCTATTTCTGACTGATTCATGATTCATATGCTCACGTGGTATTATGCTGTGAGGCCATGATCGATTTTCTGGCAGATTTGTGCCTTCACACCTACAGCCAAATGCTTTGCTATGTAATCACACAAAGTATGTTGGAAATCCTTTTTTCTTTCACACCTAAAGGTTCATCAGCGCTTGGCCCACTCACCAATGACATTGCCTCCGCTTTTGTGTTCCTGCAGAAATCAATCGGCAGCCACTTAGAAATGAGGGGGCTTTAATTAAATAAATGGAGCACATCATTGCCGGAGTTAGGCAAGGGGACGAGGAAGAGTGCAGAGGGCAGTACAATCTGTTGTTTTGGGATCCCACCCTCGGTGAAGCCATGACTCAGTCGCCCTCTGAAACACCCCGACTCCTGTACTGCATGTAGACACACACACTCTTTCTCACAGTCCATCAGGTGTGTGACTAAGCATGCCATTGTCAGTGTGACTGAGGATGAGCCTCACCAGTTCACTAGTCCCCCCCTCATCATCCCTCCTACACACACACACACACACACACACACACACACACAGACAGAGCCATCCCTGTTTCCCATCTGTCACCCTCTACTCAGCAGACAGCAGTGTCGCCTGTCAAAAGTGCTGGTCATTGATTGCTACTGTAAGGTGGGGTGGGCCCTGCGGTATTGAATTTCGAATGACTGCAGTAAACTATGGGGCTGGTGTAGGCAGTGGCAGCTGTTTGGGCACAGTGCTGCCTTTGTAGGGGCCAGCTGACTCAAAGATCTCATCATGGACAGTTAATACTTAGCTGTTGGATCACTGGCTGATTCATCCCATCCTGTTCAAGTTATCCACAGTACAGTGGCTAAATTGAATGCTGCCTTTAAAGGGGTACTCCAGCGATTTCAGTATTGCACCTCCATAAAGAGTGGGGACTCAGAGACAGAATAAAACAAGAGTGGCCAAATTGAAGCAGCAGAGGCCACTTTTTTTCCCTCTTTTATTTCCTATTTTGGACCAAGCTCCAAAATACAGGAGCCCACAATTTTCATAATGCAATAACAGTTGAATTACATGACCACTTCTTTCCAACTCCACACCTCCAGTTCGTAATACAGGCTTTTTGTTAAACAGATTTAGTATCAAGCCCAAGCCAAGATAACCCAGATGACATCACTATGACATCATCAGGGTTGTTTTCTTAAATTCCCTCCAGAGCCACAAAAAGCATTTAAACTGTTATCACAGACTGAATAGTACACCTTGTAGTAAGTGAACTGCATTTTTAATTCAGTTCAATGTTTCCCTGTGGAAAGGAACTTCCTGAAGAATGAGATTTAAAATAAATGCCCCAGGTTATTTTAGAGTACAATCAATAAACATCAGATTATAAATGAACAGACAGTGGCTCTACCACTTAGATTTTGGATTAGAAATTTGGTCCAATTAGAACGAGATAGACAGTGAACCCCTGCCCTTCTCATAAGTGTATCTCTTGCCAACTTGTTGCAGTGCTAATATGGATTTATTTGAGTGCCCCCATGTTTGTTTTCAATGCTGCTGTGTTCGGGTGAGCGTCATGTTCCTTGCTTTCTGAGAAAGGCTCGCTGGCTGACAACAGGAGGAGGAGGAGGAAAAGGAGGCTAAGGCCAAAGCAAGTCTCCATGTCCCACCGCATCCTCAGGTTACTCACCAGCCTCATCCATTATTGCTGGCCCTCATCCATAATGGATGAGCAGGTACAATGCCACATGGCTCTGGAACCGACACTCCCAATGCTCTCCCCCTCAACCGCTAACACCGCTGCCACCGTCCTGCCACCGTCCTGCCAGATATCTCCACCACTGTCGAGCTTCGTTATCATGTCTCTGGGCTGTGACCTACATAAACGGAGCAGGCACAACATCTCGGGGACGTAGATGGTGAGACAGAAAACAAGAGGAAGGAAGCAGAGGATTGAAATGATGCAGAGCAATGATTCAACAGGAGGATGATAAGATACACAGAAGAGAGTACATAATAAGAAAGATCATGATGTAAACCAAGACCTTGCATTTATTTCACCATGCTCGGTGTTCCTATGAGTTGATCGTTTCCATTTCACATCAGAGCACCATAGTTTGTACCTTAAGCAAACAGTCTATCCATAATGATAGCAATTAGCATCTACTAAAACTGGCACTGCGCCTGTTTGCAGCACATCCAACATTAAGTTCCAGATAATAACATTAATGATGACTTGCAGCCTCGCACCAGAGTCTCCTCTCTGTCCTTTTTTCCCTTTTATAGCAAAGAGTTCTTCAATGCAACTGCTCTGGGGAATGTATCTAGTCACTGCTCCCCTGCTTTTGACAGTCAAGAGGCACTTGTTTGACATTGGGAAGTAAACTGGAAAGAACCCGTGTTTCGTTCCAGCCTGGAGCACATCAACAGTTTTGGCTAATGTTTGCCAACTAGACCTTGAAAACAGCTAGATCTGTTGTTATTAAAGGAGAGCTTACAATCCTTGAATGTACTTTGCAGAATATTTCACACATGAAGCATCAAAAATTTTTTGTCATAACATAAAAGACAAACTTTTCAACTTGTTAGTGAGTCCTTCTGCTTGAGTTTAGCCGAGCTATGTTTTTTTTTTTTTTTAGTTTGTGTATGTATGAGGCCAGACTGACACTGAATTCTTATTATACAGTGACATCCCATAACTTGTCACTCACAGGCTTATTCCTTACAAGTTCAGTCAGTGTCAGTGCTCCTTATCAGCCACGTGTCTTGCCAAGGTGTCCTTGAGCAAGATCCTCTAAGTCACTGAGGAAAAAGTTGTCCGATAGATGCCTGAAAAATTAATGTAATATATCCCACCCCAGTTCTGTCTCCATGTGACGACTCTGCCTAGTCCTCCCTCTTTATTTTAGGGCAAGGGTAGCTGCAGCGTTAGCTCAGAGTTGCCATTACTTATTTGGACTCTGTTCTCATGGAGAGACTGACTCTTCTGGGTGTTTTTGTAACTGGGCTATGGAAGCTGTAAGTAGGGTAGCCCTTAACTAGGCTATATGCAGACTACTACAACTAGGCTTCCTGTTGTCTGGTCACTCTAATGAGGCTAAAGTCCATTTCCCCAAAAATTGGATCTAACTGCCGACTTGTTTAACTCGGTGACATGTAGGCACAGGCCCAGAGTTGAGACGCTAGATACCACTGAAAAACAATTTTAACGATTTTGACATTAAGCCATTCTTGTAAACCTCTGTTCCTGAAAGCAATTCCCAGAGTCCCAGACCTGTTACCTATTTATTGGATGTATTTATTAGATCTGGGATGTTTTTCAATTTGTTCAAATGTTTCCTAATAGTGTGATGTGGCTGGTTAGTCATTATATAAAGTTACATTTCTTCCCTCTTTGAATTAGTGGGATCTGTTAAATTTTGTCTATAAACTGTGGTCTATGAAATTTTGTATAGTGTTGCCTTGTTCTGCTGTACCTCTCTCTTCAGGAATCTATTTTTACAACAAATAATGAAAAGATTATTACGATATTTTTTTATGTATTTTGTGAGATTACTCTCATTGTTATTGTGGTTTTGTCTTGATTTTGTCAGCATGATGCTGCTAGTTTATGTCTGTATACACCTTGCCCTTTGTCATGTTGGTCATTTGCCTTATGAAGACCCAGTAGAGTTGAACTGTGGCCTTTTTCAGTTGAACATAGTTTTGGGGAGGTAAAATCCAGTGTGCAGGCCACCACGTGTAACAGTGGTAATTGTGTGCCAGACTATTTCTTGGTTGGTACCAGTAACTAAGTACATCTCTGCACTGGGTTAAATGTCTTTCTCAGGGATTTTTGTTGATTGCACTCTTTTGTGGCTTTGAGCTCTGTTTTTGTTCGGGATCAAATTTAACTTTTTCGTGTATCGCAGTATAGCCTAAAAATATTATAATATTGTTTACAGGCCATATCGCCCAGCCCTGGTCTCTGCTTGTTGCCTGGCAACTGGTCCATTCCAAGAAATGGCCCTCCAGTTTCTATACAGATGAAACAAACAAGATATAAAATGTTAATTAGTGAGCTTTCTCTGTGCTGTCGGGCTCCTTTTGTCACCTTAGGACAGAGCCAGGCTGTAGCTGACACAACAGTGTTATACATCTTCTCATCTAATTCTCAACAAGGAAGAGAATAAACATATGTCCAAAAACGTTGAACTCTTCCTGTAAGATGTGTCAGAACCGGCTACAAATTTTGATGACAGATTATAAAGCAGTGCAGGACAGACACCGTACCAACAAAGTAGTTTTCACAAACTTAAATGTCTTCCGGACTTATGATTGAGTGCCACAAAGGGTCTCCGCATGAAGAGGGAGTTTATCAGAAAGAAGAGTTGATGGAAAATCATCCTCAGCCCTTCATATTGTCACACCTTTTATTAATGTAATTTTTCACCCACTATTTTCTTTGACACTGAATGCGTATGAGTGGGCCAGTCAGCTGCCACAGCAGTATTACTCAGTTCAGCTCACAGGACACTTTCCCGAGCATAAGAAACAAAGGCCAGTCTGTTTCTATGGTTTCTCACATACTGGAGATCTGAGTGGAATTTTACATAGACAAGACTAATGGATAGGCTGCACCAGCCGACATTTAACAAATACCAAGGAGAGGTACGATGATGGAGAGGGCAACTTCATGTGCGAGTCATTCCACAGTAACATTTTTTTAGTTATTGCATGTTTCATTGTGTTGCTCATTAGTGAAATGAGGTGCGGTTGTTATATCACAGTGAGCTTTATAGGTGGCTTCACAGGTGGCACAGAGAAGGAAAAAAAGCCTTCAGAGAACATGCTCTGATGCCGGGTGGAGGCCAAACACTGCCTCCTCAAACAGAATATACACACACATACTGTACATAAACATGTATCCACACACACACACACACACACACACACACACACACACACATACACACACACACACACACACACAAACTCTTTCCCTCCTGTAGGTCAAAACAGGAAGCCCACCAAAAGAGCCTTGACAAACATGCCCTCCTTTCTCCAGGCTCCTGATGCATCACATGACGGGTGGGTGTTTTTCTACGGACAGAGTGTTGGAAAACTCCTGCCTTGCCCTTCACATGACACACTAACAGAGAGGAAAGTTTCCATTAACCGTTGGACAGCAGCTGACAGTTGTGACTTTAGAGGAGAGCGAAGGCTGAGGGACAAGAGAGAGGAGATACAGGGCAATATGTCTGAGTAAAATTAAAGAACCTTATTACTGTATGTTTGTACAGTGAATTATTCAATCTAAAAGTAACCAAAGGTGCCTTTTTCCAGGCGCCTGGAAAGGATGGATGAAAGAAAACCTGAACACCACACAGGGTATCAAATGGGTCATCTGTGCCTAAATAAATCATAAAAAGTTTGTAATTAACGAATAACAAATGAAAAATGGTGAAGGCCCAAGTGCTTTTTCAAATGACTGCTCGGTATCACTTGTGTTATGACTCACAGGAATTGAACCACAGCCTCGCTGAACCTTGTCAGTGTGTTCTGTAATTTAATTGCAGGGCACACTGTGTTCTTTTTAAACTTAAGTAGACCGAACTGACTTCTTGAATTGCAGTGAACCAGGTCACCACCATCAGGACAGCTGATGAGTTTGAATGGGCAGAGATTTTCTTTAGCTTCCTTTCGTGTGGGCCCTTTGAAGAGGAGTAATCCCTGCCCAAACCACAAAGCTGAAGCCCTCGAATTTCACACATATGTTTACATATTAGTCACGCAGCCAATAACGCTCCAAGAGACGAACAAAGTTGGCAGTAACCTTGAACATTTTGTTAGAGGACGATTTAAAGTAATTTCTCCATCCTGTTATCTCGGCAGCCATAGTAGTTGGTAATTTGTCATTTTAACCAACAAAATAAACATGAGTCTCAGTTATGTCATTTTTTCACTGCCATACTGACTGAACTTCTGTCTCTCTGGTCTCTCAATCAGGAATGGAGAATCTAAGTTATAACCGGCTCTCTCCTGCCTTTCTGTCACAGCAAAGTGACTGAGTTTTCCCCAGACAGACCCAGGGTAATTGGAACAGTGGATTGAGGGGTTGGCACACACACGCACACACACATGCACACAAACCCACACAGGTCATTACATTTACCACTAAGCATCTCCATAAGCCCGAGCAGGCATATCTGACATATCCATCTGCTATGGTAGGATCATGCTGGATCTGTCTCTCTCTCTCTCACTCTCTCTCTCTCTCTCTCTCTCTCTGTCGCTCTCACTCTCACTCTCTCTCTAAATCGGGGTAAGGGGTGTGCCAGTGGTAATGATGATGGGGACATGACATGTAATCACGGGGTTGGTCACAGCTTGGTAACTAAGCAGGGCTATGATTTTACCCACATTTACATCTCCTCTGGAGCAACATGTAATATTGGCCTGGTTTTGTGCAACAAAATGTAAAAGACAGTTGAAATTCTTAAAATCCTTTAATCCTATAAGGATGACTGGTTCTTTGTGGATTGTGTCTGTTGTTGCCCTTATATCACAGATCCTCGCTGTTTTTCTGCCTCCTGCCTTTGTGTGCATCAGTTTATTTGATTTTATGTTGAAAAGCTTGAAAATACTTGTTTCGCGCTGCTTGTCTATAGCCATCAATTTTTTTTCTTTTATCTCTATTTTCTTTTTCTTTTCTATTTAGCGTCAGTACAATACCTGAGTTTCTCTACTGACATCAATACTATTATTTACTTCACATTGAGAGCCAACTCATTGCCCTGTGGACATGTGAGCAAATATGATTTTTCTTTCTACAAAACCTTTTTCATAGTAGGAGCCATAGTTCTCAAATGTTCATTGTTGAAGAAATTTGCCAAAATGAAATAGAATAAATTTGCAAAATTTTGACATATTTTATTGATGCTACAGACATGTTTGTGATGACACCAGATGACAGTATCCAAGCTCTGATTGTGAACGGATATTTAGAGCAGCAGCTTAACATTTTGGGAAATACAGTTTTTTGTTTTCTTTAGTTAGATGAGGTGACCTGTCCTTTAAATATATAATAAGCAGGAATAGGAGGAACAGCTACACTGGCTAGTTGGGGGTTTTTTTGAAAATGAATTAATTAGTTAATTAATTAATGAATTATCTTTAGAAGCAGATTTTGATTGGACAATGCCAGGCTAGCTGTGTCTCTCTCTCTGTTTCCACTCTTTATCCTATGCTAAGCTAATCAACTGCTGGCTGTAGCTTCAGAGTAGTATTTATCTTATTATCTAACTCTCAGCAATAAATCAAATAACAATATTTCTGTTGCTTTAAAACATATGTGGGTATATGGTGAGCATACAGTATATTCTGCCTCTCTTTGAAACCCTTCACCTCTCCCTCCCCCCAACACACATATGTCCATTTGTTCTCCTCCCTATGGTAGGAAGGTCAAGCCCACTGTGTACTGCAGGGCAAGGTTTGTGTTTGTGTGTGTGCATTTTGAAATGTGTGCACACACATGCTCTGAGTTCCTTTTGCATCAAGAAGCATAGGTCCTAGTCTGTAACCCTGCCTCTCTTCCTCCTTGTGCCGTCTTTCCCTCCCAGGGGAAAAGCCCCCATGTGAAAGGGAAGAAATGGGGTGTAAAGGGCACTGAGTTCCCATTGGATCTACTCCTCTATGCCCCATCTGTGCCCAGTCTATGCCACTCTGCTTTGGACATTGTAAAAGCTCTGAGCTGGCTTGAGGAAGCAGGCACTTTTAATGTACCCCTTCTCTTGCTCTCTGCACATTCTGTGGGTTAAGCAAAAATCTGATGTGACTCTGTAATTAAGTTGCCATTAATTGTTTTGCCTGGTCCCTGGTGGCATTCACAGACTTTGGGGGAAGAGAACAGCAGATTTATAGGGCTGATGGGCTCCACGCCTAACTGAACAACTAAACACAGGGAAAACGATTCTTAATTACTGCCTGTTGCCACTAATTTACCCAAAGTCACCTCTGCCAGAAAGCTAACTAGCCCTCACCGTCTGGCTGCACTTCAGCACACACTTCTTCTCTTTTATAATTTGTCCCTTCTATCAATACATCATGTATAAACACCTTAAACTGTTTACATTTCTTAACCTGTATCCTTCATTTCTACCAAACTTGTTTTCGAGGCTGAAACACACACAAATTAAGTTTGATTCTGCAATATTTTTGTCTTGTATGTTTTGTTTTCCATTTTCGTTCCCGTTGGATTCTAAAGGCAACATTTTCCATGAGCGTTGCACTGAGTCTAAATTTGGAATCTCAGGTGGTTTCTCTGCCTTGGAGGTAATTGAATCAAGACTATTTATATGCCCTACATTTTATGACACGTAAATGTTCACTGGCCTGAATGAAATACACTCTCCAGCTCTAACGATAGCTAAGCCAAATGTAAATACAGAGGATATCGATGGAAAACAGAGCATGGAAAACATGTCCAGCAGGGCAGTGGCATTACAACCCAACCCCCACCAACACCCTTCTATGGCTCTTCTACGTCTTCACACAACCCCACACATAAGTTTATACGGTGATGGCATACTATAACCATACACAGTGTCTTCCACTCACACACCCACATACAGGGCTGGGCGGGTCGCGGTCCTGACAGAGTCTGGCCTCAATGGGCACTTGAGGTGAATTATTGTTTGTGAGTGGAAACTTGGCCAGATAATCTCAGTGCTGCTGGCTCAGGGCTGAGTAAGACCACTGTCTCCTACCCCGCACACACACACACACACACACACACACACACACACACACTCACATACACACCACACACACACACGCACACACACACACACACATGGTCGATACGCACACACAGCTTTTGTTTTATCATCTCTATTTCCAGTTCACACTTATTTGCTGACTCTTTGCCTTTTACAATAACACCTTGTCTGTATGGGCTGTTGCTCCATCTTTCTCTTCCTTTTCTACAACCTCTGTTTTCCGTCTCTCTATTTCTCTCCACTTACTCCTTTCCCAACAACTCTGGCCTTTATCCTGCAGGCCATTCACCTCTCTGTGGCTGCCCTTGCCAGTGCCTGCAGTAAATTCCAGGGGTAGTTGGAAACACAAACATGCACAAGCCTAGAGCGAGCAGCTCAGTCATGATAGACCCCTCCTTTACAACCACCGCACCTACCCACCACCTCTCCCTCAGCTTTCCTCCACAAAAGGGGTCTTTGTGTGTGTGACTGCTCCACAAGGTCTCACTTCAAATCTTTGCTTAGATGATTACCTGCATCATATAGGTGTAATTCATGTGTCTGTGTCTCCAGTTCTATTGCCAGTCAGCACAGTGCAAATGTTAGTCATATAATTGGGGACTCCTCCAGCAGACATAAACCAATGTTTGGACGCTTGTGGATTTCAGGAAAAATGTGATTACAGTAATTGTGGCAGACTAATGACGTGTTAGATGAGGAAGGTTTGTTATTACAATGAGCTGGACCCATCCCTAATATAAACTTTGTCTGATTGATATAGCTACTGTCCTTCTTGAATAATAGGTCTAAACAGTCTAATGTTAATACATCCTTCTAACACTAAGCCCAACAAGATGACATATTGTCTAAACTGAGAAATACAAGCAAAGAACTGGTTAACATCTGGACTTTTGATTAATTTACAATCGGAAAATTGTCACACATCATCAAACCCGATCAGCAGTCCTTCTCTAAAGTATGCAACACAATTTTTCCTCTTCCTCTTCAAAAGGAGGAAGCCCCCCCCCGTCCCCGTCTAACTCTTTGCCAATGTGCTGAGCCAGTGGAAAATCCAACGTCTGTTCAAGAAACAAAGTGGTGTAGAAAGATTGGTTGACCAGAGGAAGCAATATTCATACAGCGTGTCCTCACTGATAGGGACCTGGTTGTGTAAGTTCACTAATGCAACATCTTCAGGATCGCATTTTCCACTTGCCTTGGCTGAAGAGGCACATGATCTCTGAGTGGACCATCGGCATTTCCACCACAGTCATATGTTTATTTAAAAAAAAAAAAAATGTTTAGGAAATAACTGCTAATCTGTGTGGCTTGTGATTTATCTTTTCCATTCCCTTTGGCTTTTCCATTTTGCATTGTTTCATGATCAAGTGTCTTAATCAGTTCACAGCAGCGTGTTATCTAACAATGTGATAAGATGCCGAGTCTGCAACTAAGTTCCTCTCTGTTAGAACAGCAGACACATTCACGAGGGTGCCAGTTGCTAGACACTCTTCCACTGAACCTGCAATTATTTGTCAAGCTATCTTGTCTCATGGTGTGTAGAGCTCTACCCCAGTAATTAAAGTTCTATGTTGGGATGAAAACACATGCACACACAAAACCACAGCTCTCTTGTTTATTCTCAAATGTGACAACACTTTTGTCTAACTTTTTTTGTGTTGTGCATCGTGTTCCTCTATGAAGCCATGTGCTCTCTTTCAACCTAAGTTAATAAAGTGGTTCTTTTTTAGTGTGTTTTTAATAAACGCAGAAGTTACCCCGAAGGCAGCATCCCCTTTTGGGAGACTTTTGGCATGCCTCATCATTAATGCTTACTCAGGCAGCATAAACAACACATTAGTATGCACAAAGGCTAATGACACTTGACATTTACTGTAGTTCACAAGATGCTCCAGAGCATATGGCAAATCTCCTCTGAGAAACTGAGTCAACAGCAAGACTGAGACAACAGCTGCCGGGAAAATTATTGGTCTCCCCAATTTAAAAACTCTAAACAAAACTACTTACATGGCTCTCTGAATGTATTTGCACAGATGTAATTTCCTTTTCAGTTAAGCAACAGGATTAATTTAAATACATTTTTCTTCAGCGGTTAATTTCTGAGCTTACTGCCACGCTCTCTGTTGCAGATACATGTAGTCTTTTTATTTTTATTTATTTATAATTCACTCTCTCTATTAACAATTCAAAAGACCAAACAGTTCTCAGGTTGTTATATATACAGCTAAAAGGCCCTTCTTGTGGGGTTTCACCAGCTCGCTCACTTCTGCGGTCCCAAAGTCTTTAAATGGATTGAAGGCGAGATTAAGTGTTTTTAACGGAACAAATAGGCAGTGATGGCAAAGGAAATTCCAATTTATTGTCTGTCATATTTAAATAAAGAATAGACATTAAAACATTAGCCGCAGACAGGAAAGAAAATGGCGTGGAAAGTTTTACTTGATGACTCTTTTAATATCTTATAGTGAAACTGTTTCATTATGTCTGAATGTTTGAGTGCATTTCTTATCATATTTGTGTGATTTCAAAAAAAATCTTTTACATTCCTTAAATTGTATTGAAAATTAATGTATGTTAAAGGAATAGTTCAACATTTAGGGAATTACTCTTTCTAGTGGAGAGTAAGATTAGAATAGGAATTAATACCACACATATTTGTCCTTTAAATATGATGCTATAGCCAGCAGCTGGTTATCTCAGCTTAGCACAAAGTTCTGTGCTGGACTCTTTCTCTCGCTGTACTGCATCAAACCAAGAAATAGTCTGGCACAGACCACCCTGAACTAGGGGCTAGCGATATCTCCCAGTTTCCAGCCTTTGTGCTTAGATAAGCTAACCAAGTGCTGGCTGTAGAAATACACTGACTATACAGACATGCGAGTGGTATCTTCACGTTGAACTCTCCATTATAAAGCGAATACGCGTATTTTTCTAAACTATTTCTTTAACAGTATAAACACAAATAATAAACTACTGTAGGCTACTCTTGTAAATCTGCAACCCTCCTGCTGCTCAAACCTTCTAATCTACCGTTTGCATTAGATATTGTTTGGTATTGAACTTGTTTACTTGCTTGCTTGTTTCTGAGAGGACATTTTGAGACTATATTAGCATTCCTACTATTAGATTCTTGTGTGCGTGCCCTGGCTTCTGCAGTGTCTGAACAAGTGAGATATTAAGGGAAGATACAGACTGATTGATAGACAAAGATAGGCAGACAGAGCGAGAGTGAGAGAAATGGGTGGCATCAGTGTCATGTTAGAGGGACATCTGCTCAGGGTTGGCCAAACACAAAGCACTGCAGGCTGCCAATCAGGAAGTCACCAAAACCACTGACAGTGAAGTGGCATAAAAATAGGTCTAGTCTCTACATCAGCAATACAGGGTTTGAGGGGTCCGCAGAGCAGATCCCGTTTGCCAGTTCTAGCTTGGCTGAGGCCTGTGTTATTGTTGGATGTACGAGAAAAACATCAAGATCGAAGCGCTGCGGTGCAACTCTATCTTGAAGTCTCAGAGCAGAAGATTGACAGCTGAATATATGTGATGCGTGGAGGATGCATATTTGACACCCAGAGATAACCGACTGCATCATCTCGCTGATGGCTGCTTTTGCAAACATTGGTCAAAACTCTACCCATGTTACCTCTCAATTTTACGGGCGATTCAATTAAAACAAAAGGCGATCACATTACAGAATCAAGTGTTAATTAACTGAATTTGTACTATGTGTACTAATGTATTGTACTATAGTACTATATGTACTAACCAGATGAGTCAAAGAAATCGTGGTTTAAAGAGATTGGTTGGATGTTTATGAGTGAGAGAACAGATGCAAAAAACAGTCACCAACATAATACATTTTATGGTGATCTGTCTATTGTATAAATATTTTGTCTGTCTATATCCCTTTTTGATTGTTCCTGTCTGCTTTTGACCGAACCAACTCAGTCAAATCACACAGACATAAGACCAAATGATTGCTCAAGTCAACTTACATAAATCAAGTTTTTTTTCCCTCTACTTCCTCTTTTCCCCCTCCCTTGACGTTGATCTGACTCAGAAGTTCTGAAACAACATTTTCCAACTTTTAAATTGCATACAGTCGTAAACATGTTGAACTCTTCCCTTGTTTACAAATCTGAAGAGGTAAATGTTTCTGTGCACTTAGGGCTGTTGTGTTAATGATAAATCCCATTATGTCAAGGCAGCAAGTATATTACACTGGGGTTTGACCTCAACTGGGGTTATTGTCTGTTTATCATCTACCACCATTTGTCTTGTTTTTAAACCTGGGGCCCACCACAGTCAGATAAAGTTGTCGGTCAGAAGACAGTTGCTTTGCCAGACTTGGTTCGTGCAAATGTCTGATGTACTATATACACCTTGACTGAAAAATGTTTTTACTGTCTTTGTGCACATATTGAACATTCTGTATCATGCACTTTGTATTTCTAATTCAGTTACTTTTTCAGGTGCTGAAGCTTTGCACCTTATATCCCTCAAGGCTCTGTTCAAATCATAAATTGGAGATATATGTGCTCCTGCGTATTATATTGTATACACTTCTCTTAAAGTATTTGGTGATCATAAGGGATTTTCTGCTGCACCATAGTTGTGAAGCATATTCTGTGGTTGATCTGTCTATTAACAATGTGCTGTTCAGTTTCTGTAGTATAAGTAGTCTAGGGGTATTTCACTGACAGTTGGCCCCAGTAACAGGCAGCTGATTGTTGAATGTGTGACTCCTTCTCAACAGGACTAAAGAAGCGCAAAGAATACAGGCATTGAATCCAGAGAAGACGAAGAAAAAAAGCGCTACGTCATGGAAAGAATGACGTCAGGTATTATTAGGCGCCGAGGGAAGAGCCTTGTGTAGCCTAGGTGGAGTTCAGACAGCCACACAGCAGAAACGATGCGGCAGTGAGGTTTCGGCGCGTACTTTTTGCAGGCTGCATCATATGATAGGAAATGGGGGGGGCTGAATAATCCTGTTATTATAAAGCAACACGGGAGCAAAGAGGGAGTACGAGGGGATCATGACGTAACCGTTTCCATAGGCGACTGATATGCTGGCTAAGCCAATGGGAATCCACACTAGCGGTCCATACCTATCCTCTTTTTAACGTGCATCACATGTCCCCAGCGGTGTAGTGACCGAAAGGAGCTAAGCGAGGCGAGATGATTCACCTCAGTATACTTCCGTCTTCGTCAAAACCTACATTAGAAAAACCGAACCATTTTTTCTTTGGGTGGTTGTGTCCCACATGGTGTCTAATACATTTTCACTTAGATTTTAATGCTTACAGTTTCAGAGAATTGATATTGTTATGAGAAACATACATTTCATTGTATTAATAGAAAAAACAGGTGATCTTGGTCTGCACGTGTCCTATAATGAAGCGGTCCTTTATGAATCACCCATGTGCTCATCAGTATTATCTAGATAAGTTAGCCATTGGGTGCATTCGTTGTGACAACATCATGTCGGTTGACCGTTATTACAACAGTGTTAGATAGCTGTACGCATGTGTCATGTTTTCCGGCAAGTGGACGTAGGTGTCCACGGGCTCTAAAGGGATGGGAACCATCTTGACAGTTCAGGCAGGAGACTTTGGTTGTGGTTGTGACAGCGCAGTGGGCGGGATTTTACCTCAGAGCAGGGGAGAGAGTCCAGTCTTTGGTGAGACTGAGGGGGAGTGAAAGAGAGAAAGGGAGCTGGGGTACTCTTCAGAGAACGGAGTAAGTATTTTTTGTTATATTTTCCTGTGCTAACGCGACAAAATGCAGCAAGATAAGGACTGCGTCCAAGTGTTGTGGACGTTGCATATAACACCCTGATTGGTTAAGTCTTAATTTTTGTATGCAGTGATCAACGAGGGCCAGCCACTGGTGGGTAGCTGCCTTGGGTAGTTAGCTTTATGCCAAGCTAACATCGTTAGCTAACGTGAAATCTTGAATAGATACTGACACTGGGCGTCTCGTTTTCAACTCAGGTAGCCATTCAGCCAGGATGCTGCCAGATTGCCTTTGCTTGTGTTTAGTTTATTTAGACCTCTGTGTTGCCATGGGCTAAGTTTTTTGACTTGTCAGTCTCTGGGAAGTAGATTTTGTATATTTCCTTTCTTTACAATCAGCATATGCTAACGCCTGGGAGCTAGTTGGCTAACATTGCACGTTAGCCTGGATCGATGTTTTTTAACGTTGGACTCCACACGTTACAGTCTCTCGTGGGTAGCAGATTGACGGTGAGACGTGGAAGCGGTTAGAGACTGCCTGTGAAATAACGCTAGACACATTAATGTGAACCTCTATATCGGTACGAGAAAGTTACCTGAATTTCATTCTATCATACAAACCTCAGAGTTACATTCGGGTGCATTTTACGATTTGTCATTTAACCCATTTAACATTATATAGGCACCCCTTTTATAGGCAAAGAGATAAAGGCAGTAAGCTAGCGTTAGTGGGGTAATATCAACCGGCGGTGCGATACTCTCCGACTGTTGGACTCCACGCACTGCGGTTCCTCACACGGACAACTCGGGAGCTCGGAGAGGCACATTAAAGTAATTTTGTGGGCTGTCTGTCATTACAGAGTAGACACAGTAAATATGTAATTTAATGCGAGTATCAGTAACGTCGTTTGTCGTACAACGTGTCCCTACGCTGTCAAAGTTAGACACCCAGTCGGGGAATATCATTTGCCGGTGTTGTGTCGAAGTCTACCCTTGTGTTATCTTTTACTCTATCCTGACCCCAGACTTTAACTGTAACATCTACTTGTCAATGTCTAACCTCAACCACGGAGGGCACCTCTCTATTGAAAACACTATTTTGCACCATGTCTGTCTAACATCAAGCTACATATCAAGCCTAAATGTCATAGTTGGAACCTTACACTTTCATCGGTGCAATTTACATCGCTATTTTTAACAAATAACGTTCATTTCCTGACTAGCAAGGCAAATGAAATTCAGTTACACGAAACATTGAACCGCATGTCGCTTTAAATTACCAATACCAGTCACTGAATGACGGTAATGTCTCGTAATATCTCGTATTTCCTAAACTTTCCAGCTCCTGCGAGTTGATTACATGTATCAGCGTTACACTTTTGACCTTGATAGGCAATGTAATATTGTTTCGCACTCGCTAACATTACCAGCAAGTTTCCAGGTTGATGTGGAGTGCAGCCTCTGAGCACCTTTTGGTGTCTAGTTGAAGGGATCACTCCTTATCCACTGAAACAGCACCCGGCTTGCTGCAGCGCCAGCAGTGTCTTCCTGTGTTTGTATAGAATAGCTCGTGATCCTTCAGTGGATTGAGAGTCGTATTGTAGTTTTATTAAAAATATATTTAAGCACAGAATTTAGCTTGAGCTTAAAGTAGATAGACTGTGATTCAATGATACAAGGTATACCAGTCATTATAGTATGGTATTGTTATCTGTAGATATATTACTTAATATAATTACGGCTAAGCAATTCCATAGACAAGCATTATAGTCAGTATACTGTGTTGTGAATATGGGGCTAGATGTAGAGACAGTTTATAGAATTTAGTTTTCAGTAGAAATGTTTGAACTTTCCAGATTTTACAACATTGGAAAAAAAATTTCTAGGTTAAGCAACGAGTGATATTTCATTATTGTTGTCTAGCTCAGCATATAGAGATCTAGAGTTTGTTTAATGATTCACTTAAACCATCAGTAACACAATCTGTTGCTGTGTCTGAGCCCTTTGAACTCGGACTGTTGCTGTCACTCAAGAATGACAAAAATATCCTTTCTTATTCCCTGCTGTACCATGCTTTTTCATAATGGCTGGCTATCGCCCTGACTAAAGGATATGAGTCAGTAGTTGTTACACTTGTTTTGTAAATAGTTTTGGAAAATGGGTATATGTCAGAGGCAAGAGCGGTTGACCTCCTTGGCTGTGGTTCTGCTGGATAGTGTTTTACCTACTTACATTTTGTAGACCAACAACCTTTCAAGACTATACCTCTAGGTTTGCTCTTTTGTACAGTGCATATTAGGTTCAGTAGGCATGCTGGTGATGCTCTGATTTCCACTAATCTAACATCATAGCTTGCTGTTAAAATAAGTGCTGTTTGTGGTCACGGAGCAATAGTCACTGTGAAGCAATGCAGTATACCGAGTACACTTTCTTCGGGGCAGTATCGCCTGTCAAGTCTGTCCATACTTTATCATAGAGTAGCAACCCCCCCCAATAACCCCTCTGCTTGATATGTCCACTCATTTCATTGTCATGTTCTGCATGTGAGTCAGTTACAACCATATCTTAAAAAATAATTGATTTTGTTAATAGCAACAATTTCAGATGCTTGTCCTGAGTTGAATCTGTATTTCTCAGTCCAATTTTTGAAAGAGTGTAGTGTCAAGTATGATTTTAGAGAGCAAGCCACTATAGTTCATTAATCTAAGGTGACTTTGAGCTTCATGTAAACTGGCATTGAAAGCTAAATATGGTCTGATTTTGTACCATTTAGTACAATGTATTTATGGTACTATTTACTTATGATGGAGTTTTGCTTATCTTTGTTTTTCTGTGTGGATTATAAGGACAAGGTTATTCCAAGCAGAGGTTTTAGGTTACATGGAGTTTGACTCATTCATTACTACTCATTCATTTAAATGTGGCCTAACAAAGCAAGCAGTAGGATCGAACTACACTGGTATGACTTAAATTTACTTTTTAAAACACTGGGTTAATGTTATAGATGCAGGGACACCCAGGGGATCATCATTTGAGAAATTGGCAAAACAAATTTGATAAACTGCACACTAAAGCAATTCTAAGGCACACACTGCTAAATATCATGAATTAGTCATCAAGACAGCTAGAATGTCTAACTATGCTACAAGGTGGTCGACCAGACATTTATGTTAGTTGTGGCATTTCTGAAAAGAAGATTAAGCTTGTGTATTTCCATAGAATTTAAATTTACTATTTTTTTTTTATCTTTGTAGCATCATTACTAAGTATATAAAATATAACCATACTGCTAGACGGTCTTTAGTGTTAAGAGTTGCTGGTTGAGGTGGACAGTATCACTTGTGGCATGAGGTACACAGTTGCTGGTGTAGTGTTCTTTACACATCTGAACTATCACTGTGGCAGGTTTCTGAAAAATTTAAAAACCTTGCTATATCAGGCTAATGGAGACAATGGAAAAATCACATTTCACTCTCTCTGGCTTTTAAAATGTAGCTCTCCAATTTCTCCTCTTCAGAACAAATTTTTCACCATCTATATACTAATTCACCTGCAGATTTTGTGTTGCCCTGTCTAGTGACCCTGCCATTACACCAAGCTTAGTCACACTGAATGAAGTTTCACTAACTGTGAAAACACGGGTGGTTGGCTTGAACCCCTCTTGAGTAAAGGTATTGTTAATCAGTCTTAAGACATTTGTCTGAAATTTACTATGACATGGCTGTTCGAATAAAAGTCCGACTTACACAGGGCGGATGTGAAAGTGCTGTCTAGCAACATAGTATCAGCTTTAAGACTTCACATACTTCCACCCACTTCCCTGTTATTAGTCTATAGAAGCATTTTGTACATATATGTTTGTGACTAATTTCATTCTGTACCACGGGCCATGGTAAAAATGAATTTAAAACTCAACACTAACGTGTTCCGAAATTGAAATGGTAAGGACAGCAAGGTCAGATTGTGGCAGCAAATGGTAGGGCCGGCAGGACCTCAGGCCACTGAGCTGCTATGTAGAATCACATGTAACAAAGACCACAGAGAGCTTCTCATCTTCAAAATGGCTCGATGAAAGATGCTTCATTTTGGAATCTTGTCCATCCTATGGACACGACAGACTTCATAATGGCTACATAAAACCATCCCTCCTGGTTTTCTCACCTCTAAATTAAAAATATGATAATATTTCACAGTCACTACTTACACATTTAGTTACATTATTGAGGCAATTTGAATGCTTCAAAAGAACACATTTAATGGGAACAATTCAGTCACCTTCACTTCAGCATACAGGGATTGAATGATCTCTTTACTTAAGCTTGTTTCATTTTTGTGGATGGGTCCTTTTAATGGGCAAGCCTAATTATAAGCACTCTGCCCTAATCTGCTGGTCATTCTTGTGTCTAAATTTCTTCATATTCAAATGTTAGGGCATTTTTGTGGATCAAAAATCAAAATTGGTGTCTGCTCTCATTTATGATGTAAGCAGCAAAATTTCTGCCCCACTTCCAGGCTAGTATGCACTACACCTGCATGGATTGTGACTTAATCTTCACTGTTTTCATTGGTAGAATCAATGGATACTACTTGATGACAAAGAATGAACACCTGATTTCTTTACACAAAAGTTTAACAACAAAAATACATTGAATTATTTAGTAGCATAAACAGCTGCAGTGTTACATGAAAGAAAACATACAGGCATTAATTTAAATGTACCAAACAACTTATTTATGAATAAATTACTTTAATAAAATAGATACATCTAACTAAATATAAATTAAGCAATTGTCCTGAAAGCATGCTTAAAAGAATAAAACAGACATACAGAGCCACTACAACTCATGTAAACATCTCATTCAGAAGTAATTGCCACACCTTAAATCCATGTCAAAATTATTATGTATTCTTTTCTTTTCACCATCACATGTCCCTCCATACATGAAGTAAAAAGAGCTGAAGAGGAAAAGTGTGTTGACGGTGACACCTCTGACTGCGCCTTTCGTGTGTATTGCCAGCCTGACAGCATTTGAGGTTCAAGTCTGTGGGGTAAAGAAGCGCTCTCAGCTCCGAGCTCTGCAGCACAAGGAGGGCTGGGTGTCTCTGCTTTGTACCCTCCACATTTACATGGCCTGACCCAGTTCAGCAGTGGCTAGCAGTGGGGGGAGGGGCAGTCTGGGGGAAGCTAAAAATACCACCCCTCGCATTAGGCAGCTCCATTGCAGAGGGATCCCTAGAATTGCTATCCTTGACTTGCATCGAGTTGTTGGCACGTAGAGGTGTGCAAACTGCCAGAGGGTTTCCTTAGCGTGGAAACAAAGACATGAGTATAATTCTGAGATGGCCACCACTGTTGTCCTCTCTACTTGTTTCTACTCACCACAGCCCTTCTGGGTGGGGGGATAAGTGTGCATCTAATGTGTGATAGCTGCCTGAAATAGCTTGGGTGGAGGAGAGACTTAAGACTTAGTCTCTGGTCCTTGGGTGAAACCAGCACATATTTATGCTGAGCTATGGTTTTGCTGCGGTTGTCTGTAAAGGGTTAACCTTCGCCTCTGTCATTCAACCATACCATGCCAGCTGTTGGCTTGGAGATCCAATCACAATGATTTTCCACTGTTGTGACATGTGACCTGCTCCGCAACCCGAAACTGTCGCAGCACAGCAAATGTTGGCACTTCCTTCAGCTTGGCGTTGTTGCTGCTTGTGGTGTTAGGGAGTGTGAATGTAGGAGAGAGCTCATAGAGGAAGACATGAGGACAGGGAAATGGAGAAGGCAGAGAATTACATTCATTACCATAGGCTGCGGTACATGTGCTCTGCCCATGTGGTACCCAAGGCAAGTGAAATATCTGTTTAAGATAAGTCCTTAAAGGTCCGTTTACACAGTTGAAAAACTGTATTCTTTTTGCGAGGTGCAATATGAAATTCACTTTCACTTTTAGGCATATGAAACTCAAAACTTTGACTATCCTGGTGTCTACAATCAATAAGCCAAATGTTTTTCACATTTTTTTCACTTTTATTTGAAATAGTTAATCTTAAAGTAAGAAAGTAGTGAAACGAAATAATAGCAAGTAATGCTTTTAAATATGAAATAGAAATGAAGACATTCAAATAATGATTATTACTATGTTTTTCTATAAAGTACACCTTTATCATACATCTCAAAAACTGGGATATACAATGTCCAGAACTGACTAAAAGAAATGAATAAACATCTCATCTGATTGAAAAACTGAAGGATCTGATGATTTGATTAATGTTACAGTCATATGAATTGTAAACTTTCGTATCAGCAACATTGATAATAATTGTTCAACTCAAAATATTGCTCAGCCCTATACATCAGAAAATATAGTATTGATAGCTCTACATTCAAAGAGATAGCATACTACTTTATCACTGGGTGTTACCAAGATGATGCCTGACTGATAAAAGTTGGTTTGTGATTCAACTACAGATAAACATCTCATTTCTCACACAGCTAATATGTGAGACACTGCGAGAGATGTAGAACTTGTGTAGTGGTCCATGGGTTTTGTAGAGCGTACAACCTTAAGCATTTCTGAGAAGTTAGCACGGTGGTGTTCCCTGATATTTCTGCATGAGGATATGCCTTTTTACTTTTTCATGGAAATGAAAACAGTGGTGTGAATCGTATGATTATGATGTGATTATAATTGATATCATGTGATGATGTTAGGCAAAACAACATCAGACTTGTTGTCATTAAAACTCAGAAATGATTACATTTTGTAATGGGCATGTCAACATGCACTGAAGATCCTAAATCTGTGGTCAGTACTAGAGGTGGAAAGAGGTGTATTTCCTCCTCAAAATAGAGATTTCTGCGATCTCTCCCACCTCGGTAATACACCCGGCCCTGCAATTATGCTGTGTAATAAATAATAAATTCTGTCCTGTTTTCCATGGCAGATGGCTCCAAATAGAATCTCAACATGTGACAGAATAGTT
Organism: Seriola dumerili; assembly: GCF_002260705.1. Classification (NCBI taxonomy): domain Eukaryota; kingdom Metazoa; phylum Chordata; class Actinopteri; order Carangiformes; family Carangidae; genus Seriola; species Seriola dumerili. The sequence continues at coordinate 7,466,785 of NW_019174393.1, forward strand.
TCCAAGAATCTCAATGGAATAAGCTGCAAGCTTTCATTTGTGCAGTGAGCAATAATAAAGGCTACATTTTCTGCCCGTCTGCATCTGCGTCCCAGTTTAAAGGTCTGACATATTTTTGAGTTTAGATGTTAGTTTGGATTTACATGTTTACATGTTTTGATGTTTGTAATATAGTCTGAAACCCAGAAAATGAGTAAAACCTCCCGAGCTGAGGGATAGCTGCAGCATTTTTCCAGGCAAGGAAAAACATCCATGTCTGTCTTCACTGGTGCTTTTCTATATGTATCAGATGGCTATGTCCAGGTTCCCCTCAATGCAGATTATAGTCTGGCATGGCTTTCTACCTGAAAGTACAGTATAGTGTTTCACAAATTTTTTCAGACTAGTAATCAAGCCCATCTTGTTGAATCTTTCAAATAAATCCAATCCGACATGAATGAATCACCCTCATTGTGTTTGGCTGATTAAAGCTGAATGGACAGCAACCTCTCATTAGAATGGACTCCCCCATGTAGAGCACCATGGAGCTCCCTGATGCCACAGATAGTCTTAATTAGATTAAACAGAAGGCTTTTCCTAAGGTAATCAGTCAGTTGGTGCCTGTTCACTACGTTACCCCACAAGTTTCACTGCAGGGAAGCTTGTAGCTAGTTTTCTGACTCTGTCACAGAAAAGAAATCAGACCTACTGTATGGATAAACATGGATTTCTAGATTTGAATTTAACACTTTACTTAACATGTGGTCATACTAGGAAGCTGCTGTTCCCATCACGCAGATTGGCCTCATAGCGTGTAAAACAGCTGAAATTTTCCAATTATTATAACTTTTATAATCAGAAATGGATATCTAACAATATATGAACATTAACATTACAAAATCAAGATGAGGAGTAATAATAAAAAAACATGATGAAACCCAAAACAGTTGAGGCATTTAATTCTCTACAGAAGCTGGGCTTATTTTTATGTTGCACTAATCAGTAACTTTAATTACATTCAGGGCACGTGTGTGTAATTTTCCTTGCCTACCTCACTATTAATTACAGCACCAAATACCTGTGTAGTGAGTCCACTGATTGATTGATTCAAAGTGGATCACGGAATAGTTACATGATGATGTTACTGAATTTTATGACTTCCTCTGTGCGGTGTTCTGCAACAATTGCAGATGCAAATATTTTTTGAAACACACATTTTAAATGATAGTGTGCTGGCTTTTTTGCTGCAGGTAGATTTTTATCTTGTAATTTACTGGGCTTGCTAATATTTAAGATCCATGAGTAGGATACCAGCTACTGGCCAGAAAACAGATTTTCACTAGTGCTTAAGCTTGTATCTTATGTGCATGAAGTAGTTTTAACACACACCCTTCAGCCAGTCAGAAGGCAGCAAATGAAATTAAACCAAACTCAGTGAGTCAATCCAAATCCAGCATATGCAAGAAACTGAATTTGGAGATGCTGCTGGAAGCCCTTTACTGTGAAATGGCTACAAGAACCATTGAGTTTGTATTAACAGTATATGAATGTTGCAGAGGGGAAACGACTATCTTTAAATTCTCTACGCAGGAAAAACCCTGGGAGCAGCTTGTAGCTGAGTGATTATTGAATACTAATGCTCCATTCTATTCACATACTCCGGCTGGGAAGCAGAGTGCACATTACCAGACGAGTTTTGTCCAGATGACAAAATTATTATTATTTTAATACAACTCAAGTACAGCTAATCAAAATCTCAGTAGCTTCAGACAGTTTTGCTAATAATTTTTCTACTTGTCTCAGCAGCCAAATGGAAGTGGAAGGGCCTCCATGTTTCCTCTTATGCAGCAGTAAAATGTTTCATCAGAGGTGTCTGTGCCAGTGTATCTGTATCACAGAGATGAAAAGAAACAGTGACATCAACATATTGTTGATAAGTCCACACCGGAACGTGCACCTGGCATCATAGTTAACATGCACAGTAATAGGTTAACACAGTTAAGGAAAACTGCACAAATGATGGTATTGCATGAAATGAAAAAAAATATGTCTGTATATACCAAAATGAACAAGAGATGTTTTTGTGATTTCAGCAGAAAGTCTGCTTCCTTGTATTTGAAACAACAGAAGACCAGCTTCATTGCTGATTTGCCTGTTTGTCAGTACAGCTGTGTTCTCACAGAGGCATAAAGGCAAGTTTCATGTCTCATTTTGATATTGCTGTTGTCCTCAAGGGGTTAAATGTGAAAATAAATTACGAAATAAAACTAATAATAAATCACCCGGTTCTAGCATGAACAACCAGCATTTTGTGTCACAGCAAGTGAAACAAACCTAATATTTTTGTTTTCCTGCACAATTTCCCCAAATATCAGTCATTCGTTGTCAGTGTGATGTCAATATATGTATGGGAAACCCTGTTGTAGATTAAACAACACTTGGTTGTGTCACTAAAGACAATTTTTGTGTATGTTTGCTCTTCTCTTTCAGATCTACATGCATGGTGATCTCCGGCTCTGTGGGTGATCCTCAGTCACCATGAAAGACTAGGAACTCAGCTCTCCAAGGGAAATGGCTTGTTTTGTAATATCCCTGCTGCCCTGCTACCTGGTGTATGACTCCAGCTGCCTGTGAAGGGCCTGTCAACTGTTTATGGGAACTACTACTGTGTATGCACTCTTGAGGATTTAAGCTTTTCCAACTCTTTTTTTTTTTTCCTTTTTTTTTTTTTTTACCCCTGCTGTCAAGCCATAGCAACAACGCTTTGCAATAGAGTGGGGAGGCGGTGAGACAATGGCAAACAACTCATACAGCGGGGTGAAGAACTCCATGGTGGAGGCCAACCATGATGGAGAGTTTGGCTGCACGCTCAAAGAACTGCGCTCCCTTATGGAACTGAGGGGTGCTGAGGCAATAAACAAAATTGGAGAATCTTATGGGGATATTCAAGGATTCTGCCAGCGATTAAAAACTTCACCTATAGAGGGTAGAGTAACGTTTCCACTACACTCAACATGATGACTGTTGTTTAACTGGATCAAATACAGGATGTTTTCACAACAGTGCTAGTAGCAAGTGTTTGTTGGAATGCTAATGTGGTGCACACATAGTTTAGGAGGCGTGTCATTGGCCATGTTATCCACATTGTGGATACCTTGACATCACTTCCTTGGAAAACTCATATGCCAGACAGGTGGCCAGGCTGGTTGGCTCTGACCTGGGCCAGTCCTGCTCTATTTCAAGGCCTGTGGATATGTCCCTCACACCCTCTCTCTCTCCCTTTTCACCTCTGTGTCTCTGTGTGTGTGTGTCTGTGTGTCTCTGTGTGTAGGCTTCAGACAGACCAGCTGTCTGCCTGGGCACTGCACCAGGCTGCAGGCAGGTCAATGTCCCACATGTGGCGGACAAAACGGGAGGCTGTAAGGCTGGGTAGTAATGACTTGAACATGTTAGGAGAGCTATTAAAAAATGAACTCACTCCTTCCCTGTGTTTCTCTTTTGCCACCAAACCGTTCACCGTAAAGATAGGAGCACACTAAACGCTTTGGAAACATTTCCAGTTAGGCTACAGTAGAACCTCACACAGCAGTGGTGGTTGACAGCACCACTCTTTTTTTCTTTTTTTTTTTTTAACTACTTTTTCTCTCTCTGTCTCAGTTTGTCTCTCTATAGACAGTCTGCCTAATCGCCAGTATGACCTTGACTGAACTCTTATGGGAGGGGATTTTCAGTTTGATCCCAGATTAAAACGGCACCGCATATTCACTGTAGCAGCAACAATCCTCTGTATGCAGTGTCTCAAAGCAAGTCAAAAATTTCCAAACCAAAAGGAATGCTATGAATACCATGCTATGCTACAGCACCAAGCATCTCTCATTCAAGAATCACTACTGCACCATTTACTTCTTAACCTTTCATTTATTGACAGGGTGGTCAGTGCACAAGGTATACCATGCAGTCTCCTCTGCTGCTTTCATTGTCAGTTCTACAGGCCAATAGGCTTTTGTCTGAACTGTGAAGAAAGTGCTGAATTGGAATTTGTCAGTTGGAGAGAGAGTGAGTTGTCTAAACATGCATGTGGCTGTGTCAAGTTGGTGAACACAGAGGCCTGTCATATTTGTAGCATGAGTGACATTGGTCGTTTCATAAGTGTTCTTGTCCTCCCCTACTCATTCTACCTAGTCCACACTGCAAAAAGAAAATGTGGCTAGAAAAATTAACTTTTCAGCAGTCTTTGTTTATAAAGCACAAAGAAGTCTTAACACAGTATTGGTTTCTCTGTAAGGGTGTGAGTAGGTAACAGAATACTGGTAGCATGTTTGGAACATCAAACGACTTTAAAACTAAGCATTGATTTTCAACTTCTGCTATAACTTTCATCTGTATCAGTATTCAATCAGCCATCTCTATTCACCATCTGCAGATTATCAAAGATAACTTAAAGACAGAGACAAGACTGAGAACAATCAGTTTCTGGATTTCTTTTTTAAGGTAAACACAAGAAACTTGTGCTACAGAAACAAATCTTTGAATTAATAATTTTACGCTGCGAAGCATAGACAGCTTTGACCCAGGTTGTAGAAAGTTTTGATTTTACTTTTGTGCAAATGTACTGCTCTGATAAGCTTGACTAGGTCCACATTTCTTTCTCCTCGCAGCAGGTGCTGTCCCACTTGGTACGCCGCCACCGAGTTTTGATACTTACAATCAGCTCATTCGTCACTGGCTTGGGAAATTAAGCCATCATTTAAGATTACAGCAGCTCGACAATTGAAAAGGGATTTCTAATTAGTTGGTTGGTCATTTCTCGAACTTCTTAAGACAATCCTTTGCTAATCCTCCATGTTTCTGAGTTTTTTTTTTTTTTGTTTTTTTTCTTTTTCACCCAAAGAAGTTTGAGTGAACTTTCTTGTTGCAGCTGTGCATGAATGTACCACTCGAACTAGATTTCAAAATCTAAGATTTAGAGGCATGGCCTGTTTGGATTAGGGTAATTTTAATATAGCATGGCACTACCACTGCTATTTTCCATGCTACCACGTAAGTCTGACTATCTCTAAGGTCTCCCAATTAATTTTGATTCAGTTGATTGGGCTGTGATTCAAATTGATTTTGGTAATTAACATGCCAATGCTGAGTGTGAAAAGAGTTAATTATGCTCACTGTACAATGTGCCTTCTAAACTGTGACAATGAACTCTGCCAAAAGCTTATTCAAATATTACATTTGTCTGTTTGACAAATGTAAACCATTAACCCAGTCACAGTGCTGCAGTCTAGAGAAATAAAAGGTGAAGCCTGAAGGGCAATAATCACAGATAGAAAAGATCAAAACTAAAGGTTGAAAATTTTTAACCAACTTCTTGTTTTTACACGTGTTCTTCTAGTTGTGCTAGTTTGCTGTACTTGTCAAACAAACAGTGTTTCCAGAGTAATGAGGATACCCTTGTGTGTTGGAAAGAGAGCTCACCAATACCTGAAGCTCTTATTTGTATGAGCTCATTTCCTCCGTGCGTGCAGAATGTTTATTCTGTTGCTAAACATGATAAAATAAGCACCAGTTAAGTCTCAGTTTTACCTCTCTCCGTCTCCGTTTATCTCCTGTTTTTTTATCTAGTTGCATAGTCGGTTACATATCTTAGTATCTAATCTTAGTAGCATTGCAAAGGGACCTCCGTCATGTCTTTGCACATAAAAATCAGTTTACTCATCATGGGAAACACTATTCAGATTGTGTGAGAATAGTCGTATAATGTTTGTGTTCTTGTGGGAGTGTTGTCAAGCCTGAGGAAATAACACCAGTGGTGTCACCAGGGTTACCTTGGTTTAGGCATGGCAATGACAAATTTGAACTTGAAGCTTGCGTTGCATGTGTGGGGCATGGCATTTTGGAAGTCTGGCAGAGAAGGTCCATTGAAAAGCGCATTATGGAAAGTGTAGGATGCAGGTTGTTGGAATTTTAATGATGAGCAAGACCCCCTACTTAGCGAGGACATTGGGTAGTAAAGGGTGGCAGACTTGTCAATGGTGTGTCCCAAGTCAAGAGAAACAATGCTGCTGAATGGAGTCTACTTAACTGTCATAGTCTTGCTTGAAGAGTCAGGATGTCTGAGCCTCTGCTGCATCAGTTGTTTTTTAATGCGTCTCATGATTCCCCCAGTGGTGTGTAAGAGCAGCATTAAATCACTGGAGTACTGTTATAACAAAATTCCCATCCTTTTACCACGTTTTCTCAGCATTGAATATCACAGCTCAGGGTCATAGCATTGTAGTCCAGAGTGTATGCAGATGTCTGGATTTAGGATTGGAATTGCTTTTCTCTTGGACGCTCAAACCAGTCGATGCTTAAAAGCAGTATGTGGTTTGATCAAGTGGAGCGTCCGTACACGCCCGGAGGAGAATCAGAAACATACAAGAGCTGAGTTTTTGCATGTTTGTAATATTGGAAAAAATGAAACCACACTGTATCATCAATACTTTTAGCTAGTCCTACTCTCACAGCAACATTTCTTTACTCCCTATTGGATCCTCTGGTTCCTCTGTATAATGACATTTATTAAATGTGCAAGGCCACTTTGCGTCGATATTATTGATGGTGTTCCCCTATCGCTCCTTTTCACAGTTATGCCCTGTTGATTGCTGTTTTAGTGGAGTCAAATATTTGGGTTCCAGCCTATTGATCTGATCGACTGTGGGCTGAGAGGCCTCCACAATTGGACGGCAATTCAAAAACTGACAGGCTCTCTGTATCTGTCATTCCAGACGCCACACCCCCCCATTGAACAGGAAGGTTCAGACTGTTAAATGATAGCTTACTCTTTGTGACTCAAGGGGGTTAGCACAGCTTGAATTCATGTCTGAATTCAGAATGATGTGCTTAAGATTGGCTTTTGCCAGTGAGGGGATGTAGCATATCGCCAGAACCTGCTTTTGTTAATGGAGCTGTTCAGTGGGAAATGGGGAGGTATGCTGTGAGCACAGTTGGTTTCTTGTGTTTCCTTTTACTTATTAAAGATGGGCACAGGTGTCTTAGGCTTTGGCAATTCATATTGTTTTGGTGATTTTAGAACCTTAATCTGTGAAGCAGATAACAGTTAAAACCTGATTTTAAATTATTTGTACCACTTTGAATAACTGATGGTTGATCAGACTCTAGCACAAACCTTTCACACATTTAGTATCTGTGACACTGTCCCCTTATGTTATTCATAGTCTAGCATGATGCTGAAGTATGGCTTACCAGGTGGGAACTGATCTCCCTCAGTGGTCTTCCCAGAATTCCTGAGATGGGTGGTGATATTAGATTCACAAAAGTGTATTACCAAAACACATTTTCTGTATTCTGTGATGAAACTGCATGAAAACGTCCATTTACCACCGCTTTTTGTGAAGTGAAATGGTCATGCTATAATAATGAGGAAGTAGCACTGTGCTGTTCCATTCGTTAAGCAAAGCCCTGCTCATTAGCACAGAATCTGCTTATGTGCAACAACGCCCAAAATGCCCTGATCGCTTGGAAATGAGAAGGAAGCGTGGGGATGTAATTGCTAAAACGACAGCAAATGGAAGTTCAAAAAACAACCACAGTGATTATTTTTGCATGTCATAGTCACTAAATCATTTTTTAAAGCTATAGGAAAAGTGAAAGGCTTGCCTACTTTATGTGGCCAGACACTCTTTTACCATTTGAGTCATTTGATAATGCATTTTTATTTTGTTGTTGTTCCACCTGACAAATGGATGATTTTTCACAAATACTGTTGTTATCCAGTGGGTACTTGTTGTGTAAACCCTAAAGATCAGGTATTTCCATGATAAAATAATACTATAACTTGAGCAGGGGTGATGGGAATCCCATAATCCATTCATCCCTGTTAGATTCTGAGTGTAATATCATATTAACATACCCAGAATATGGGTTTAACATTTCAGCCATATTAACACATTTATCTCATTTTATTTTTTTTCCTGTTTGTGCATGTGTTGCAAAGGACACTGAGGACGTTCATTCAAAAATACTGACAATACACACACGAACAAGTAAACTTAACAATTTCTTAGATTCAATTAACTTGTTTAACAAATTAATCTACATAAAAATGTTCTTATTTGCACTGAAAAGCACAATGTAAATCTGTAAATTTGTATATAAGCTTCACATATAATATTCTGACACACTTCTGTCATTCAGACAGAGATTATATGTAGGAGAAAGGAAAGAAGAGCAGGCATCCACACAGTGCTGTCATTGTTGCAGTGGCTCTTGTCTCTCTTCTAGAGTCCAGAGGTCTCATGACACAAAGACCCTCGGTGTCTAATGAAGCTTACCTATACAACGGTGTGTGGGATCCCTCTCTTTGTTGCATTCTGTTTAAACTCTCTGGGCTATTGTGAGCATGGAACTGCACATATTCTCTATTGAAGTAAGACAGCTTTTAAATAGCTTGTCCACTAAGGGGTTAGTCTCATTGTCCTGGACAGTGTGTTGGCACTTCTCTGTCTACAACAGTAACGTGAAGGCAGTAAAAAAAAATAGTGTGACCCTATTTCATTTGATTGTGACAGACTCGGAGTGAAGGCTTACCTTGACCCCTCTCAAGTGGCTAAAATGACAGTACTCAGAGGGGTCAGCTGGGGACAAGCATCCAAATTAAATGGTTAATGATTAGCTGCTTGACTTGAGACACACTCTGGGTGCTAAAATGATGTGAGGGGCCAAGGCCAACCTATTTTCTGTTTGTGTATCCAAGGGAGGGACGGCATGTTGATCATCCTCTGTCACTTGTGTTCACTGCTCTAATGCAAAGGGAAAATGTGGTGTAAAATTGAACAGGGTATTAGCTGTCAGCATGTTTTCATTAGAGGCGTAGAGAATCAAAGCAGACGGTGAGAGACAGCCAGGGAGCAGCAACAGGCAGCTATGCAGAATAAACCCCATAGCCTTTTTAATGTGCTGTGCTAGTGACTCATTGTTCTTCTCACCTCCCTTTTTAGAAAAGTATGTGTTAGTGTTAGGTTGTAATGTCAATTAACCATGTAACTAGGGATAAAGGATTATTCTCTTATTTAATGAAGTAGACCAAAATGTCTTTAAAGTGAGAAATGGGGAGTAATGTGAGAGAAACAGAAGCAGAGAGGTCATGTTTTAATTAAGCTAGATCTATACCCACGAATTTACGCAGCATGCACCAGCCTCTCCTCACTTTAGGAATATATTGAAGCAAATCAGGAGTAAAGTGAAGTCCCGTTGTCACTGATGTAATTTTATTATGACCATGTTGTAAAATGTTAAATGTCAGCAGGGACAGATCAGTTTAGATTGACTACAAATGCATTACTCATTTTATTTAATTGAAGGATAACTGATTAACCAGTTAGCCAGTTGACACAAAATCAACAGCATCTTTGGTAATCATTTAAGATGTTCTTTGGGATCTCCTGGACATGTGTCCTCTATTTTCTGACATTTTGTATGATTTTATAAGATATTTAATAGTGAAAACAATCAGTAGTTGCAGCCCTACAACTGCTGTATGTTCAAATTACGTTGCTTACTACAATGATGTATTTATTGTTTAGATATTTTGGAGTGGAAAAATTGTGGATAGATAGATAGAAATGGTGGAATATGCAGTAATTTGGGGGGATAAAAGGGAAGAACTGTCAGAGACGTGTGAGAATTGTGAAGATGAACTTCAGGAGATTTCCCCTTCACAGTAAAGAAAGGCCGCCTCAAGAATCAGTTTCAGATTCGGTTACATATGTGATCACTTAAACAGTCATGTAACCACACACCTAAAAATCCCTGACAACAACTGTTGATTGGGGACGGAGATTTCAGTTGGTATCAGGTATTAATCTGACAGTATAGTTAGTTAGTTAGTTAGTTATTAGGTTTTAAAGTTATATCAGAGTTTGTAAACAGAAGAAGCAATTGCAGCCCACAGAGCTTCATAAAACGTCTTCAACAGTTTTTTGGTTCTCAAATGCAACGCAGCTGTTATGTCTGGTTGCCTTCTTTCAATATTGTATATTTCGGTTAGTACAGGTACTATTTAATGAATTGTTATTTCAGTGCTCTAAGATTGGACAGCATTGTAGTGTAAAGGAAGAAAGCCTAATCAGCACACAGAGGCAGTACGTAGATATTTATTTCACGAGAAGGCAGGAACACTAGGTTTTGTTTGATAAATGGACAGAGTGATGATTTAATTCTTCATGAAGCAGTTGTAGACCTATCTTTCTCACTTTGCCTTGACATAGCGAAGTCTGTTCCCTTTGCCTCAAATAATCAAAATTCAGCTGCAGTCTCCACCATTTTGGCAGCATTTATTGTCACATGACATGGAGAATTGTCTCATTCCCAGATGAACAATGTACCTTACTCCCTGTGCTGTTGTCATTGCACAGACTCATTATCCAAATGTGGTGTCGTGATTTGTATTGTACCTCTAGGCTGTGTGTGTGTGTGTGTGTGTGTGTGTGTGTGTGTGTGTGTGTGTGTGTCTTTCTGTCTTTCTTTCTGTCTGTCCATAAACTGACCCTGCTGATCCTTTTCCCTATTAAGACGCTGTTATTCCCAGCGCAGCTTCCCTTCGCCGTCAGTAGCTCCACTCTTTAATAGTCTCAGTCCTTTGCACCCTCACCCCCCCCCCCCCCCCCCCCCCCCCCCCCCCCCCCCCGAGAACGCTTTCCCACCCCCAATTCTGCTCCACTCTCTCTGCCGCACACACACACACACACACACACACACCACACACACACACACCACAAACAGCTCCCTCCAGTCTGTACAGCCACCCACACACAGTCAGTTAGCAATGAATAGAGCTGAAAAACTGTCAGGCTCATCAAATGTGCGAAGGCCCTTTTGAATATATGACTGTGCCTTGTATGTGGACCATTTGAATGGGTGGCTGCAGAATGCTCTCCCTGCACATGGATGAATGGGTCTCAGGCCAGCCAGACATGTAATGTGTCAGAGAGATGACTCTATAACAGGACAGCAGTATGCGCAGACACCTGTGAGTCTGAAGCTGATTCAAGCTCTAGTCTTTGGGTTATTGATTTAAAAAGGCAGTTTATGGGATCAGCTCTGACCTCTGTTCTCACATTCTGTGCATGCCTGAAAGAGGTGAAAATGTTTGACATGCCCACAGAATGTGTGTCATGTTATCCAGTGTTGTCGCCTCCACAGTGTCCTGTCAGAAATGCGAGTCCTTTGGGGGAGGGTTGGGGGGGACTAGCCTTCTTTCCTTCTTATTTTGTGAATTTGTGAACATATGTTATTTTAAATTATATGTTATGTAAATTTAAAAATCTTACAAATTAAATGCTTTTCTCCTCTGTGTTTCCCTCCCCAGGTCTAAATGGACAGCCTGCAGACATCGAGAAGCGGAAAACAGTGTTTGGGCAAAATTTTATACCACCCAAAAAGCCCAAAACTTTCTTACAGTTAGTGTGGGAGGCGCTACAGGATGTCACACTGATTATCCTAGAAGTGGCAGCCATAGTTTCACTAGGCCTTTCTTTTTATAAACCTCCAGATGCCAAAAGAGACAGTAAGCACTTCATTACAATCCTTTTCCTGAAACTTTGTGTTGATTCATGTTACCGTTAATGGATATTAGTCTATTTATGTTTGGGTGTTATTTTGATAGTTTGTTTTAACATCAAATATGTTATCCAGGACCAGTCAGTTGTTTGTTTCTGTCTCAGTTATTCTGTCAGTTCATTTCATGCTAAAATCAAATGCAATGCCCCCTTCCCTTACTCTTATTTATTTGTCTCAGCTTATGCATTTCAATATGCCTGAAAGATGGGATGACGTGATAATCTGGGGAGACCTGTGAGATCGCTGTTTGGGAACCTTTTGTGTTAAGATTTGCCCCTGTCCCTCTGCAGACTGCGGAAGGGCTGCTGGAGGCGTGGATGATGAAAACGAGGCAGAAGCAGGTTGGATCGAGGGAGCCGCAATTCTTCTGTCAGTCATCTGCGTGGTGCTGGTGACGGCATTCAATGACTGGAGTAAAGAGAAGCAGTTTAGGGGCCTCCAAAGCCGCATTGAGCAGGAGCAGAAATTCACTGTCGTCCGTGGAGGACAAGTTATCCAAATTCCTGTGGCTGAGATCGTGGTCGGCGACATTGCACAAATAAAATATGGTAAGAGGAGAGTTAACGCTGTGTTATTGAGGTCATTTTATTAAATGTAAATGTTTCTTTGATGGATAAAATATAAATCTGTCAATTAGGAACGCTTACGATGAATATCACGTTATCTAAGATTCATTCACAAATACAAGCACAGTCCTAATTTTTGTACGCAGTTCCTCCAAATTAAAGGCATGTTTTGTCTGTGTGTGTTTCAGGTGACCTTTTGCCTGCTGATGGAGTCCTCATCCAAGGAAACGACCTGAAGATCGATGAGAGCTCGCTCACAGGGGAGTCGGACCATGTCAAGAAAACACAAGAAAAAGATCCGATGCTGTTATCAGGTAACATCAAGCCTCAGTTTTATTTTGAGTTCCCTCCTTGTTGAAGGTTGTAAGTTTTGAAGGAAGATTTTATTGAGAACATGATTTAAAGAGTGATCTTGTCAGACATGTTCACCTGCTATTTAAGAAATTATCTCAAAAGCTTGTCAACATCTGCAAAACTGACTGAGCTGATTTGATTAAAATAATACACTGCTCATCATCTTCAAAGTCTAGTTCAGTCTTTATTGGATTTAAATGACAGGTAACCCTCGAGCAATTTAATCATATCAAAATGCAATACATTTTTCAATTTTGGTCACATGCACAGGGAGGTAAATACAGAGACTGACCTTAATCTTATTTTCAAAAATTAATTCTAGTTATTAAAACAAAACCTTCGATGTAATGCCCTTATGTTTTTTGTATTTAATCTGCTGTGCAGCTTTGTAGAAACATCCAACATACACCTGAGGCATACATTCATCAGTTAGGCCATTTGAAAGTACTAGCACTGGTTTGATGCCCGAACTGTAAAGCAGGGACTTTCCCAGTTTAGTGTTAGGACAAATGAACAGTGTGCTCCACTGTAGAGCAACTTCTTATGTTTCATTTATGAGCCTCAAAACCGTGTTTAATATTTGATTTACACCCATCATCCTCATACAATATGAAAACAAAGATTTTACTTGAATCAGCTAAGAACAGTTGAAACCACTATTCACTGTAGTACACAGCTCCTGCTCCGCTTTTAAAGATAAGTCTCTTTGTGGATTCAATGCTATGATGTACATTTGAATGTCTTTAGTGACAAACTGGATTAGAATTGAAAGTGAACCGGTGTCCCTATTCTGCTGCTCAGTGTAATCAATTATCAGCCATACAACACTCCCCAGATGTGAGGCTGTAATAGTTTTGAGTTTTGCTGTGGAGACATTCCATGTGCACAAAGCCTTTTCAGCTCTGTGGTTCTGCTGTCAGATAGCTTTGTCCTCACTGCTCTGCTCAGTTCCCAAGAAGTGTGTAGGGATTCAGAAGAAACACTTTTTGCTTAGTTCATCTGGCTCTCTATTGGCACGCCTCCAAGAGAGAGAAGTGTGCAGTGTGTGTGTGTGCACAGTGTGCAGTGTGTGTGTGTGTGTGTGTGTGTGTGTGCGTGTGTGTGTGCGAAGGTATGTGCGTGTGTATGTGCGTGTGTATGTGCGTACATACACGTTGCTCCACCACTGCTTTTAGATTCCCCTTAGCACAGGCCATATCCCTTATGCCATCACTCTCACGAATGAAAGGAAAGCATCCTCTAATTAACAAAGGCAAGAGAGAATGCTTTCTACGCCTTTCCGTTCAGCCTCTCCATGTTTGCTCTTTTTACTCTGACTGTAGCTTGTCTTCTCTTCTGTTACTTGCTTTTTCTGTATAAATCGACAAGATTTTCCTGTGTCCTGAGAAGGATAGTGAGCCAGAGATATTAAACTCTGGAGAAACCCTCTGGGATTTCCATTAATTCACCCAGACTGACAATTGGCTTTTGATTAAAGGCTGTTGATTAAAGGTTTGGAGGGTATTTGCATCTTCCTCTTTTTACTTGCATGTGCGCCATTCCTTTTGTATTTATTGCCTGCATTTGAAAACCTGCATTTATTTTTCGTTCTTGTGTGTAGCTGAACATGCCACTTGAAAGCACGGCTAAACCACCTTCTCAGTAAGCAGAGGAATCTAGCTCAACATTTAGTCTGAACCAAAATTAAACAGTCAAAGCAACAAATAAGTTAGAAATGTCATGGTCAAAGTTGAAGCTGAAACAGGGTATAAGTAATCTTGGAAGCAAAGTGAAACAGCGCGTATCATTTAGTCAGATTTTGTACGTAGCCTTTCCCTCCCTCCCTTATTGACTCACATTTTTATTTTCCTTGTCTGTCTAAAGGCACCCATGTAATGGAAGGCTCAGGGAAAATGGTGGTCACTGCTGTTGGTGTCAACTCTCAAACTGGAATTATCTTCACTTTACTCGGGGGCGGTGAGGATGATGACGACGAAGAAGAGGAAAAGAAAAAGGAGAAGGAGGAGAAGAAGAAACAAAGAAAAAGTTGGTGTCCTCACTACTTTTTTTACCTTCCTATTTCCATGAGTATTGATCAGTCCATGCATCAGGTACATATGTTTGCACATATGCATCTCACAGGCAGTTTACTTTAGCTTCCATCGAGCCCTTGACGTATTGAAAGCAGAAAGATCTGAGCCTGTGCAGAAAAATGTAGTTGCAGTGGCAGAGTTGAATGCACACTAAGAACACAGGTTGGACTACTTACACAAGCAAGGGGTTCCTCTTACGGAGCTCACAGCAGATTCAAGCTCCAGTGCTGAGCTGTAGGAGGCTCTGCAGTTAATTATGGATAGGACAGCAGCTAGCAATTATTACATTACTGATAATCTGCTGTATATTTTCTTGATTAATCCTTTAGTCTTAAAAATATTAGAAGACAGTTTATGTAATTTCCCACAATCCAAGTTTTTTGTCTTTTCAATGTCTTGTTTTGTCTGGCCAACAGTACAAAACTCAAAGATCTTAAAGAAGATAAAGAAAAAAAGTCACAGTTGAGAAACTGGAACCAGCAAATATTTGGTATTTTACTTTTTAAAAAATGACAAATGTGATTGCTCGGTCATTGAAATAGTTGCTGAATAATGGTCTGTCAGTTTTCTCTCAACAAATTTTTTAATTGACTAACTTTTGCGGATCTTTTTTAATCAAAGAGAATTAACATAATTATATACATGACATGACTGATATTGTACAATAGTGCTTAATGGCACAGTAACTGTGTATTTCCCACCAATTATTAAGTTTGCAGTACTCACTCCCCGGTGTATTTTTCCACAGACAAAAAGCAGGATGGATCTGTGGAAAATCGTAAGAAAGGTAACCACACACACACAAACTAACACACACAGCCATATATAACTGCCTTACAGCTCAGTGCCTACCTTTATGTATTAGCCTCACTCTCCATTTAACAGCACTGGATGTAGGTTAAGGCCTCAATCTGTTAATAATTGGCTACAGTGGTTTTATGCAAGTAATGAGGAGTTGCATATTTTAGCATGACCCTATGTCGGCATATACTTGGTACGGGATGTTCTTGCCTATCCATTGTACTGTCTGACCCTCCCTTCTGTCTCTCTCTCTCCTCTTTTCTCGTCCTTCCCTGGCACATTGCGCTTTGAGCAGCAGGTGCTACTGAATCCAGTTATAGCGATTAGTGATGAGGAGATTAAAGCCATGCAACAATTCTGGGGCCAGAACATCTGCTTTCCCACCCATCTCTCTCTCCGACTCTCCCTCAGGCCCCCACAATTTGATTTCTATTGACGGCCCAATCCGAACTATTCAGAGTCAAACTGTAAGACTTGCACTGGTGCAATTTCAGACTGACAACAATGATAATGAGGCTGTTTGGGGGTAACTCAGACAGCTAGCCAGGCTTGTAGTCCTCCTGGGACACCATGATCAGTAGTGCTTGGGTCTGTGGCCACAACCCTGGCGCTAGTCCCTGGTGCACAGATTCCCTCTGCCTGCCAGGAATCAACAGTAATCCTTTAGACTGAGATTACACAGGCCATGTAAGTGCAGAACAAGCCACAGTCCACAGCAGCTGCAGTAGCTCAGTGATAATGCCCCTCCTCTCCCTGCTGCATACGTCCACACACAGTGCCATGCCAGTCTATACCATAGTAAATCGACAAATTAGACACAAAAAGCAAGACTGCAGAAATGACAAAAGACAGCCACATAATGAATGTTAATGATATTAGCAGAAGTGAACTGAGAGATGGGAAAGATGTGTCAGTTTCCCTGTAGCAGCAGCAGTAGCGTCAGTGCCCCGCAGAACTAATGATTTTATCGTGGTGAGTGACACGACAGAGACCAGCCCCTGCTGGCCTGCCGGCTGCCTCTCCTCCCTGCTTTGCCATTAGAGGCTTTGTGTCTCCAAGGTAACCTGGTTAGATATGGGCTTGGGATTCCTGTCAGTTCTGCAGGCGAGGAAGGGGGGGTCCTGAGGGACATTGGGGAAGAGATGAATGAGATTTATGGGAATTTAACTGGAAACAACTGCTGTGGGTGCTGTCAAGGAAGGAGGTGATTCCTCAGACACATCCCAGTGCTACTAGCTGGTTAACCTGTTCTTGAAATCTCTAGGTGGGAGGATAGTAATTACACTTCCAAATCTTTCTGCTAATTACTGTGCAGTCAGATCACTGCAAACATAATAACAGTGACATTTCCCAAGTTGCACAGATAAAGCACGCAAAAATTTTGAGTGATGTGACATTTCTTCTCATCCTTTCATTTAATGTGTTATCTTGAAATAAAGTGCTCCATTGTGTCATACTTGAAATATTCCCATGTTCCAGGAGTTTTGTCATATGAAGCAGCTGAAGCTACTTGCTGTGACTTGTTACCTGCTACATCAGATAATCAAATGACTTAGGGATACAATCTAGTCTAAACCTGTTGTTGATGTACCTGATTTTCACAACCAAACCACAACAGGCAAGCTAGAAAGTGCTTCATATTTCCTGAATATTAAAGATGACCATATAGATTAGATTATTAAACATTTGACCATATAGTTTATTCATACACTGATGTCACGTTGAGAATACAGTTTTTATTTCTGGTCTTGCAAATGTAAGCAAATAGGCTTCACGTGGTGCCTGATTGAAGAATGCAGCTCTTGTTTCTTTGGATTATGCAGATTTGTTACAACTGCTAGACTGGTCTGATTAGAAAATCCTTTCCATTTCAGACTTGAATCTGTTTGAATATTCAGAAACAGTGTAATGTAGTATCAGTGCCGGACTGTGTGCATTACTTGACACCGGTAGAATGTCGTGGCCAGTGCACTAGTGTAACTGTCAGGGCATTTCATCTAACAGCTATTTCTTGTTCTCTCTCTGCTGCAGCTAAAGCACAGGATGGTGCTGCAATGGAAATGCAGCCTCTGAACAGTGATGAAGGAGCTGATGCAGAGGAGAAGAAGAAAGCCAACCTCCCAAAGAAAGAGAAGTCTGTTCTCCAGGGCAAACTGACCAAACTAGCTGTACAGATTGGCAAAGCAGGTAAGTCGGACAAAAAGAGCTAACTGCTAAAGATGGTACCACATACAGACTTGATGCAGATGTACTCCTTTATCCCCTCATCTACAATAAAACTGTGTTTTTGTTGCCTACATCTCCAACTTTCTTTAACGTCTTCTATTCAGAATTACTTCCATTAAAAGTAGCCTGTTGGTAAATGGTATCCTTATGATTCATTGACCATCCTCTTTCTTCCTTTTCTCCCCCGTTCTCGCCAGGACTGGTTATGTCAGCCATCACTGTTATTATCCTGGTGGTGCTGTTTGTAGTAGACACCTTCTGGATCCAGAATCTACCCTGGGACAAGGACTGCACACCCATTTACATTCAGTTCTTTGTGAAATTCTTCATCATTGGCGTCACTGTTCTGGTGGTGGCTGTTCCTGAAGGCCTGCCGCTTGCTGTAACAATCTCCCTGGCATATTCCGTTAAGGTAAATTCTCCTAGCCAAGTGACCTGTGCCCAGTGCTGACCAGCTTACACTTTAGCCTATTAAAACTAGCAGCCAGGCTGTTAAGTCAAGGAGACTTGGCTAACTGATACCCTAAAGCCAAGCAATGATCCCCTCTGCTGAAGTTGTGGGCCAACATCCTATCAAGGAGCTACTAATTTCAGTCGTATAACCTTTGCACACATTTCTTTTACCTACAAGAAACTATTATGTTCAGCACAGAAAGTGTGTTGTTGAATTTCTGCTTGGGCATAATGCTTTACACTAGCTGTCTGTAATCATTTGATGCATCGTTTGTCTCCCTGCAGAAAATGATGAAAGACAACAACCTGGTACGTCACTTGGACGCCTGTGAGACCATGGGCAATGCTACCGCTATCTGCTCAGACAAGACTGGTACCCTCACGATGAACCGCATGACCGTGGTGCAGGCCTACCTCGCTGAGAAGCACCACAAGAAAGTCCCTGAGCCAGAGAACATCCCCTCCTCCATTTTAGACATCTTGATTCTAGGCATCGCAGTCAACTGTGCATATACCACAAAGATCATGGTAGGCTTGTGAAATGCTGTGTGTCTAAAATATACCATGTATCACACTGAATATCCCCTTGTTATGTATTCAGCTTTAGGAAATTACTGACTGTCTTCTCAATTTTTCTTCAGCCTCCAGAGAAAGAAGGGGGCCTGCCACGGCAGGTGGGTAACAAGACCGAATGTGCCTTGCTTGGCTTTGCTACTGACCTGAAGCGTGACTACCAGGCTATCCGGAACGAGATCCCCGAGGAAAAATTATACAAAGTGTACACCTTCAACTCAGTCCGCAAGTCTATGAGCACTGTGTTGAAGATGGCTGATGGCAGCTACCGTATGTTCAGCAAAGGAGCCTCAGAAATTCTCTTAAAAAAGTGAGAACAGTTTTCATCTTTGGTAATAATGCTGTATGTGTTTTTTTTGTTTTCGTTTTGTTGTATATGTTGGATTGTGTGGTTGGCTTATCTTTATACCAGTGTTCCTCTTGGAATTTTATAGTGACGAGACATGCTCTGATGATTTTACTCAATGAAAGGTTATTCTGTAGGTTTTTTTACTTGCTCCAGCTGGCCAGACTTTGCAGTAAATGATATGTGTAATGGCTTAAGCAGCTAAGAAGTTCAAGCGCATCCCACCCAAGCCCCTTACTTTGCGACTTAAAAACAGGGGCTGAGAAAATGAGCCGGTAACAACTCTGTAAGCCTCTTAACCAAGCAGGCTTCTTTTTAACCCACAGACGGCTTAGTGTGACTTCTTACTACTGCAGCTCACCATTCAAATGCTTTGTCTTCTCCTCTTCCCTTACTCCTTTATCTCATCAATATTATCCTCTTTTTACAATTCTCTACCTATCTTCTTCATCCACATTTCCTCATCTCTCGTAATGCTTTTCTTCCTCTGGATGTTTTTCCCGCCTACACTCCTCCCTCTGTCTCTTAAACTTCTTCTCTACATTTACAATATATCCCGGTTTCCCCTCCCAGGTGCTATAAAATCCTGACGGCAAACGGTGAGTCCAAGGTGTTCCGCCCACGGGACAGAGATGACATGGTTAAGAAAGTGATCGAGCCCATGGCCTCCGAGGGCCTGAGGACCATCTGCCTTGGATACAGAGATTTCCCTGCCTCCGAGGGTGAGCCTGACTGGGACAACGAAAATGACATCCTCTCTGGACTGACCTGCGTCTGCGTGGTGGGCATTGAAGACCCTGTGAGACCTGAGGTTAGCGGCTACACACAGAGGACACAAACAGTATCAGCCTGTGGTTACATAATAATTGTTGACTTCATTGAAACCGCTAGAGAGAATTTGATTTCATGAACAAAAATTGAGTTGTGTGTCTTGGATTATTTTCAGCGGAACCACTCATAATGGAAGTAAAGCTGGCTTGTGGGTACACTTATATCACTAATAAATTTGGAAATAACAGCGCATATTTTCAGACAGTCTGTCCTGGAAGACATTCATCGTGTTGCACTTTCTTGTTCACATGAAAAGTAACAGAAATAGCTGTGTCAAGAATGAAAAAGGAAAGCTAGAGAGAGCAGTTCAAACCTACGCTCTCTTCTCACCTCGGGCTCAGCTGAGTAGTCACAGTGGTTGACGATGTCTGATTACAGTTTTTGGAAAGTTAGAGGAATGGTTGGGAAACAGCCTCCCCCAAATCTGACAGGTGGGGACAGGTGTGCGGCGTCAAGAGATGCTGCGTCAGCCAGTTTTAAACATGAGAAGTGGCTCCACATTTGAGCAAGCGTCAAATACTAACCAATGCAGCAGTTATGATATTGAAGCTTTTGCGGGAGTGCCTCCGTCCAGTCTGTTTACATGTTGTTGAAAAGGAGTTTGATAAGAGCAGTGAGACTCCAACATACAGCTTCTGTATAAATCTAAACCCAACTAAAACCTGAAAGCTGCAGAGCTGCCGAGTTTGATGTTACTAATGAAATCTTTACAACACAAGGAATCATTTGTTTCAATGTTTAGATACAGCTAACATACATATAGCTAAGCTGAGCTTTCATTTTGACATCCCCAGTGATCCACAGGCAAACACAACATGCATTTCCTCCTTCATCGTGTTTCCTCTTTCCGTCAGGTCCCAGACGCTATCAGGAAATGCCAACGCGCTGGCATCACAGTACGAATGGTGACTGGGGACAACATTAATACAGCTCGAGCCATCGCCACCAAGTGTGGCATCCTCCTGCCTGGAGACGACTTCCTGTGCCTGGAGGGCAAAGAGTTCAACCGAAGGATACGCAATGAAAAAGGAGAGGTGGGCCACAGCAAAATACTGTACCTCAGAGACTGTTGCAGATGTACTGTTGGGATTCTATTAGGTTTTGTCTCATGTTTCTAGATTGAACAAGAGCGCATTGACAAGATCTGGCCCAAACTACGAGTACTGGCTCGCTCGTCACCCACAGACAAACACACGCTAGTGAAAGGTAGTTTTATTTTACTGGTTTGTGTGAAAAATGTTTTGTTGTCACTAATTTGCTTGTGTGTTGTTTTAGGCTTCAGTGGTTTCATTTAAAAATATTCATGTTTTACTATTCTAGGTATTATTGACAGCACCGTGATAGAACAGAGACAAGTAGTGGCAGTGACAGGAGACGGTACAAATGATGGTCCTGCCTTGAAGAAAGCCGATGTTGGCTTTGCCATGGTGAGTTTTCTCTGTTTACAGGTGAAATGCTTCAGATATCACAGCTCATTTTATACATGCTATGCCCTGCTCCAGTGCAAACTGGGCCACAACAGTTGGTTCTGAAAAATAATGGTAATGTAGAAGCATAATGATGTTAAACATGTTGTGACTAGATACAGATCCTTGATCATCATCTTTTTGTCTCCAGGGTATTGCTGGCACAGATGTAGCCAAGGAAGCGTCTGACATCATTCTGACTGACGACAACTTTTCCAGCATCGTCAAAGCCGTCATGTGGGGACGCAACGTCTACGACAGCATCTCCAAGTTCCTCCAGTTTCAGCTAACTGTCAATGTGGTAGCTGTCATCGTAGCATTTACAGGAGCCTGCATCACACAGGTTAGCACCAACAGAGTTTGTTTTACATTGGTAAAAAAGCTATTGCAGCAGCAGAGTGAAATTAATAAAAAATGTATCTCAGTCACAGGTTTTCCAGCAATAAAACACAAACACAGGGTCTGATAGCATTTTGAAAATATAGAAATAAGTACTGTGCACATTTTAAACTGGCTTATTTGCTGTATATTGTCTCTAAAATGGTCTATTCATTGAATTCCCTCATGCATTAAAAATTATAAGCACCTGTGAAATTTCTCTATTTTTTTGTCTTTTGTTGCTTAATTCTGCAGCCTTATGGAGTGATTTAAGTGTCTCCAACAAAATACTGCAGATTTATTTAAAATATTCATATATTTCTCAGCTTTTTCAAAAAATCCCTGTAAAAAAATCCTGTAACCATAACTCTTCGTTTTGTGACACTATTTGTTCGTGTGCACAGAAACCAAATGGCTGTCATTTCTCTCAAAGGATTCTTTTCCACCAACTATCAGTCTTAGACCTCATGTCAAAACACACACTCATCATTGCTCATGCTACCACAGCTTATAAACATGCACTCAATTACAGAGCAGGCAGCAAAATAATTTCTTTTTCACATGCAATTTAGTTCATTGAGTCAAGTGGAATCTCTCTAATTGATGCTCTAAATTTCCTTGATATTTGTGATATTATGAAACTAACTGAATTTGGTGTCTCTTGACCTCCAGGACTCTCCACTGAAAGCAGTACAGATGTTATGGGTCAACTTGATCATGGACACCTTTGCATCACTAGCTCTGGCCACAGAGCCCCCCACAGAAGCCCTGCTGCTAAGGAAGCCATATGGCCGCAACAAGCCTCTCATCTCCCGCACTATGATGAAGAACATCCTCGGTCAGGGAGTGTACCAGCTAATCATCATCTTTTCTCTGCTCTTTGCTGGTAAGAAGCTGTATTAGGCATAGGTCTTCATGAGCATGGAGCCAGTGGACTGGCTGTATTTATCTTTGGTAAATCTATCCATTCATTTTTTTTTAAAAGTCCTCTTGTGACTGTTTCTGCAGGTGAGAAAATATTTGATATTGACAGCGGCAGGAACGCACCCCTCCACGCCCCACCCTCTGAACACTACACAATTGTCTTCAATACCTTTGTAATGATGCAGCTTTTCAATGAGATCAATGCCCGCAAGATCCACGGAGAAAGGAATGTCTTTGATGGCATCTTCAACAACCTCATCTTCTGTAGTATTGTCTTTGGTACCTTCATTATCCAGGTAAAGTAGACTGCAGACTTCTGCAAAGTTGTAAGGTTTCTCTGTGAATGTGCTGGTGACTCATACATGAAAAGAGATTATCTGTCCCACAAGCCTTCAGCCTGTAAAAATCAGATCTAAAAGTTTGCTCTCTAATTACTTACTCCTCTCTTCCTCCTGCTCCTCTAGATTGTCATAGTGCAGTTTGGAGGGAAGCCATTCAGCTGCGTGGCTCTGACCATCGACCAGTGGCTGTGGTGCACTTTCTTAGGCTTTGGCTCTCTACTATGGGGACAGGTAAGATGAGACAATGCAGCCGTGCTGCACCTTCAGTTGGCTAGTTACAAAACTGTGGGATAACACTGCCCCCCTGTGTGGGAAGTGGCGTAGTGGCTGAATAATGGTGGTGTAGCAGTACGCTGTGACGGTACTCTTCCAGACTAAAACTGATTTAAATAGATTTGGAGCAATTCATATGGCATAATTATAGTGCATAGTACATAGCTTTAGTCAATCTTGAATTTTTATGTAGCTACCTGAATGTGTTGTCACATTATCAATGATGTTTTACATTGATGAAATTTAGCCTTGTTTTTCCTTTGAACAAAACTAATATAAACATTGTTTTCAATCAAGGCTATTTTTCTTTTAATTTAGAGCAATTTTTAAAAGTTATACCACACTGTATAATTTAGATTGAGCTGATGCAGAGTAAAGTTTTGTAGTTAGTTTGCTGTTGTAGTTAGGAATAATTGTGTTTATACTTTTTGTGAGAGACTGAGGGATAAGATTCCTGAGTTATGACTTTTTTAAGTAATTCTAGTTTGCTCTTACTGCCCACACTCATCCTCCAGTGCAGAGCATGTAATATGTCATTATCTACTCTTGTCAAATCAAAGAGAAAGTGTTCTTTAACAAGACGCAGATACCAGATACCAAACCAGAGTTGTTTCTGTCCTTTGTTTTTGAATATGATGCAAATACAGAAACCATATTTCCCAAAGGTTATCAGTAGTCAGTTAAGGTCAGGCATTGTGACATTGGGTCATTTCAAAATATGATGCAGGGCTGCAATTAACAATTATTTTACTTATCTAATAATGAGCAGGTTGTTATCACAATTAATAGAGTAATTACTTTGTCTATTAAAAAAAAAAAGAAGCCTGTTCTAATTTCCCAGAGGCCAAAGTGGCAACTTCGTAGAACCTGCTGCATCTGAGCAGTTCCCCAAAACTCAAATATATTCTTTTAAAAATCCCCTTTGACACAAAAAGCAACAAATCCTCATGTTTGAGAAGATGTTATTGATATTATATCATAATATAATTAATTGATAATAAGATATTATTGTGACGGAAAACAAGTGAGGAGTAGGAGGAAGCTTTTGAGTGGAGTAAAACTGATGTGACTGATTTAACACCAGATAGTTAGCTTGCATGTTGGTATCTTAAAATGATGAAATACTTTGTTAGGATTAGTGACGTCATCATTATCAGCTTTTAGTAACTCACTTCCGAAGGTGTTGTTATCTATTAAGTGTGTAACTTCACTGTGGGATCGGTTTGGAGACTCGGAGCAAACCCGGTGACGTCAAACTGTCTGTCTCCCATCAACCCTTTGGCAGGGCTGCTAATTTTCAGGGTCACTGGCTGCTTAATGTCTGCGATGTACCCAGGAATGTGGATCATCCTGCTGTAATGAAATGTCAGTTTTCCCTCGCTGAGGAGTGTCACATTATTAGCCGACAGTGCTGCTGATGTAAATCATGATGTCTTCCAGGTAATCTCTACAATACCCACCAGCCGCTTAAAATTCTTGAAAACAGCGGGCCACGGCACCCAGAAGGAGGAGATTCCTGACGAGGAGCTGGAGGAGCTGGAGGACATGGATGAGATCGACCATGCTGAACGGGAGCTTCGCCGAGGCCAGATCCTCTGGTTCCGAGGCCTCAATCGCATCCAGACTCAGGTAACAATCTATGGACCTTCCTGTGCACCACCCGAACACTGCAGCCGACACCAAGGGAATCAAAAGCCATAAACCCTCCACTGCTCTTCCAGCTTAAAATCTATGTTTTGTTCTTTCTTTCGGCATTCTTAAAGAATGGCTTGTGCCCTAAAAACAAAAGCCCTTCCTCTATTTTTTCTGTTCTGCTTCTGAGCTAAAGCAGGTTCCTGTGCCTATTTCTGACTCAGTCTGAATCTATCTGCTAAAACACGACTAGTTTGAAGGTACTGATGAGAATCAACTGAATTGGATTGGATGGAAAGCACGCTAGAAAAGCTGAATGTTAAAAGACTATTGGCATGGCTTAAGCTGTAAGTATGGAAGGATTCTGCAGAGAAAAGAGTGAAAGTGAGTTCAGATTTTGTCGGAGCTCCCTCCGATCAGTGCCTTTAAACCCAACCGTCCCCTTTTTTCCTCTCTCTTTAACTATAATGCCTGAATCCAATTTCCAAGTGACATTTTTTCTATGGTTACTGGTGCCTTTTCTTTATTTTTTCTCTCTTTTCTCTCTCCTCTGGCTGTGTTGTGTTTTATTTCCTCTGGGCTTTCTCCTGTCACGCTGTCTGATTCTTTGCAGATGGATGTAGTGAGTGCGTTCCAGAGTGGAACTTCCTTTCAGGGGGCTCTAAGGCGGCAGGCCTCCAACTCCAGCCAACAACAGCACGATGTAACCAATGTTTCTAGCCCTACACATGTAGCCTTTTCTACTACCACTTCTGCCACTGCCGCCAACACCGCTTCTGCCACTGTGGGGTGTGAGTGCGTGTTCTCCTCTAGTGCATGAGACTTTTATTTCTTCTGTTCTTCTAACATCTTCCTCCTCCACTCTACTTCTCACCTAACGTTGACACGTTTACTCTCTCATGCTTCTCCTAATGTTCCCCCGTTTTCTTCCCAAAAAAAAAAAAAAAAAGACCAAATATACCACATCTTCCATATTGCTTCGATAACACTGCTGTATATATATGTACCCTGTAGCCAGGTCGCTTCTGGCGTCAAGGTGTTTTCTCTGTGTCATCATGTTTTCTGTTCTGCTTCTGCTTTGGTCTCAGAAATGGAAAGGTTTTACTGTTACCTCGGGGTGGGGTGGGTGATGTGCATTTAATATTTGACAAAAATTACATTCTGCATTGACAGTCACCAGGTTTGTCTGCAGCTGCCTCAGTCTGCTCTGTGCCCCTGCAGCACCCCATGGGTCTGTGTCGCAGCTCTCTAGTCCCTAGCTGGGTAAATGTTTTGAGTATATGCCCATGATCACGGCCTAAAACAATAGAGACAAACCATGACATGGACCTCTGTGAGGAAAATCTATCCAGGTGTCAGTGGACAGATAACGACTTCTTCTCCTGCTGGGAGTTTGCTGTGAAAAACAGGGAGTGTTAAGGGGGGCGGGGGGCTCCAAAAACAGCTTATAGCTGCAGTTAGTTTGTTGATGTGTTTGGATGCATAAGTTTGGAAGGTCTGGCAGCTTTAACACCATGCCAGTCGTCGGTTCAGCGTGGCAGATCGCTGCGTGGAGAGCTGATGCGGATCATTTCACAGTGGTATTTCCTCTTGACCGTGACCTTACAAGGATTGTTGTGTGCGTGTTGACAATGACTCTTTTTCTCTTTCAGATCTTCCCAGGCAGACCATCTGACCAGCAGTTGATTTTAAATGTCTAACAGATGTCACTAAAAACAGCTTAATGGAATAAATGACTGTGCTCTTGAATGTAAACATGTGGGACTTTCCCAGACACATTAACAGCAGATCCAATGTTGTATGTCCCTGGCATATTGAACAGTTCTGCAATCTTACAGTAATATTTAGGTCTGTCTCAGGTGGGATTCCTCTCCTGACATTTATGGGCCAACGGCTGCTTCCCTATTAAACTCTGAACTTTTCCTTTCAGGCACTCTTGAAAACAGCTGGACCATCTCTTCTCCAAGTCTTTTTCTATGTGATTACTTGTTGGCAGAATGTATCCACCTGGCAATGTGTTGCCAAAGAGACCCTAAAAGAATGAATACCACTGACTCCCCACATATTCTTCTTTAGATTCTGTGAAATGTGTCATGGGCTATACTCAAAGGTTTACTACCATTGAACACAAGGTAGCGCCGCGCTCTGCATGGGTTCAAAGTCTCTGGTCTCGTTTGTGAGTTTTTTCTCTTTGTGCTGTTTTTGACATGTATACCAGCTTGTAGACATGCTTGGCTGCTGCAGCTTTTTTGTTTTTACTCCACAAACATTAGCTAAAACTGACCACCCCTTTCTCTCTCTGTCTGTCCTCCTCTTTCTGTCTCTATTCCTCTGCCTCTTTCTGTCTCTCTCTCGCTCTCTCTCTTTACTCTGTCCTAAGCATGTCCAACAACAGTAAATCTTGTGTCCAGCCTCTGTCCTTCTCTCTCTCTGGATGTGTTCTTGTCTAAAGAACAGCATCTCTCTTGTCTCTTGGTTCCCTTTTGCATTTTGATTAATCAGACACAGGTCTCTACCAATTGTTTTGTGAAATACTACCACTGTACTTACAAACAAAAAGAGCATACATTGCATTGAGTTTGACACTGGTTTGTACCCACCCCAAGGGTTTTACTACATGACTTTAAAGAATAGTTTCGCTGCAAGCACAGAGTCAAGTGTCAGGTTTGTCTTCACCGGGTGCAACTCAAGTTTCCTATCTCTCAGAAACACTTTTAGTTTACCCAATACTGCAATTTGCACTTGCTCCACACAGGCTTACAGTCCAGGCTGTCAAACATACTGAAACGCGATGCATTTTAAATGCCTCAAGTCTATCTCATGCCTTTAGTTGTGTGCGTTCGCATGTGGTTTTAGCCTGCCTGTGGATAAGGCTTTAAATCAGTGACAGTCTGTCTGTCTCTAGAATAAATAAATTGGCAGGACAGAGGGTGACTTGGACAAACAGGAAGTGACACAGTGAGACTGGACTGAATTTAACTGAACAATAGACTTTGACAGTGGCTTTGAGGCTAACGTAGTCTAGAAAATGGTTAAGGACAGCTTACAGTTAACTGGTTTTATAAGTTGTAATTTGACTACTAGAAATAACTGCACACTTGCACGTGTCTCTGAGAGTTCCCCCCTCACTGATAATTTTTTGCCCCTAAAACTCACCTATTATTGACTCAATAAAACCTACATCCTAGGTTTTTATCTGTGGTGTTTTATCCAGGTGTTAAAATGCAAAACACACGTATCAGTACTGAATGTGACTAAATATGTGCCTTTCCCGCTCCCTGTCCCTTCTCCCTCCCTACAGATCCGGGTGGTGAATGCATTCCGCAGCTCCATCTCCCTCTATGAGGGGCTGGAGAAGCCTGAGTCGCGAACATCGATCCACAACTTCATGACCCACCCTGAATTTCGGATAGAGGACTCTGAGCCCCATATTCCCCTCATAGACGACACCGACGCAGAGGACGACGCTCCCACCAAGCGCAACTCCGCCAGCCCCCGCAACACCACGCCCACGCCGCCCTCACCCTCGCCTGCCACCACCGTCGCCCCCACCACGCCGGTCTCCCCCTCCCCAAACCAGAACAATAACGCTGTGGAGAGCAGTAACCACCTCCTCCCAGAGGCTCCCAAATCAGGAACCCCCTCGGCCCCGGGGAGCCCCCTACACAGCCTGGAGACCTCCCTTTGATCTGACCCCCTGCGCTCCACACGTTACCACCACTTTTCTACCCACCCACCAAGGAGCTCAACTCAGACAAAATGAACGAACACTTGGAGAAGAGAGACGAAGGGCTAGAAGGAGAGCAGAGTCACGTGTGAGCTTGGCTTGGGCTGGACTAAAAGAACAGCAAACATTCAGAGGAATGTACGGCTTGGTGTGGATGCTTTGGTCTTCTTTTATTTTTGGTTCTTATTAATACCCCACTACAACACAAGGACTCCACCCCTCCCTCCTTGGTAACTTTTGTTTTTCTCGGTAAACAAGGGGTGATTATAAACTCAGATTGAAAGTGACCTGTTTTTATTATTCTATTATATTATTATTATTATTAATATTATTTGAATTGAGAAGGGGAGGTCTTCCTCCTGGCTTGAAGATCGATGAAAGAACCTTTAGCTTCTCTTTTATCTGAATGGTGTTGTATATTTATCTCTTTGGCCCTTGCTCATTCAAAACTTATTTCTGCTCCATTGGCTGTTAATATTTTGAGTTATTTATGTTTTTGGAAAAAGCAGGTCTGTTTACAAAGTTTGTAGATACTTTTTTTCTGTTTGTAGGCAAAAGAGCTTCCTGATGTATGATGCAGAAAACTGGGACAGAAAAAAATGAATGAGAGGATTATTTCAGATACTGCTGTATTTTCAGGAAAAAGGGTGTTTCTATTGAAACTTAACTATTTTTGCCTGCAAGTTTTATTTGTTATATATTTGTAGATAAATATAGAACCTTCTAGCCAAACCGATAAACACTAAGGCTTGTATAGAAAAGAGGTCCACTGGGCGAGGTGTTTTTCACAAGAGACGGGACGGGAAAGACAATTAGGGCCTCTGTTCACGTTGCTATAAATATTTACTTCTTCCATTTCTTCGATAGTTTTCATGTGCACAAAACCTTCTGGAGTTCTGGATTCTCTTTTCATTCAGTATGTTGTGTTCGAGGATTTCCACATGTTGAAAGGTTCACTCATTAAAGGGATTTTAGAAAAACCATCTGGGCCCGTATTTAGCAAGCATCTCAGAATCACGCCCTAGAATCCTGCTGAGAGTTGGACTAGGAAACAAAGTCTTACCTCAGAGTCCGACACGAGGTCCTTATGAAGCCTCCTAAGGTCACTTTCAGCAGGAAGTAAAAGTTTTCCTTTTAGCTTTTTGTGGTTTTACAAGCTCTTGTTGTTGTTATTAGTTACATTCAGAAGAGGCTAACGTAGATGAATAGCAGGAAAAAGAAAACCGCTTCACTTGTGGGTGTATGTCGAGCTAATTTATGCACGTTAAGGCTAAAAATTAGTTTTTGCCAAAACTCAAAAGCATTAAAATGACTTACAGTTCATCAGCTTTTTTAAACAACCAGCTGACTTCAAACCAGTGCTGTATTTCGAGCTATTCAACCAGTGCGCCTATTTATTTTTTAAATAAGAAGTTCATATAGACTAAACGTGAATGTGCCTTGGCTACAATAATAATTTAGATGATGCTTGGTCCCATCATTTGCCACCTTCAGGAAACTCCTCACAGATTAAACTCTGTTACTCCTCCAGCTAAAAGTAGAACTAAATAAGCCTCATTCTTCAAATTTTGGGATTGTAAGGACTGACTTCTGTCTGGATGCTTGATAAATATGGATCCTGGTCTTTTTTTTTTCTTTTTTTTTTTTTAAATTGGTGCATTTTTGTTTTTTTGTTTCTCTCAGCAAAACGTTAGCCCCCTGCCAATGTACAATACTGACATTTGTTTACTCAGGCATAGAAAAAGGTATTTAATTTAAAAGAAATCTATAAAGAAAAAACCTTTTAACTTCAGACTTTGTGTATTTAGATAGTAAAACATTGTCTTGGTCAAAAGCAAGTGAATTATTTTCATTATTCAAATGTAGTTTTACTCCTCCGAGTTCTGGTTTGTTGACCTTTTTAAAAATCAAAAACCATGGAAATTTTTTTTTTTTTTTTTCTTCAGCCCTGTCCATAAGACTCTTTCATCTTGATTAAATGTTGCTGAATTTGATTTGTTTGTAAAATATTTTTGACACCTGATGTACTGGAAACGCTAAAGAATTGGACATGTGCATTTTTCAAGAATAAAGACTAGGCATACACTGGTATCTATCTGCACAGGGTACTTTATTTCATAGCGTTCCTTGGGGAAAAATAATTTTGATACAAATCATGATAAAAAAAATGTACCTTTGTATTTTTATGATAATGATGATACCTTTCATCGTACTAAACAAATTTTGGATGATTTGACACCAATCACGTTATATGGGGAGGGTTTTGGCCACTAAAATGTGTGTTGTTCTGGAATATTCATCTCAGGGTGCAAATGGTGTGAAAGAGAACAGGCCTCTTTTAGTTTGTTACTTAATTAAATGTTTGGGACGGTGCTTGTCAACCACACAGGATGTCTCCGGCAGCAGGCTGCAGATTCTTCCTGCAGCCTTCTGGCGGCCTCCGCCTGAAGGGCCGTGGACAGGGGAAGGAGGTGAAAATGTTAAATCACAACGTTCTCTGAGGAAATAAGTTTGTTTTCCTTGTTTTACAGATGACAAAATAGCAGCTAGGATTGCATATAAAGTGAGAAATTGAAAAGACAAGCGGAATCCATATGAGGAGTTTGTTCTGTAGCTTCTTCCTGTAATGGGAATGAATGTTTTTCCATCTGTTTTATGGATTATTATTTTTTTATCTTTTAACATTTGGAAATAAAAGTACTTCATGTCTGTTTATCTTGAGCATTTTAAATGGATATCGTGATTGGATTTACATTTGAAACTTGTCGAGTAATGTGTATGGTTTTTAAAAATAAAAAATGTATTTAGCCTAACTGCAGGGCCATGTTTTTCATTTATCATGCAGTAGTTATGGGATGTAAATACTGTGATCAAAGGTGAATGCTGCAGAGCTGAAAATCCCTCATTTCTACAGTGACGCCTAGCAAACATTTTTGCAGACAGGGTGATTTTTCTCGCAAAGGAGTATGCATAGCTTCACTGCATAACTTTCCAAATGTATTGTAACCATTGTAGCTAATGAACAAGGTTAAAGGTTAAATTCACTATAAACTAATATTCTTTGTTAACTCCCGGTAACTGTTTGTTTATGAGTATAAATAAGGATGAGGTGGTTTTTGTTACATTTTTGTTCAATGATGTTTGGAAATTTCTTCCTCTGCAATCTGTGAAAGATTCAGATTATGTAGCTGCAAAAGTTAAACTGCCTCTTTTATCTTAACTTGGTAAGGGCACTTGCTCTACAATCTCTATTCCTGTCTAACTGGTTTGTCCTCTGCAAACAACAGCTGATCCAAGTTTATAACTACTGTCTTTGTGAGCAGTGATGATAAGATGAATTCAGATTTATCCCTTTCTCAGAACACTTCTTGAGTTCAGTGTTATGGTTGGTTCATCTGTCAGGCACATACAGAAGGTAACTTCATCTGTGCAAGCTGCCAGTGACTCTTACACAATGGACGCTTTGTTGGAAATGTTTTCCACAGCTGTCTCTCCTCCAAAAAGGCCACCTCTTACTACTGTGCAGGGGTGACACAGGCTTGTTTACAGCAGGTCAGCAATTCAGGAAATTTGAAGACTCAGTTTTTCTGTTTATTTTGTTATATATGAAACAACCAAACATTGTTTTTTCTTTTTTCTTTTTTTTTATGATATGCACATAAGAAATTAAACATAGCATAATAAGGCATAAAAAACGTAATTAAAAAGTCATAGTATAGTAAGACACAAAAACCATCACGTAAACGTCATAGTATAGTAAGGAATACGAAACGTCACTATATAGGAAAGCATAAAAAACTATAGTATTGCAAAAAAGTCTTTTTTTCCACTTTAAAGGCCATACTATACTATGTGTTTTTTTTAGCTTTTTATGCCTTTCAATACTATGACGTTTTCATGCCATACTATCGTAAGACTTTTTTTTCCACTTTTAATGACATACTAAAGTATGTTGTTTTTTTCACTTTTTAAATGAAAAAAAAGTCTTACGATAGTAAGACATAAAAACGTCATAGTATTGAAAGGCATAAAAAGCTAAAAAAAACATAGTATAGTATGGCATAAAAAGTGAAAAAAACAACATACTTTAGTATGTCATAAAAAGTGAAAAAAAAGTCTTACGATAGTATGGCATGAAAATGTCATAGTATAGAAAGGCATAAAAAGCTAAAAAAAACACATAGTATAGTATGGCCTTTAAAGTGANCATGCCATACTATCGTAAGACTTTTTTTTCCACTTTTAATGACATACTAAAGTATGTTGTTTTTTTCACTTTTTAAATGAAAAAAAAGTCTTACGATAGTAAGACATAAAAACGTCATAGTATTGAAAGGCATAAAAAGCTAAAAAAAACATAGTATAGTATGGCATAAAAAGTGAAAAAAACAACATACTTTAGTATGTCATAAAAAGTGAAAAAAAAGTCTTACGATAGTATGGCATGAAAATGTCATAGTATAGAAAGGCATAAAAAGCTAAAAAAAACACATAGTATAGTATGGCCTTTAAAGTGAAAAAACGTCATAGTATAGTAAGGCATAAAAAATGGAAAAACATCATTGTAGATTAAGGCCTAAAAAGTGAAATAACGACATAGTATAGTAAGGCCTAAAAAGTGAAAAAACTACATACTATAGTAAGACATAAAAACGTCACAGTATAGAAAGGTAAAAAAAGTAAAAAAAATGTCAAAGTATAGTAAGGCATAAAAAGTCAAAAAAACAACATAATATATTATGGCATAAAAAGTGAAAAAAAATGACATACTATAGTATGGCATAAAAAAATGGAAAAACATCATTGTACATTAAGGCCTAAAAAGTGAAATAACGACATAGTACAGTATGGCAAAAAAGTTAAAGAAAATGTCATAGTACAGTAAGGCCTAAAAAGTGAAAAAAACACATAGTATAGTATGGCCTTTAAAGTGAAAAAACGACATAGTATAGTATGGCATAAAAAGTGAAAAAAAAGTCTTACGATAGTAAGACATAAAAACGTCATAGTATAGTAAGGCATAAAAAATGGAAAAACATCATTGTAGATTAAGGCATAAAAAGTAAAAAAAACCACATAGTACAGTAAGACCTAAAAAGTGAAAAAAACAACATACTATAATATGGCATAAAAACGTCATAGTATATTAAGGCCTAAAAATTGGAAAAAAACGACATAGTATAGTATGGCATAAATAGTCATAAAAACAACATTGTACATTAAGGCCTAAAAAGTGAAATAATGACATAGTATAATATGGCAAAAAAGTGAAAACAGGTCATAGTAAAGTAAGGCCTAAAAAGTAAAAAAAAACAAAAAAAAAAACAAACTCAGTATAGTATTGCAAAAAAGAGAAACAACTACATACTAATGTATGGTATCAAAAGTGAAAAAACGACATAGTATAGTATGGCATAAAAAGTGAAAAAAACTACATACTATAGTAAGGCATAAAAAATGAAAAAAACTACATAATATATTATGGCATAAAAAGTGAAAAAAACGACATACTATAGTATGGCATAAAAAAATGGAAAAACATCATTGTAGATTAAGGCCTAAAAAGTGAAATAACGACATAGTACAGTATGGCAAAAAAAGTTAAAGAAAATGTCATAGTAGAGTAAGGCCTAAAAAGTGAAGAAAAAACACATAGTATAGTATGGCCTTTAAAGTGAAAAATACGACATAGTATAGTATGGCATGAAAAGTGAAAAAAAAAGTCTTACGATAGTAAGACATAAAAACGTTATGTATAGAAAGGCATAAAAAGCTAAAAAAAACACATAGTATAGTATGGCCTTTAAAGTGAAAAAACGTCATAGTATAGTAAGACATAAAAACGTCACAGTATAGAAAGGCAAAAAAAGTAAAAAAAATGTCAAAGTATAGTAAGGCATAAAAAGTCAAAAAAAACAACATAATATATTATGGCATAAAAAGTGAAAAAAATGACATACTATAGTATGGCATAATAAAATGGAAAAACATCATTGTACATTAAGGCCTAAAAAGTGAAATAACGACATAGTACAGTATGGCAAAAAAGTTAAATAAAATGTCATAGTACAGTATGGCCTAAAAAGTGAAAAAACACATAGTATAGTATGGCCTTTAAAGTGAAAAATACGACATAGTATATTATGGCATAAAAAATGAAAAAAAAGTCTTACGATAGTAAGACATAAAAACGTCATAGTATTGAAAGGCATAAAAAGCTAAAAAAAACACATAGTATAGTATGGCATTTAAAGTGAAAAAACGACATAGTATAGTATGGCATAAAAAGTGAAAAAAAAAAGTCTTACGATAGTAAGACATAAAAACATCATAGTATAGTAAGGCATAAAAAATGGAAAAACATCATTGTAGATTAAGGCCTAAAAAGTGAAAAAAAAAACACATAGTATAGTATGGCAAAAAAGTGAAAAAACTACATACTATAGTAAGACATAAAAATGTCATAGTATAGAAAGGCATAAAAAGTCAAAAAAACGACATACTATAGTATGGCATAAAAAAATGGAAAAACATCATTGTAGATTAAGGCCTAAAAAGTGAAATAACGACATAGTATACTATGGCAAAAAAGTGAAAAAACGTCATAGTATAGTATGGCATAAAAAGTGAAAAAACTACATACTATAGTAAGGCCTAAAAAGTGAAAAAAGTACATACTATAGTAAGGCATAAAGAGTCAAAAAAACGACATAGTATATTATGGCATAAAAAGTGAAAAAAAAGTCTTACGATAGTAAAACATAAAAACGTCATAGTATAGAAAGGCATAAAAAGCTAAAAAAAACACATAGTATAGTATGGCCTTTAAAGTGAAAAAACGACATAGTATAGTATGGCATAAAAAGTGAAAAAAAAGTCTTACGATAGTAAGACATAAAAATATCATAGTATAGTAAGGCATAAAAAATAGAAAAACATCATTGTAGATTAAGGCCTAAAAAGTGAAATAACGACATAGTATAGTATGGCAAAAAAGTGAAAAAAAAACACATAGTATAGTATGGCAAAAAAGTGAAAAAACTACATACTATAGTAAGACATAAAAATGTCATAGTATAGAAAGGCAAAAAAAGTAAAAAATGTCAAAGTATAGTAAGGCATAAAAAGTCAAAAAAACGACATAATATATTATGGCATAAAAAGTGAAAAAAACGACATACTATAGTATGGCATAAAAAAATGGAAAAACATCATTGTAGATTAAGGCCTAAAAAGTGAAATAACGACATAGTACAGTATGGCAAAAAAAGTAAAAAAAAAAACATCATAGTACAGTAAGGCCTAAAAAGAAAAAAAAAACAAAAGAAAAAACCCACATAGTATACTATGGCAAAAAAGTGAAAAAACGTCATAGTATAGTATGGCATAAAAAGTGAAAAAACTACATACTATAGTAAGGCCTACAAAGTGAAAAAACTACATACTATAGTAAGGCATAAAGAGTCAAAAAAACGACATAGTATATTATGGCATAAAAAGTGAAAAAAAAGTCTTACGATAGTAAAACATAAAAACGTCATAGTATAGAAAGGCATAAAAAGCTAAAAAAAACACATAGTATAGTATGGCCTTTAAAGTGAAAAAACGACATAGTATAGTATGGCATAAAAAGTGAAAAAAAAGTCTTACGATAGTAAGACATAAAAATATCATAGTATAGTAAGGCATAAAAAATAGAAAAACATCATTGTAGATTAAGGCCTAAAAAGTGAAATAACGACATAGTATAGTATGGCAAAAAAGTGAAAAAAAAACACATAGTATAGTATGGCAAAAAAGTGAAAAAACTACATACTATAGTAAGACATAAAAATGTCATAGTATAGAAAGGCAAAAAAAGTAAAAAATGTCAAAGTATAGTAAGGCATAAAAAGTCAAAAAAACGACATAATATATTATGGCATAAAAAGTGAAAAAAACGACATACTATAGTATGGCATAAAAAAATGGAAAAACATCATTGTAGATTAAGGCCTAAAAAGTGAAATAACGACATAGTACAGTATGGCAAAAAAAGTAAAAAAAAAAACATCATAGTACAGTAAGGCCTAAAAAGAAAAAAAAAACAAAAGAAAAAACCCACATAGTATACTATGGCAAAAAAGTGAAAAAACGTCATAGTATAGTATGGCATAAAAAGTGAAAAAACTACATACTATAGTAAGGCCTACAAAGTGAAAAAACTACATACTATAGTAAGGCATAAAGAGTCAAAAAAACGACATAGTATATTATGGCATAAAAAGTGAAAAAAAAGTCTTACGATAGTAAAACATAAAAACGTCATAGTATAGAAAGGCATAAAAAGCTAAAAAAAACACATAGTATAGTATGGCCTTTAAAGTGAAAAAACGACATAGTATAGTATGGCATAAAAAGTGAAAAAAAAGTCTTACGATAGTAAGACATAAAAATATCATAGTATAGTAAGGCATAAAAAATAGAAAAACATCATTGTAGATTAAGGCCTAAAAAGTGAAATAACGACATAGTATAGTATGGCAAAAAAGTGAAAAAAAAACACATAGTATAGTATGGCAAAAAAGTGAAAAAACTACATACTATAGTAAGACATAAAAATGTCATAGTATAGAAAGGCAAAAAAAGTAAAAAATGTCAAAGTATAGTAAGGCATAAAAAGTCAAAAAAACGACATAATATATTATGGCATAAAAAGTGAAAAAAACGACATACTATAGTATGGCATAAAAAAATGGAAAAACATCATTGTAGATTAAGGCCTAAAAAGTGAAATAACGACATAGTATACTATGGCAAAAAAGTGAAAAAACGTCATAGTATAGTATGGCATAAAAAGTGAAAAAACTACATACTATAGTAAGGCCTAAAAAGTGAAAAAAGTACATACTATAGTAAGGCATAAAGAGTCAAAAAAACGACATAGTATATCATGGCATAAAAAGTGAAAAAAAAACACATAGTATAGTATGGCCTTTAAAGTGAAAAAACGACATAGTATAGTATGGCAAAAAAGTGAAAAAAGTCATAGTAAAGTAACGCTTAAAAAGAAAAAAAAAAAAAAAAAACCCCACATAGTATACTAGGGCAAAAAAGTGAAAAACGTCATAGTATAGTAAGGCATAAAAAGCCAAAAAACAACACAGTATAGTAGGGCATTAAAAGTAAAAAAAAATGACATAGTATAGTAAAGCATAAAGAGTCATAAAAACAACATGCTATATTAAGGCATAAAGAATGAAAAAACATCATAGTATAGTAAGGCCTAAAAAGTAAAAAAAAATGCCATAGTATAATAAGGCGTAACAAATGTCACAAAAACATCATAGTATAATAAGGTGTAAAAAAACGTAATGGTATAGAAAGGAACAAAAAACGTCATGAAATCGTCACAGTATAGTAAGGCATAGAAAACATCATAGTATAGTAAAGCATAAAAATGTCATGAAAATGTCATAGTATAGCAAGGTATAATAAACTTCATAGTATAGTAAGGCATAAAAAATGTAATAGTATCGTAAGGCATAAGAAAACATCATAGTATAGTATGTCAGGTAATTGCATGAATGTATTTATGCATAAAATTATGTATCTATGTGTGAATAATATGATTCATGTATGTCTGACGGTATGCATGCAAAAAAGTATATATGTATGACTGAATGTATGTATATACATGTCTGTATGAATAAAAGTCTTATGTCACAAAGAATGTCTACATATAAATAACAATACAGATGTATGTATGCATGTATGAATACATTTGTGTATGTCTGCAAGTAGGTATAAATAAAAGATTTTACATCTGAAAGAATGTATGAATTGCAGTATGTATGTATATATGCATTTAAATATTCATGTCATGTCTGGATGTATATGAGAAGGAAAGTATTAAATGTATGTTTTAGTAAAGTGTATGTATATATGTGGGATCTTGTATGTCATAAAACATCACAGTATTGCAAGGCATAAAAATATCATAGTATATTAAGGCATAAAAAGTCATAGTAAGTCATAAAAAAGGTCATAGTTTAGTAAGGCGCAAAAATGGCATAGTATATGACGGCATAAAAATATCAAAGTATGGAAAGGCACAAAAAACGTCATAGGATAGTAAGGCATAGAAAACATAGTATATTAAAGCATTAAAAATGTCATGAAAACCTCATGTGTAGCAAGGTATAATAAACGTCAAAGTATAGTAAGGCATAAGAAAACGTCATAGTATGTCAGATGATTGCATGAATGTATTTATGCATAAAATTATGTATGTATGAATAAAAGTATGAATTCATGTTTGTCTGAAAGTATGTATGTTAAAAAAGAATATATATGGATCTGTGTATGACTAAATTTATGTATGTATGTATGTATGTATATGTGTCTGTATTAAAATTCTTATGTCACAAAGCATGTCTACATACATAATACATACATACATCTACATAAATAAAAGTACACATGTATGTATAGATGTATGAATATATTTGTGTATGTCTGCAAGTAGGTATATAAGTGTAAATAAAAGATTATACATTTGAAAGAATTATGAATTACAGTATGTATGTACGTATATATTAAAGTATTTGTATTCATGTCGTGTCTGAACGTATATATGAGAAGGAAAGAATGCATGTATGTTTTAATATAATGTATACATGTGTGTCATGATCTGGTATGTCATAAAAAATCACAGTATAGTAAGGCATAAAAATATCAGTGTTCAGTAAGGCTTAAAAAGTCATAATGACTCATAAAAAAGGTCATAGTATTGTAAGGAATAAAAAGTCAAAAACATTATAGTATAGTATGGCATAAAAAGTGAAAAAGACCTCATAGTATAGTAAGGCAAAAAGAGTCGTAAAAATAACATGCTAAAGTAAGGCATAAAAAGTCAAAAGATGTCATAGGTTATTTAGGCCTAAAAAGTGAAAAAAACAACATACTCTATTATGGCATAAAAAGTGAAAAAAAACACATAGTATAGTATGGCATAAAAAGTGAAAAAAAGTCACATAGTATAGTAAGGCCTAAAAAGTGAAAGAAAAAAAAACGACATAGCATAGTATGGCATAAAAAGTGAAAAAAAGTCATACGATAGTAAGACATAAAAACGTCATAGTATAGTATAGCATAAAAAGTGAAAAAAAGTCATACGATAGTAAGACATAAAAACGTCATAGTATAGAAAGACATGAAAAGTCAAAAAACGTCATAATACAGTAAGGCATAAAAAGTAGAGAAACGTCATAGTTTATTAAGTCCTAAAAATTGAAAAAAACATACAATAGTATGACATAAAAAGTGAAAAGAAGTCATAGTATAGTATGGCATAAAAATGTTATAGTATAGGAAGGCATAAAAACGTCATAGTATAGTATGGCATAAAAAGTGAAAAAAAAGTCATACGATAGTAAAACATAAAAACGTCATAGTATAGAAAGGCATAAATAGTCAAAAAAAAACACATAGTATATTAAGGCCAAAAAAGTGAAAAAAAAACAAAAAAAAAAACGACATAGTATAGTATGGCAAAAAAGTGAAAAAAACGACATAGTATAGTATGGCGTAAAAAGTGAAAAAACTTCATACTATAGTAAGGCATAAAAACGTCATAGTATAAAAAGGCATGAAAAGTCAAAAACGTCATAGTATATTAAGGCCTAAAAAGTAAAAAATAACACATAGCAGAGTAAGGCCTAAAAAGTGAAAAAAAAACCGTCATAGTATAGAAAGGCATAAAAAGTGAAAAAAACCACATAATATAGTAAGGCCTAAAAAGTGAAAAAAAAAAAAAACGACATAGTTTAGTATGGCAAAAAAGGGGAAAAACCTCATAGTACAGTAAGACCTAAAAAGTGAAAAAAAACAACATACTATAGTATGGCATAAAAAGTCATAGTACATTAAGGCATAAAAAGTCAAGAACTGTCATAGTATAGTAAGGCCTAAAAAGTGAAAAAAACATACAATAGTATGACATAAAAAGTGAAAAGAAGTCATAGTATAGTATGGCATAAAAAGTCATAGTACTTTAAGGCATAAAAAGTCAAGAACCGTCATAGTATAGTAAGGCCTAAATAGTGAAAAAAACATACACTAGTATGACATAAAGAGTGAAAAGAAGTCATAGTATAGTATGGCATAAAAAGTCATAGTACTTTAAGGCATAAAAAGTCAAGAACCGTCATAGTATAGTAAGGCCTAAATAGTGAAAAAAACATACACTAGTATGACATAAAGAGTGAAAAGAAGTCATAGTATAGTATGGCATAAAAAGTCATAGTACTTTAAGGCATAAAAAGTCAAGAACCGTCATAGTATAGTAAGGCCTAAATAGTGAAAAAAACATACACTAGTATGACATAAAGAGTGAAAAGAAGTCATAGTATAGTATGGCATAAAAAGTCATAGTACTTTAAGGCATAAAAAGTCAAGAACCGTCATAGTATAGTAAGGCCTAAATAGTGAAAAAAACATACACTAGTATGACATAAAGAGTGAAAAGAAGTCATAGTATAGTATGGCATAAAAAGTCATAGTACTTTAAGGCATAAAAAGTCAAGAACCGTCATAGTATAGTAAGGCCTAAAAAGTGAAAAAAAACAACATACTATAGTATGGCATACAAAGTCATAGTACAGTAAGGCATAAAAAGTCAAGAAACGTCATTGTATATTGAGGCCTAAAAAGTGCAAAAAAAAACGACATAGTATAGTATGGCATGAAAACGTCATAGGATAGAAAGGCATGAAAAGTCAAATAACGTCATAGAACAGTAAGGCATAAAAAGTGAAAAAAACAACATACTATAGTATGGCATACAAAGTCATAGTACAGTAAGGCATAAAAAGTCAAGAAACGTCATTGTATATTGAGGCCTAAAAAGTGCAAAAAAAACGACATAGTATAGTATGGCATGAAAACGTCATAGGATAGAAAGGCATGAAAAGTCAAATAACGTCATAGAACAGTAAGGCATAAAAAGTGAAAAAAACAACATACTATAGTATGGCATACAAAGTCATAGTACAGTAAGGCATAAAAAGTCAAGAAACGTCATTGTATATTGAGGCCTAAAAAGTGCAAAAAAAACGACATAGTATAGTATGGCATGAAAACGTCATAGGATAGAAAGGCATGAAAAGTCAAATAACGTCATAGAACAGTAAGGCATAAAAAGTGAAAAAAACAACATACTATAGTATGGCATACAAAGTCATAGTACAGTAAGGCATAAAAAGTCAAGAAACGTCATTGTATATTGAGGCCTAAAAAGTGCAAAAAAAACGACATAGTATAGTATGGCATGAAAACGTCATAGGATAGAAAGGCATGAAAAGTCAAATAACGTCATAGAACAGTAAGGCATAAAAAGTGAAAAAAACAACATACTATAGTATGGCATACAAAGTCATAGTACAGTAAGGCATAAAAAGTCAAGAAACGTCATTGTATATTGAGGCCTAAAAAGTGCAAAAAAAACGACATAGTATAGTATGGCATGAAAACGTCATAGGATAGAAAGGCATGAAAAGTCAAATAACGTCATAGAACAGTAAGGCATAAAAAGTGAAAAAAACAACATACTATAGTATGGCATACAAAGTCATAGTACAGTAAGGCATAAAAAGTCAAGAAACGTCATTGTATATTGAGGCCTAAAAAGTGCAAAAAAAACGACATAGTATAGTATGGCATGAAAACGTCATAGGATAGAAAGGCATGAAAAGTCAAATAACGTCATAGAACAGTAAGGCATAAAAAGTGAAAAAAACAACATACTATAGTATGGCATACAAAGTCATAGTACAGTAAGGCATAAAAAGTCAAGAAACGTCATTGTATATTGAGGCCTAAAAAGTGCAAAAAAAACGACATAGTATAGTATGGCATGAAAACGTCATAGGATAGAAAGGCATGAAAAGTCAAATAACGTCATAGAACAGTAAGGCATAAAAAGTGAAAAAAACAACATACTATAGTATGGCATACAAAGTCATAGTACAGTAAGGCATAAAAAGTCAAGAAACGTCATTGTATATTGAGGCCTAAAAAGTGCAAAAAAAACGACATAGTATAGTATGGCATGAAAACGTCATAGGATAGAAAGGCATGAAAAGTCAAATAACGTCATAGAACAGTAAGGCATAAAAAGTGAAAAAAACAACATACTATAGTATGGCATACAAAGTCATAGTACAGTAAGGCATAAAAAGTCAAGAAACGTCATTGTATATTGAGGCCTAAAAAGTGCAAAAAAAACGACATAGTATAGTATGGCATGAAAACGTCATAGGATAGAAAGGCATGAAAAGTCAAATAACGTCATAGAACAGTAAGGCATAAAAAGTGAAAAAAACAACATACTATAGTATGGCATACAAAGTCATAGTACAGTAAGGCATAAAAAGTCAAGAAACGTCATTGTATATTGAGGCCTAAAAAGTGCAAAAAAAACGACATAGTATAGTATGGCATGAAAACGTCATAGGATAGAAAGGCATGAAAAGTCAAATAACGTCATAGAACAGTAAGGCATAAAAAGTGAAAAAAACAACATACTATAGTATGGCATACAAAGTCATAGTACAGTAAGGCATAAAAAGTCAAGAAACGTCATTGTATATTGAGGCCTAAAAAGTGCAAAAAAAACGACATAGTATAGTATGGCATGAAAACGTCATAGGATAGAAAGGCATGAAAAGTCAAATAACGTCATAGAACAGTAAGGCATAAAAAGTGAAAAAAACAACATACTATAGTATGGCATACAAAGTCATAGTACAGTAAGGCATAAAAAGTCAAGAAACGTCATTGTATATTGAGGCCTAAAAAGTGCAAAAAAAACGACATAGTATAGTATGGCATGAAAACGTCATAGGATAGAAAGGCATGAAAAGTCAAATAACGTCATAGAACAGTAAGGCATAAAAAGTGAAAAAAACAACATACTATAGTATGGCATACAAAGTCATAGTACAGTAAGGCATAAAAAGTCAAGAAACGTCATTGTATATTGAGGCCTAAAAAGTGCAAAAAAAACGACATAGTATAGTATGGCATGAAAACGTCATAGGATAGAAAGGCATGAAAAGTCAAATAACGTCATAGAACAGTAAGGCATAAAAAGTGAAAAAAACAACATACTATAGTATGGCATACAAAGTCATAGTACAGTAAGGCATAAAAAGTCAAGAAACGTCATTGTATATTGAGGCCTAAAAAGTGCAAAAAAAACGACATAGTATAGTATGGCATGAAAACGTCATAGGATAGAAAGGCATGAAAAGTCAAATAACGTCATAGAACAGTAAGGCATAAAAAGTGAAAAAAACAACATACTATAGTATGGCATACAAAGTCATAGTACAGTAAGGCATAAAAAGTCAAGAAACGTCATTGTATATTGAGGCCTAAAAAGTGCAAAAAAAACGACATAGTATAGTATGGCATGAAAACGTCATAGGATAGAAAGGCATGAAAAGTCAAAAAACGTCATAGTATAGAAAGGCATGATAAGTCAAAAAACGTCATAGTATAGAAAGGCATGAAAAGTCAAATAACGTCATAGTACAGTAAGGCATAAAAAGTGAAAAAAACAACATACTATAGTATAGCATAAAAAGAGAAAAAAACAACATACTATAGTATAGCATAAAAAGAGAAAAAAACAACATACTATAGTATAGCATAAAAAGAGAAAAAAACAACATACTATAGTATAGCATAAAAAGAGAAAAAAACA
This sequence comes from Seriola dumerili, assembly GCF_002260705.1. Classification (NCBI taxonomy): domain Eukaryota; kingdom Metazoa; phylum Chordata; class Actinopteri; order Carangiformes; family Carangidae; genus Seriola; species Seriola dumerili. The sequence goes on from NW_019174393.1 coordinate 7,511,088, forward strand.
ACATACTATAGTATAGCATAAAAAGAGAAAAAAACAACATACTATAGTATAGCATAAAAAGTGAAAAAAAGTCATACGATAGTAAGACATAAAAACGTCATAGTATAGAAAGGCATAAAAGGTCAAAAAAACGTAATAGTACAGTAAGGCAAAAAAAGTCAAGAAATGTCATAGTTTATTAAGGACTAAAAAGTAAAAAAAAAAAAAAAGACATAGTATAGTATGGCATAAAAAGGGAAAAAAAGTCATACGATAGTATGGCATAAAAAGGGAAAAAAAGTCATACGATAGTATGGCATAAAAAGGGAAAAAAAGTCATACGATAGTATGGCATAAAAAGGGAAAAAAAGTCATACGATAGTATGGCATAAAAAGGGAAAAAAAGTCATACGATAGTATGGCATAAAAAGGGAAAAAAAGTCATACGATAGTATGGCATAAAAAGGGAAAAAAAGTCATACGATAGTATGGCATAAAAAGGGAAAAAAAGTCATACGATAGTATGGCATAAAAAGGGAAAAAAAGTCATACGATAGTATGGCATAAAAAGTGAAAAAAAGTCATACGATAGTATGGCATAAAAACGTCATAGTATAGAAAGACCTAAAAAGTAAAAAAAAAATCCCTAGTATAGTAAGGCCTAAAAGGGGAAAAAAAAAAAAACGACATAGTATAGTATAGCAAAAAAGTGAAAAACACGACATAGTATAGTATAGCAAAAAAGTGAAAAACACGACATAGTATAGTATAGCAAAAAAGTGAAAAACACGACATAGTATAGTATAGCAAAAAAGTGAAAAACACGACATAGTATAGTATAGCAAAAAAGTGAAAAACACGACATAGTATAGTATAGCAAAAAAGTGAAAAACACGACATAGTATAGTATAGCAAAAAAGTGAAAAACACGACATAGTATAGTATAGCAAAAAAGTGAAAAACACGACATAGTATAGTATAGCAAAAAAGTGAAAAACACGACATAGTATAGTATAGCAAAAAAGTGAAAAACACGACATAGTATAGTATAGCAAAAAAGTGAAAAACACGACATAGTATAGTATAGCAAAAAAGTGAAAAACACGACATAGTATAGTATAGCAAAAAAGTGAAAAACACGACATAGTATAGTATAGCAAAAAAGTGAAAAACACGACATAGTATAGTATAGCAAAAAAGTGAAAAACACGACATAGTATAGTATAGCAAAAAAGTGAAAAACACGACATAGTATAGTATGGCATAAAAAGTCATAGTACAGTAAGGCATAAAAAGTCAAGAAACGTCATAGTTTATTAAGGCCTAAAAAGTGAAAAAAAGTCATACGATAGGAAGACATAAAAACGTTATAGTATAGAAAGGCATAAAAAGAAAAAAAAAACCACATAGTATAGTAAGGCATAAAAAGTCAAGAAACGTCATAGTTTATTAAGGCCTAAAAAGCGAAAAAAAACAACATACTATGGTATGGCATAAAAAGTCATAGTACAGTAAGGCATAAAAAGTCAAGAAACGTCATAGTTTATTAAGGCCTAAAAAGCGAAAAAAAACAACATACTATGGTATGGCATAAAAAGTCATAGTACAGTAAGGCATAAAAACGTCATAGTATAGAAAGGCATAAAAAGTAAAAAAAAACCACATAGTATAGTAAGACCTAAAAAGTGCAAAAAGCAACATACTATAGTATGGCATAAAAAGTCATAGTACAGTAAGGCATAAAAAGTCAAGAAACATCATTGTATATTAAGGCCTAAAAAGTGCAAAAAAAAAAACGACATAGTATAGTATGGCATGAAAACGTCATAGTATAGAAAGGCATGAAAAGTCAAAAAACGTCATAGTATAGTAAGGCCTAAAAGGTGAAAAAAAAAAAAACGACATAGTATAGTATGGCATAAAAAGTGAAAAAAAGTCATACGATAGTAAGACATAAAAAGTAAAAAAAAACACATAGTACAGTAAGGCCTAAAAAGTGAAAAAAAAGAACGACATAGTATAGTATGGCATAAAAACTTCATAGTATAGAAAGGCCTAAAAAGTGAAAAAAACAACATAATATAGTATGGCATAAAAAGTGAAAAAAAGTCATATGATAGTATGACATAAAAACGTCATAGTATAGAAAGGCATAAAAAGTCAAGAAATGTCATAGTTTATTAAGGCGTAAAAAGTGAAAAAAACAAAATACTTTAGTATGGCGTAAAAAGTGAAAAAACTTCATACTATAGTAAGGCATAAAAACGTCATAGTATAGAAAGGCATGAAAAGTCAAAAAACCACATTGTAGAGTAAGGCCTAAAAAGTGAAAAAAAAAAAACGACATAGTATAGTATGGCAAAAAAGCGGAAAAACCTCATAGTACAGTAAGTCCTAAAAAGTGAAAAAAACGACATACTATAGTATGGTATAAAAAGGTAAAAAAAAACATCATAGTACAGTAAGGGCTAAAAAGTGAGAAAACATCATAGTATAGTAAGGCCTAAAAAGTGAAAAAAACCCAACATAATATACTGTAGTATGGCAAAAAAAAGTAAAGGACATACTACAATAAGGCATAAAAACGTCATAGTATAGAAAAGTATAAAAAGTCAAGAAGAGTCATAGTATAGTAAGGAATAAAAAGTGAAAAAACGCCATAATATGGCATAGAAAGTGAAAAAACGATATAACATGGAATAAAAAGTGGAAAAAAGACATAATATGGCATAAGAAGTGAAAAAACCTTCATAATATAGTAAGCCATAAAAAGTCATAAAAGCAACATGCTATAGTAAGGCCTAAAAAGTAAAAAAAAAAGAAAACGACATAGTATAGTATGGCATAAAATGTGAAAAAAACTACATACTATAGTAAGGCATAAAAACGTCACAGTATAGAAAGGCATAAAAAGTCAAAAAACGTTGTAGTATAGTATGGCATAGAGGGCTCAATGCAATGATTAAACAACATCACAGGAGAAGGAGTGAAGTTGTACTGAATATTAGCACGGCTGTGATGCGGTGTCGTACCTAAGACTTAGGTAATCTTAAATTCTGATACTCAGAACAACATCACGACCTCATGTGTGATATTGCTTTTATACAACAGTTCTATGAGCGCCATATTAGTTAAATAAGCAACAACAGATTATGATTTGTTTGATTATTGTATCATTTATTTGGCTACGCCAACACAAATAGACCTAGTTCTGCAACTGGAGTGGTACTGGACTGTAGCTAAGTAACACAAAAGCATTTTCTTGACCTGCACAGTGCACACTAGCTTGCTACTTTGTCTACATGTTACCTCAGGAATGCGCTGAAGTATCCAGGCTTCTTCCCCTCATCCTCTTCTGACGACCACACATCATTTGATTCAAATGTTATTTCTGAAAATATATTCATCTTTGCAAAGTTTTTTACAATCTAAGATAGATAATGGAACGCTAATTTACGGTTAACAGAACACCTGTGAAGAGGAGTGATACACGTAGTTAAAAGTCCCAGTGCTATTATACACAACGCTCATGGAATGCCTCTCATCCAATCAAATGACTTGGTCGGAACTACTACCTACGACCAAATCACAGTCGTGCTGATATTCAGTACAACGTCGCTCCCTCTCCTGTTTTATTGCTTAAAAATGACTTCACTTCCAACATAGCGCGAATGAGTTCACTCAAATATTAGTAGGGACATGTCCCTACCATCCATATGCAAATCTACGCCCTTGTATCGTAGAAGTGTTATCAAGTACAAACGTCATGAAAAACAATATGCAAAACACACACACACACACACACACACACACGCCAGAAAATATTAAATGAATAAATAATTAAAATAAAAAATTAAAATAAATGGAAGAAAAAAGTAAATAAATATGAATAAACGTACGAAAGCAACAGTAAAACTAATAAATTAAGACAAAAAGTAAAGTTGCCTCATCATTTTAATTTTAGATATAATCTGTATTGAATAGACAAACATGCTTCATAGAGGAGAATATGTTACTGCACATCCAGACCAGCAGAGAGCAGTAAACTTCTCTTCTCTCAGCACTTTAGTCCTGTCAATCCTCAAAGATTGTCTATTGCTGAGATGAACCACTCGGTCCTGGCGTCCAGACGCATGACAATAACCGCAACCGACCACGTCGCTGAGACTTCCCGGTGTGGGCGGGAAAGCTGGAAGAGAACTTTCGCCTTAACGTCTTGTGTCGATGACGGAATTTGAGAAACTTTAGTGGAACCCGGAAGCAGGAGCGGAGTGGGACGTCTGCAGCTTTTCCTCCTTTCTGCAATCCGCCGTTTCTTTCCGCTCCGCAGGAATTTGCCCTGCAGTAATGGATCGTGAACACAGGGCGAAGGTCTGTTGAAGACAGGTGGCTACATTTCTGTGAGTACTGCAGTCTGACAGCGCAAACATGGAGCAGGATCACAGCTGCGTTTAGTTGTCAGGGGTCATTCTCCCTCTGAAATCGATCATGCACAGATACTGCCTGTAATGTCATGTGTGGAGGAAGGAATATATGCTCATTCCTGTCTGTGATCATGCCTCTATGCATGATCCCTCAGAGAAATAAAGTTAACAGAATGAACCTACCCTTCAGTATTCCTGCTAACTTGTCCTCTTGTTGCGTTTGGCTCCGTCTCTCAGAGTCAGGAATGCGACTCCCCCCACCGCCGTGCTCAAGATGAGGGAGTGGTGGATTCATGTGGGTTTGATCTGCATCCCGCTGGTGGCCGTCTACCTGCACATCCCGCCCCCTCAGCTCTCACCTGCCCTACAGAAGTGGCACAATGCCGGAGAGGTGTTCCACTTCAGAGGCAGGAAGATCTTCTACAGAGGCAAGGGTGCACTTCAGAGTCGTCTTCAACCACAGTAATATTGTGTACTGTGATGTCAAATGTCTGCATAGACTCAGTGTTATAGTATTCGCTTGTGAGTAAGGCTGCTGATAGTGACTATTTTCATTATTGATTGATCAGTAATCTAACAGTTAGTCGTTTTAATTTATACCATGACAAAAATAGAAGCAAATGCGAGAGGCTGAGGGTCTTCAAACTGATCAGTTGAGAAAACAGCCATGTAGTTTTCAGTCAAAATGCATAATCTTCATCGTTTTTCTGAGCACTTAAAGGGCTTCTCATTGACTTTGGCTCACAAATGCACCAGATGAAGATCATGTGATATGATCAAAAGCTCCTGAGCAAAATAATATTCCGACCCTGCAGTGTGACTGTTCTCTCAGCTGCTGTTTCCAGGGTAAAGAAGGAAGGACACATTTGAAAAGCAGGGTTCAGATATTTGCTTGATCAATTAAGTTGATGAAATGGGTGTCAATTAACTGTCACACTGACTAATTGATTATCTGACTAGTCATCTAAGCCTCATTTGTATCTTTGTAGTGACCCAATCAAGCACTTTTTTTCTGTCTTACACGCCTTTTCCTCTGGAGTCAGACATTCGCAATATTCCTGTACCTCCTTGCACCAAGAGTTGTCATGAACATATTTGTCTCTTTTTTCTAACATACATGTATATATTTTTATTTTTCATTTTTTGTCTCTTTTCTCCTCCACCCAGACTCCTATGGTGCTCTTGGAAGCTCTGACATTGTCATTCTGCTCCACGGCTTCCCCACCTCCAGCTACGACTGGAACAAGGTCCCCACTGCACGCGCTCAGTAGCTAAATCAATGCACTCAAGTTTTTACAACCTCTTAAACCGTGTGTGTGTGTGTGTGTGTGTGTGTGTGTGTGTGTTTCTTTTTTCCCTCATAGATCTGGGAGCCGCTCACACAGCGCTTCCATCGAGTCATTGCCCTGGACTTCCTGGGGTTTGGCTTTAGCGACAAGCCAGTGAGTAAACTTTCTGCTCCCCCTGTAGTTTTTAAACTATGAAAATTCTGCTTTATTTTTATATATTATTAGATTTTTATATTTCCTGCATGATGCTCTGTGTCTGCACTCACCCATTACTCATGTTCTCCTGTTCATTTACCACAGCGACCACACAGGTACTCTATCTTCGAGCAGGCCAGTGTGGTGGAGGCGCTGGTATCCAATTTGGGTCTGAGCAACCAGCGAGTCAACCTGGTGTCCCATGACTACGGTGACACTGTGGCCCTGGAGCTGCTCTACAGGTGTGTGTGTGTGTGTGTGTGTGTGTGTGTTTATGTAAATTGTCAAAAGAGTAAATGATGAAGTGCTAACCACCACCGCCCCTTCTCTCTGTGCTGTTTTTCTCTGTCCTGCCAGGAGTGACCAAAATCGCACAGGTCACCTGACCTTTAACAGCCTGTGTCTTTCAAACGGAGGTACGGTGTTCTCTGTTTTCTTTGGTCGTGTTGTAGTTAACAACTGTAGGGATTTACCGCTCTGTAATCAGTACGGTAGAAAAAGAATTAATCTTTCTCAACAAGACCTCCATTCAGCCACCATTCTCCAAACAAGTCAAAATCATTTTATTGCACATCAGACTGAAACACTGTCAATCTGAAGGTGTATGCAGTTCCTGTCGTCTCAGGTTGAATCCTTCCTGCTCTGTGTAGCAAAGCAGCTTGAGCACCAAAAAAACCATTATTGACAACATTGTTTAATTATTTAAGTAATTCATCGCCATTTTCTAGATCTAGCGTCTAAATTTTAAGGGGTTTTCTACTTTTATCTCTTTATATCACTGCAAATTGAACATCTTTGGTTTTTCGGACTAGCCGTCTGAAGACTTCAGCTTGTGTTCATTAAATCATTAGTTGCAGCTCCCACACTCACACCAAGTCTGATTATTATGCTGTGAAGGACACAGGCAGTGCTGACGCTTGTATTTCCAACAGGCATATTCCCAGAAACACACTACCCACGGCTGCTGCAGACGGTGAGTCACCTTTTTTTTCTCCCACTTACTTTTCAGCACAGTCATGCACAGTGTAAGATTTTAAGAAGCTGATGAGAGTGAACAGGAATTTGTTTTGTATCCCAAAGCTTCTGAAGGACTCCAGTTTTCTGGCTCCACTCCTGACTCGTCTCACCAACTATATGATCTTCCAAAAGGGGTAAGCGGGACCAGAGGCTTGTTCCAAAGTGACAGAAACACATGTACCAGTGTGTGAAGTTTGTTTTCTGTTGACTGGCAGGATCGGGGAAGTGTTCGGTCCGTACACGCAGCCCACAGACGCTGAGTTCTGGGACATGTGGACGGGTTTGCGCTACAATGATGGCAACCTAGTTTTGGACAGGTGTGTGTGTGTGTGTGTGTGTGTGTGTGTGTCTCTTTGCTCACTCTGTGTTGCTTTCATCACTGTCCCCCTCTGTGTTCACTCACCTCTGCTTCTGCTTTCTCAGTATTCTCCAGTACATCAACCAGAGATTGAAACACAGAGAGCGGTGGGTGGGTGCGCTCACTTCCACCTTTGTCCCACGTGAGTTGCGTCAGACAGTTCCTGATGTGTGTGTGTGTGTGTGTGTGTAGAAATCAGAGGTTGGATTTTGTGTTGGCCAAGCACTTCCTTGAGGTGTATTGACCCAGCAGCCTCGTCCAGAGAGCTGCTGATGCTAAGCTGCTTACGCTGCGAGGAGCGGCCTCGTAGTCCATCTGTGATCACGAGCTCAGGAAGGAAGTGTGTGTGTGTGTGTGTGCTACTGACACAGACTTCATGAACAATGCAGCAAATAGGCTTTAGCATTGTCATTGTGAGCATGCTGACATACGCACCCAAGTCTCAGTGTTCCGCCCTCCGTCTTGTTTTGCAGTGCACATGATCTACGGACCCCTGGACCCGGTCAACCCCCATCCTCAGTTCATCCGTGTTTACCAGTGAGTGCCCCCTCCTGACTCTTAAACCCCGTTCAGATGATCTGTAATATGCCTCTCCTGACAGATCCTCCTGACTCATTGAGTCTGAAAGAGGACAAAAAAAAAAATCTAATTTCATACATCACTTCACATCTTTGGACTTTAGTTGCATTTACAAATGTCAGATGAGGGCTGTGTAAAAATGTGTTGTTTAAAAAAAAAAAAAAAAAGTAAATACCTGTAATAGTCATCTTTTCATTTGTATATGGAAATTAGTTTCGGTCCATGTGTTTCAGTTTTTTTTTCTTCTGGTTTCACGTCATGTCATTTCTGACAAATAGCAGTCAAACCTATTTAAGGAAATGAAGCAGCAGATGGCGCGGTGGGGTGGGGTGGGGGCAGGGGTTAGGATCCATAAGGTTGAGAGTTCTAACCACAATCAAGGCAAAACTGTGAGAATAAGAAGTGCTTTTTTAGCTTTAAAAAAAAGAAATTCCTTTTTTTAAAACCCACTACTACCAACTTCACTCTGAGGTTTCACATTTTCACACAGTTGGAGTTGGAGTCTCGTTCATTCACATCTGAGTCTTTCCTCTGAGACAAAAAAGCTGCATCGTCTCCTGTACAACTTTGCTCAGATAGTTTCCTAGTTTATATCCACCATAGAAAAATGGTCTCCCTGGAATAAATGAAGTCATGAAATATTTTGATGAAGTACTTTTGTCCATTTTAGTAGAAATAAGGATAGAAAATGAAAATGTAGTAAAGATGCCCAGTTAGGTTCAATCCAGGCACATTGTGGCTCACGGTCATGACCTTAAACAACTAGGCCATCAGGACAGTTCACAGATCCAACACATCATTCCTAATGTTTGTTCCAAACACAGCTTTGCTCTTGTGCCTTTTGTGCACTAATGATCTTGTTTATCTAAAGCATGCACCTTGTCCCTGCAGGCAGCTGGTCCAGAGGTCGACAGTCACCATTTTGGATGAACACATCAGTCACTACCCTCAGCTGGAGGATCCCACTGGCTTCCTCAATGCATATTTCAATTTTATTCACTCTTTCTGACGGGAAATGCAACAGCCATGTTCAAGAATGATGCAAAAACCTGTTCAAGCTGAGTGTACCAAAGTGATAAATGATCACATGTGGTGGATAACACTCTCCTGATGATTGTAACCAGGAGAAACGCTGCTTTAAACTGAGATTTCATCACAACTGATGGGTTACTTTACCAGCATTAATCTCTGAGATGTCAGGTCCCATCACAGACATAAAATCTGAGCTAAAAAAAACAATCGATCAATTGTACTTAATGCAACTGAATGACTAATCTGATGGTGAGTGTTCAATTATAAACCCTACGAGGAAGCATGATACTGTAAGTTCAGTTTGATTGTGTGACCTTTGAACTTATCTGTGGGACACTGTTTTGATTCCCTGTTTCCTGGTGTTTGTTTTGTCCTGCAATCAGCTGCATTCTGAATGAATTTTGATATGATTTTCTACATGTGTCTTGATGTTCATGAAAAAACTAAATGTCAACTTTTCTTCAAATAAAACTAGTTTTGTAAAAAAAAAAAAAAAGTATTTTTTTTATGACACAAATGGGACATGGTGTGTTTTGACAGTCAGGACTTTATTGTAGATTTGACAGAAGAAAATTCTTACTGCGAAGGGTGAGGACCAGAAGACAGTATAAAGAAAACACTTCAGTTTATATGCTAGAAATAATAAAACCATTTGTTGTTTTTCAAGTTGGATGGTGTCAGCGTAACAATTACAAAAGCATTACACATGTAATTTTAGAGCTGTGAAAGTGACATTTCAGACAGTTTGTCGTGCAGAGATAACATGTCTCGCTGTTGCGTTTAGCACAGAGTTGCACTGTGAGCACGTTAACCCACAGAGGCCAGGATGACATCAACAACGTTCTCCTCTCCGCTGCGAACCGTCACCTGCATGGTGACGCCATCGGCCAGCGCCAGGCGGGCACGAACCAGCACGTCGTGACCCCCACGAAACACACCTGAGAAGAGAGGGAGAGAGAGCTGTTGACCAATCATATCACATCTTGAGTCAGCAGACATGTCAGTTACAAAGGTATTTTTAAATGCAGTCTGGACATAAGGCATATGTTTTATCAGACAGGTATCAAAATGAGAGAATATGTTCTTAAACCACTGAAATCAATCTATTTGTAGTAATGTATGTAGTACTGGTGATACGAAAAAAAGCCTTTTTAGACCAAAGAGTGACTGTCCTGACATCCAACACCCACCAGCGAGGAAGAGGACGTGCGAGTTCTTGTTTTCTGGAACTTTGTCTGAGCGCTCACATGGCTGCATTCCCAGGAAGCTGATGATGTTACCCACCGCCTCTGTACATGAAAAACACAGGTTAGTCACATAACGCTGACATTCCTTGACATGCTGTGTTAAATCTCTGGAAGCAGTTATTTGCAAAAATATACAAAAAGTACTGAAACTTCAGACTTGAGTCCAGTTTGTAAATGAAAAGTTAATGTTGAACATTCAATACAAGTAGTAAGCAAACATGCATCTATTTGAAGAAATACACCTCAGTACTTTCACCTTTATTTTCAATTAAGTGCATTAGAAATTTCAGCCTAAATTTTGGACTTGTGCGTACCGTCTAGAGTCCGTACAGACGCGAGTGCAAAGGTTTCTTCCTTCTCAAATTCATCTCCCACTTCTTCCCACGCTGCTCCAAAGTTTGGTTTCAAAACCTTCTGGATGTGGTCTGCGACTGTCACCTCCAGATCCTCCAGCTGAAGAGGAACAGAGGACAAGAAACGCATAAAAAATTAGAAAGATCGAGACAACAAAGACAAACAAAAGAATAAGATCATTTACATTGATGAAAACACACAAAGCTCCTTGTTTTGAGAGATTGTAAATGTGCTGCGACCACATACCACATATTCATCGTCATAACCGTCATCGTCAGGCTCTCCTGTGTTGGGGTCGCAGTCCCTGACAAGGTACTTCATAGTGCAGCTGAATGTACAAGACACTGTGGACAGACGGGACACATCAACAATCGTCATCCTCACTGAGCTCTTCTTCACTTTGCTTATTCAGAAACACATTTTCTCCTCAAAACCTATTATTTTGGACCTTGTACATGTATCACATATAACAATGTTTGCAGCTTCTGGTGACTTTGATTTTCCTGTTGTTGATCTAAATGTTATGAACTCTCAGTTTCTTTAAGCAGCAAATCCAAATCCTGTTTTTTCTGTCACTGCCTCAGTAAGTCCCACAATGCCCCAGTGGTCTTACCAGCAGTGGGGTCGTCATCAGGCAGCCGGACCAGAGTGTAGCAGGAACCGGGCTGACTGTAGGGGAGGCTGGCAGCGGGGATGTAGTGTATCACCTCGTACGACTCAGATGGTTCCATCTGCACTATGACCTGACAAAAAGCACCACATGTTACATTCACAACTGAAATCCCGACACACCAATACAAAAAGTAAATTATAAGAGCGTATCTAACTGAATCTCCATGAAAAAAAACAAGTGAGCAGTAACACTGCTGGTACCTTCTGCAAGAGCTGGTCATTCAGAGTGTTTGTGCAGTCGAACTGGAACACCATGTGCCTGGCGAAGGTGTGTTTGACGCAGCGCACCACATATTCTGTCTCAGCCTCCGTCAGCTGCACAGGCTCTGAAGATTTGAAGAGCGGGCCGAGACCCTGGAACTCTGGGATGGATGCCAGTTGTTCTGTCCGAGGGACGAAAAGCAGAGACAGATTAAAACAAAGACAAGGCAGGCTCTTTATTCATTATATCTAATCAAGCCAATACACTGTGTACAAAGGCAAATATCAGTCTCTAACTGCATCATGCACGTCTTGAACCCCATGAAGGACAGATTGTGTTTACAATCATACCCTGATAAATGTCCTGGCGTGAGGGGGCCAACTTTTCTGGCAGTTTGCTGGTAGCAACAGGGGCAATTTCTGGAAGAAAAAAAAAAAAAAACATTAACAGACACTCCTTAACTCTGAATCCTGACCATAATAGTTTTTCAGTTGAGTACAAAAATCATGAGAAACCCAGTTTGTACCCGTCTTCTGTTCTGTGATGGGAGTGGTGGCCAGAGGGACAGACTTCATGTCGAAAGGTTTCTCCGAGGGCTCCAGGGTATACTGGTGGAGGGACTTCTCCAGGCCGGGGATAGAGACAGACAGACCTGAGAGCAAAACACAGAAGAAGAGACTTCAAGGCTCAACATTTTTGCTGTGCTTGTCGAGGTTTTGCCCTGTGAGCTGCCTGGCGGGAGCCCAATCAAGGCGCTCTTAGCACATATGGCTCAGGAATTTTTCCAACCAAAATCAATTACTGTGTGTGTATGTGTCTGTCTTACCGTTGAAGATGTAGGCTGCATTCAGAGCCTTCTGCTTCTGCTGGAGCACATTCATGTAGAAAGTAGCTCTGTCACGCACCTCATCATCACTGTCCATCATGCACCTGTAAGAACAGACAGATGTTAAAGGTATACTACACCACATATTCAGCAACAAAACCTAAAAGTAAATATGTATAAACTCACTAACTTAATGACTTCTAAAGAGTGAGAAAGGTCTAAATTTACCCAGGTCACTGATGGTCATAAAATAAATGGTTTAGTCAAAGTGTTTTTTCCAAATAAAGTGAAGGATTGCAGCCACACATGAAAGGAAAAAACACAACCAATGAAAGTAAATGAATACCTCTGCATGAGAACCAGGACACTTGGCAGCAGATCATCATTCTGAGCTCCAAATTTAGCCAAAGCACTGACCGCAGCTGAGGGGTGGAGGGAGAAACAAACACATATTTATGAACTAGTAAACTGGTTGTGATGTAACTGCATAATATGTTGCTTAAGTAAGAGGCGTGCGGACATAAGAGTCTCAGCATGGATATTGAAGATCAGCATCTGGAGTTTCCAAAGGTTAAGATACACGAAATTCTGAGATGCTCGCTTCCTGAGTTGGTCTCACCTGCACGAACAGCCTCGCTCTCCAGCACCACGCGGTTGAAGATGAAGCGGATGTATTTGGAGGGCTGCGGTGTGCGTGGACCCTCTTTGCCTAGGAGGTGCAGGATCTTGGTGGCCAACACCGTGTGCTCGCAGTCCTCGATGAACTCGCACAGGTGGGCCAAGCCCGTCTCTTTGCTCTCTGGGTTCTCCTCAATGATGCTGATGATACAATCCACAATGGCCCGCTTGTACTCAAAACCGCCCTGCAGGGAGACGAGAGACGGTCACTGTGAGGCCTGTGCTCAACTTAGACGTGAACACACAACTGCAACATAAACCGTAGGCTTTAACTTAAGTAATAGTCATCAGAACACTGATCTACTGGGCCAGATAAAAAGCCTCAACCACCAATATCAGTGGACAAACTGATAATAACTAAGCATTATCCATCCACATACCTATGTGTGGTAATTTTAACTTGTATTTATCTTTCAATAAACACTCATTTTCTTGCACTACAAATAATTATAATACTAAATATTTAATGAATTACATAAAAAAAACAGCATTTACAGCAAGTTTTCTGTGCAGCTAATGATATCATCAAGGAAGGTCCCTCGCAGGGCAAAGACCAAAGAGTGAAGGATAGTCAGTGTTCTGTTAATGATCAACTTACATCATCTCTGAGCATGTTAGACAAGAAGTTCATCATGACGCTGTGCTTCCTGGGATACTTCTGACACAGAGCGCTGATGGCCTGCACCACCACCACCTGAAGTAAACAAGTATCAGGGACAGATTCAGGACGACAGACAACACAACAGAAATAACAGGATTTAAAAATGGGGACAAAGCATTGAAATTCATTTTAGAAATTAATCTTTCCTGGCCACAGAAGTGGAAATCCAAAGGGATAAAAAAAATAATAAAATAAAAAATACTCTCAATACATTCTCACTTTCAACAAATATTGTATTACAAAACCAGTACAACATTCAGGCGGGGGACAACGACTGTCGTAGTTTTTTAAAAAATTTTTTTAACTTAAAGTTCTGCCTGGTTTTCCTTTCTAAAAGTCTATTTGACAGCTTTTCATACATAAAGAAAGCTTAATTGTTTATCTGTTTCTTGCTCAGTGGAAGTCAGAGGTTGGACTCGATTACAAATCACAGATCATAGATCATAGGATTTTGAAGTCCCAATTGAGGACATTTCAGCAGGTAACATAATGGCTTAGGTCAGATCTTTCTATTCATTATTGACCCCCGTGTGTCTGGATTTTGTTGTACTTTGTTTTCAAATACAGGATAAAACAAGACTAAAACAAAAATGTCTGACCTTGAACTCGTCTGAGATCTCAGAAACAAATGAGGAGATCTGCTTCATGAGTCGGTCCACGCTGCTCTCACTGCCGGTCTTGAGCAGAGTGGTGATGGCCAGTGTGGCAATGCTACGGTTCGAGTCAGTGATCAGGTTCTCCAGGTCCAGATTGCAGGCTGTGACGGCTGAAGGATGCTTCATCGCCACCTGGTGGACACAAAGGAAGTGTCAGTATAGTGCTCGAGGTATCACTATTCATCTTTTACTTTGTTTTGAAGTATAAACAGTGCTCTGTCAGCAAAGGTAAAAAATAAATTACTGCAATGCACTTTCAGTCATGTCTTAAGTATCTAGCTGAGTAAGAATAAAGATCTTTTATGTGATATTGCTTTAACACATGTGCAACAACTGAATAACAAGCCATGTAGAGAAGGGATGGGGAGGGTCCTGTACCTTGTTGAGGGTCCTGACTGCAGCGTATCGCAAGGCAGCTTTAGGAGAACTGCAGAAGAGCTGTAGCACTGCAGGAGGACACACACATTAACAATTACATTCATAAACATGTAATGAGAGGAGTAGCTCAAAACCATTCATCAAACATCATTGAATTCTGTCAGCACAGCACATCCTGCTGACGCCAAAATTAATCTAAGAATAAACAAGGTATGCTCTGAATCAACAATACAGAGAGACGGCGCAAAATAAATGGAGAAAGAGAGTGAATGTGATGTGAGAAAACTACTGACCTGACACAGCAGGGGCCAGCTCTCTGGCAGTACAGTTGGGCATATGGACAATGGCAGAAGCAGCCTCATACACCACCATCTCATTCTTGTTCCTCAGGCAGCTCTCAATGAAGTCAAACAAGGGGCTGTCGTGACTATAAACATGAAGATAAAATACAATGCTGTCAACAGCCTCACAATATGCCTATAATACTATATATGATAACAAATAACGCATAACTCAGGAATCAGCTGTTCTATACAACTACCCAGATGTCCCTCTGTGTCGAACCACTTCAGGTCTACTCACCCGCCCTCTGTCTCATCCAGCAGTTTGCTGGCAATCCGGATGAGCATGCAATAGGCGAAAGGAGACTTGAGACCAGACTTGGTGAACTTGTTAAGCATCTTGGTGACAGCAAGACGGTCGTTCTTCCTGAGGTGATACAACAGGCCCAGGGCATGGTACTGGAGAACAGAACACACACAAACAACAACATTGATATCGAACTATATTAGTTGAATCTGAACCAACTGACATGTTAAATTTATGAATACTTAGTGTGATGCAAAAAAATCAAGCCTCCCCTGTACACCTACAGTATACATATATATATATATTTTTTGTCTTCATGTGTGTTTGTCCTACCCACCTGGACCATGATATTGTCACTGGAAGCAGCTTCCTGGGCTTCATTCACCCAGCGCTTCACCACATCATAGCTCATCTTCACCATGTGCTGTACACATACAAACAGAAAAGATCACTAGCAAGAATACATTGGTATACAATTACACAGTAGTAGTAGTAGTAGTAGTAGTACTAGTTCATATTAATCACATGACAACAACATTTTCAAGTAAAATCTGATACTGTTCCATGTCTTACCAATGAGGAGACCAGGGCAGAACTGGACACACTGGGCACTTTGTCAACAATAGCCTGCTTCATGTACCTCTCAATGGCCTGCAGCATGGTGGTCTGTGGGGAAGATGGGGAAAATGTAGTAAGTACAGTTGGAGAATATAAAGGGTATTTTTTTGTCATGGCAAAGCGAAGGAAGAGGTGGGGGCAGATTACAAAGATGAAGCAGCACTCACATCTGTAATCCTGCAGAGGGCTCTGATGGCAGGTCCTCGGTACACATCTTCCTTCCCTGTCATGTCCTTGGTCAGGCTGTAAAATACCACGTGATAAAAAGTTAAGACACTGTGACCTCAAAAGAAAAGTGGACACATTACAACCCTTACAAAACACATTTACAAAGACTTGCTCTCCTCTGTGGTTATTTAAAATAGTCAAACACATCTTTCCTTTATCACAGATTTCACAACAAAAATAATCTAATTTTTTTTATCCATCCAGATCTGTAACTCTATGTATCCTGGAGTTACTGGGTGATAACAGCTGTACTATAACAACAGATGTTAATAAACTGCAGAGTGCTTCAGACACTTCCTAGGTGAAATATCACTGTTTTCTTGCATGTGATACTCAAAGCCATAGCCATGTCATGGTACAAACCTGCTGGTGACAATGATGACATCCTCAGAGATGTTGGCCATCTCTTTGATGGTAAGGTAGCACATCCTCCTCAGGGTTTGCTGAGATGAAAGAGAGTATACCTTTTATATATTTGCATTTCAACAATACAGACTGACTATGCTGCTTGGGCTAAAATGGAATCAAAATGTTTTAAATAAAATCAGCATTTTCTTACATCATTGGACTGAAAGAGCCTTGTCATGGCAAAGAAGGCCTCGGTAGCCTCTGTGGTCCCAAAATGCTCTCCCTAAATGAACAAAGACATGGAAGTGAGAGAGAGTTAAGATGTTAACATGAGTGGACAGACATCAAATCAAAACATGCCAATAAAGAGTTACATTAAGTTTTTGTCAATCGACTTTTGTACCTGATTGAGGAGGTAGATAATCTTGGTGAGAATGTGGAGGCATCTCCTTGGGTTGATAGGTGTCTCATTGAAAATTCGTGCCTGTGATTAAGAAATGTCACCTTATTTAATTTCAGTGGATTATTTCTTTGGATACTTTTTGCCTTATATGTGAAAAACGTGTGTTAAGCAAAACCAGGTGACGACTTTACCTCTTGCAACACGGCACTCTTCTCCAGGTGTTGGAAAGGGTTCGACCCACTTCCTAAAAGTCAAAACAGTGGGGTCAGAAGTCTGTGCAATTAACCGTTATCCTCTTTTGCTGAATTTTATTTAAACCCAACACACACTACTTAAACTACATACATTTAACGGAATTCAATTCAAATAATCATAGAATGAACCAGAAATAACACACGCACACTTAAAGCCAGATCTCCACTCATTTGAAGCAACAATCTCAACACAGGCTGAGTTTAATGTCGGAGCAGACATATTTAATAACTCGTTAATTATCATCACAACATCCAGCTGGCACTGCCGAGCCTGTGATGCTAGTATGGCTAGCTAAGACTGAACATTAACGGAGTCACATTAGTAATTTAATGTCAGTAATTTAATTGCAACTGCACCTCAGTTTACAACCGACCTAAATACATATAAACATGTACATATAAATTGTCTTTCAAGTCACGGTTACCAGTCATGTTCATTTATCCTAGCTAATAAGCTAACAGGCTAGCACCGCGTTAGCTTTCAAAGCGAACAAGATCTTGTCAGCCCAGAAACGATTTCATTTTTCAAGCGTTTACAGTATCTAAAGTAAAAAAATAACAACTTTCCAATCTTACCAGACTCCTCGTCCTTCTTGTCAAACTTTTTAATCATGATTTCGGAATGAAACTGACGGATGAGGGCAGAAGATGCTCTCAGCCTCGGTCATATGAAAAGCTACTTCCACGTAGCCGAAGTGAAAACTCTTCCTGTTGCAACGTCCACGTCGACGGAACTACGTCAGAACCATTCAATATCAGGACCGGCAGGGGGCGCCGCTGCTACATAATCCATTTACCTTTGCAGATGGGTAGTAAGACTTCTATTAGAATTGATAGCAATTGTTAAAACGTCCTTTTATTCTGTTTATTCAATTTGAGCTAAACAGGGTCGCTACAGAGCACTATTTTATCGAAAGCCAACTTGTGGTGGACAGTATGGGCATGGGGAGTTGGGAGGACAAAAATAAGCACTTAGAATGAGCCAACTTCAGAGCAACAGTGCAAATCGACAAACTGACTCAAAACTGTGATATGGATGAAATATAAAGATTTTTTTGACGTTTTTACACAAGACCAGCAAGGTGACCTGTGGGACTACACACCTGCAGATATGCTTCACAATTTGGGGTGTAATTATCACACATGAGCACAAGATGGCGACATTGGTCTCTTATATGAGGCACGTGAACTCTTTAACCCCAAACCCTAAAGCTTCTTTAGCCTGATTTGTTTGAATTTTTTTTGTTAAATGTATTTTTAATGGTAATACTAACACGAATTCTAGTATGGGTCTTACATTAAATGTGATGATTAAAGATTGGTGACCAAGATATGTACTAACTGGTATATTTAGCAAATGAAAAGAAACATGTCAGTTCCCTCTGGTGGGCAGAGTATGTAATGGCAGTACTTTCCAAACTACCTATGAAGTCCATGGCTTAAACATATGATTTGCATCTCATCTCTGTACTGCAATTTATGTTACTTACTGTCAGACATATACACTGATACAAATATATATCTATGATAAGATCATTTCGGTCGGTTATGCCGGTGTATCAGTCAAGCTTTATGAATAATAAAGAAGTAAAGGAATAATAACTTATAGGAATATTTTATGAATCCCATTGTTCCTAATGATGCATATAAAAGGCAAATGTAGTTAGTTACATCTGCTTTATTTGAGGAAAAATAATCCTTTATTTTGAGTATAAAAATAACAGACATCTGATGAACACATACATTCCCATGCATTTGCATTTTACTGTATTTCATGATCATGTAGTTGGTTTGTACAATAGCTCAGTGTCAGTGCTCAATGTTGTGTTTTGCCACTCTGTGTTTTCACCTAAAACCTGGAATAGTTACAGGCTCCCATGTACAACAAAGTCATAAAGAGAAAAAAAACAAAATAAATGTAACGATTATGCAACAGAATAGCAAAACATTTCATTGGTCTTTTGCTAAGGACGTAAGAATTGATCATCACAGCTCCTTCCTTGTTCTTCTTTAGTCTAAGGTTTAAATTTTGATGACTCTGGGGTAAAGTAAAGGCATTAAGAATTCATTTTACTGGAAAAGAAAATCTGAGATCTGTGCCTGCTTCATTACAACCAATGCCCATCTTCAGTCTTTAATAATAATAATAATAATAATAACAATAATAATGAACAGGAATCTCAAAAGTTTCTTTTTAGACTTGAAAGGAATCTGCCACAGTGTGAGATCATTTCACTTATTTCTACTGCAAAAAGTATATGTCTCATGTCGTATTGGCTGAAATGATCAATCATCTTGATACAAGTGAAATGACTTTGTCCTTATTGCTCTTGACCTTACTCTGTCTTGATTCAAGATAGTGACACTGTTGCTGGAAAATGTCCGATACTGCATAAGAAACAAGTGGACTATTCTCACTGAAACTGCAACATAAATAAATTAAACGTTAAAAATTAATTTAAGAATAAATAACTTCGTAAATTTGACAGTTCTAGTCAACTAGATTTATCGATCAAATGTTGTACCTATTATTTACGAGTTTGACGCTGAGCTGTCCTAAAACAAAAAAAATCAAGAATCATCATCCAACTTTTAGTCCCTAATAGCCGTTTCCTCAGTGTTTTTATTGGAGCAAAAAAAGATGAGAGATTTTGATCCCAAAGACCTTTCACATGAGAGCAACTAAGTTATCGCGATATGAGAAACGCTTCTTTACCTGTAATGTGTGGGCATTTAGAAGAAAATACCGTTACCCTGGAGGAACAAATCAACACAATAACTTTAAAAGTGAACAAAAAATAATTCAGTACAACTGAGTAGCGAGGCCAACACTGGTCATGGCTGTCTGTTAAATTAAAGTTGTCCAACATGTTCACTTTCTCCGTCCAATCTGCGCCAGGAGACGCGCGTTCTCCGCCGCCTTGGCTCGCAGGTTTTTGGCCTTGGCCACATCAAAGAGGACGTTCATGATGTTGGTGGGGACGTCCAGGGACAGGGTCAGTCTGCTCCTCCGGTCCCCTTTGCTGCTGTTCCGGAGCATCTGCCCTCTGAGCTTCGTCCTGCTCATGAAGCGATAGTTTGCGGGACTTGAGGTCCTTTTTTCTCGGCTGGACTCGGCAGAGGAGGAAGAAGAGGAGGAGGAGGTGAGATACTCCGCGGACTGCAGGAGCGACCCCCAGCCGTCCATGGGGGAGTAGCCCGGCTCGTCTTCGTCACTCCGGAGCCCGACTGACACCTGGTCATCGCACAGGAGGTCGGAGCGAGTCTGGTAGAGACGGAGGCACAAGCTGGAAGTCGGTGTGCACAGGACCGAGAGCAGCAGCAGGGTCTTCAGGGACGACAGCATGTTGTGTCCTCTGGGACCAACACAGGCGAAGAGAGAGAAGCAAGAAAAATGTTTACTTCATTTGCCACTTAGATTTATTAATCTTAAAGCAAGTGACAAAAACAGGGTGAGCATGAAGTGGCTCTTAAAATAAGATGCAGTGAGTCTTAACACTGCTCTGACAAGCACTATCTCTTCAATAAAGTCAGTTAAACATGTTAATTTACACTGAAAACAAGCATAACACTCTTCCATAGTGTTACATCTCTATTCTCTGGTTAAAAAAAAACATGATATCAGGACTCTTAAGATCTTGTTTAGGTTCGATGGTTCAGAAGCTAAAGCTTTTACGTATGAAAGTTAAGTGTATTTTGGGCCACAGGATAATGATTAAAGGAAATGCAATAATTTTCATTCAACTTACCACTCAGTATCTTATAATAAAGAATACAGTCAGAGAGGTCAACCAACACGTATCCCTGCAGAGAAAAAAACAAACAAGGCAGAAATCCTCACAAGTGAAACTCTGATAAGAAATCCTGATAAAGTAACAGTGAGTTTGGAGGTCAGCAGCGCGCCCTGTCTGACCAGCAGTGTGTCTTGCTCGTCCATTCCCACTGCATTCATTTAGTAGGAGCCATCAAACTGCAGCCCTACGCCAGCAACAACGTCATCCCGTTGACATGTTGCTTTGCTCTGGACTGTACCCATTGGTTGTGATGCAGTGATGTAGTGGTAAATTAAAAAAAAAAAAAAAGTTGGTAAATGTGACCTCCTGTCGGTGAACATGAGGCATCACGACTACAGACATTTAGGAAAAACTTATGTTTCATGCAGCCAGAGACGTTGTAGTTTTACATCCAGTTTCATATGATGGTGTTCACAGTAGTGACATACGCCTGAAGTTAACACTTTACTCACCCTAAAAGATTATTTTAGTATTAAAAACATGCTACATGGCAGGATTGTAAAGTTCAGACCGCAGGCAGCTCACATTCAGGACCAGGGACAGCTCATCATTCAGGACCACGGACAGTTCGTCATTCAGCCAACACTTTCTTATATTTAAAGCAAATAAAGTATAAAACAGAAAATGCAAATCTTTATCTCTGCAGTGTCGTACTGAGGTCATATGGAAGACTTAATAAATTTTATTTCTCTATGAAAGATACCTTGTTTAATGCCTTATTGTGATATATTTGTGTACAGTGGTTAGAAGGTCTCCTCTTGTACATTTTCACAATTATGTGCAAACTTAAAATTAGCAGTACTATTTAATGAGTCGAGTAATTGGCAACTATATTGATAATTAATAAATAGCTTGTATTCATTTTTACAGTAAAAATATCAAACATTTTCTCAAATGTGAGGATTAGGGTGGGGGTGGGGGCAAGAGGAAATAGAGAACAGCGTAATCCAGCTTCCACATAGAGATTTATAATAGTGATCATAATAGGATAATATTAATAATATGGCTAATAATGATATTGATAAAGAGGCTATTAATGACACTCATGATAATAATTGTAGCAGTGGGTGTTAAGCAGGATCATGGAGGCAGTAGGTGGCTTGCAATCACAGATCCAGACTCTGCAGCTCCAGAGGCAGCAACACCTGCAGAAAGCAAGAGGACTTTAAAGGAGTTTTATGTTTTAAGGCTACTCTTAAATATAAAGAGGCCGTCTGCCTCCTGGACCCAAAGATGATTCCACAGGAGAGGGCAGCCTGACAGCTGAAGGCTCTGCCTCCCATTCTACTTGTGGAGAACCAAGTAAACCTGCATTCTGTGAGAACAGTGGTTTAGTGGGGTAATAGAGTACTATGAGTTCTTTAAGATATGATGGTGCCTAACCATTTAGCGCTTTGTACGTGAGGAGATGGAATTTTAAATTCTATTCTGGATTTTATCATATTTTTGAAATGTTATCTCTTTTCCTAGTTCATGTCAGCTTTGCACTGCAGCATTTTGTATCAACTGGATAGTCTTTAGAGACTTGTTGGAGCAGCCTAATAATAAGTAACTGCAATAATACAGCCTGTAAGTAACAAATGCATGGACTAGTTTTTCTGCATCTTTTTGAGATGGGATGTACCTGATTTTTGCAATTTTATCTAGAGAAAAAATTACAGTTCTTGATGTTTGTTTTATGTGGGAGTAAATGGACATATCTTGATCCAAGATAACTCTGAGATTCCTTACAGTGGTGCCTGAAGTCAGGGCAATGCCATCTACAGTAACTATAGCATTAGATAATATGTTTCTGAGTCTGTGTTTGGGGCCAAGTACAACCTAATGGTTTGCAGTGATGAAGTCTGCAGTTGTAAACGTTGGATTTTGGTCCAGATGCTCTGTAGCCCTTTGTTAGAAGGAAAGTGGTCGTATTCATGTAGGAGTCTTGATGAAGTGAAGTGCTGGACAAAAGGACAAAGGAAGAGACTGGAGGACAATAAACTACAGCGAAAGGGATTTTTTCACAACCTGGCAACTGGTGATAACTGATCTACTAGCATTAGCAAACACCTTAATAACCATAATAAAGTAATTAGTTACAATTTATTAACCCTTATAATCCTTTGAATAGATATATGATACATTGTCACCCCTATCAGTATCAGTTTGCAACATACACAAAGTTTTTCCCATCAGATTTCTTCACTGATATCACTTTCAAATCTACTGATGCAGACTTTGTTTATGTGGTTTCTTTGAAGCTCAGGGAAAAGGCTCAAATGAGTAAGTAACGCATAACAACTGTGTTTGATAACATTACCCAGTATATATGATTTGCATGCTGGATATATGGTTACTTGATTTCAAAAGAGGAAAGACATCTGACATGTCTTGAGAAGATTGTGTTTTAATTAAAACTTTGAGTGCGCATGCGACACACACCATGGAAACCACCCGCAGTGATGTACATTACCACATCAAGATGAAGGAAGAGCAAGGAAGGACTGAGAGGATCAAAGGGTGTTGGGTCAAGCTCTAATGAGCAACTTCATTGTAGGATTAATATGACTGCAAGTCTTCACAGCTGGAGTAATCACAGTCTGTGACACACAGTGCAACGAGATGTCCTCCCACTCTTGCCTCCGCTCTGCAATTGATCTCTGAAATGGAATGACTTGCTCCGCCTCAACTTCAATGGAAAATCACACTTTCATTACATTGCTAGATTATGTTGTTGTTAGACACTTGAACTAGGAAGTCATCTGTGTCCTTGCATTAAGGCATTTTACTCATTGTAGGTGTGAAGGTGTAGTGGCCACGTTGCATATTTTATTTTAGTCTGGTATTGAGTCTTATTGTTAATAAGTGGTAGAATATCTACCAATAGGCTGAGGTACTTTCACTTTTATTTGATACAAAGTTGTTTCACTGTCACTAGTGAAAACTTTCTAGAGGAAAAGTCCCCAAAATCATTAGGATATCTGTGCCAAATTCCATGCCAACCCATCCCATAGTTGTTGAGTTTCTACAAATGGTTTGTGTTGTTGTTTTTGCAGTGTGGGACCTGTCTAAGGACTTGGTTTGGTTGTGGTTGGCAGGGGGTGTGGTTTCATTGAGAACAGCCTGTCACTGGAGACTGTGTAACCATATCTTGCAGATCTATGAAGCATCTCAGCATGTGGGAGTATATTATGGTGCAGAATCGTGACTAATATGAAGGAGCCTTTGGAGGCTCGTATGTGAAAGACTCTCGTGTCACTTGGAGGTGAATATAATTTCTGCTTTAAACAGTGATTTTTTTCAGTGAGCAACCTTTTGATGAATTGACTTCAATTTAAGAAACCCGATAGTGGAGCTGGTGCAGCACATTGCACCAAGGATGTTAAATTAAAACACTGAATATTGGCATGAAAATGTAGCCAGAAGTAACAAGCGAATACTGGAGTATCCTGCTCAAAACATCAACCAATGAAAAGCTGGTGATCTCAGTTGTGTCGTGTATTTTCATATGCCTCACTGCCAGAAAAAAAACCCTTCAATGCGTGCTGCCCCCACATCAACACCCACGCAGGAATCCCCTGCCACTGCTGCGTCGGTCTGATGGAGAGTCCTGAAAATCAGTCCCTGCGTGATCTCCCTCACTGGGCCCCTGTTGGCCCCTCATCTGGCTCCCAGCCTGACCCATAACACCCCCTGCCAAAGCAACATATGTAGTGGTGGAGGTGGCAGCAGGCAATCAGCCACCAGCTTCTTATTTTTCGCCCCACACAGGATGCAGGGCAATTGACAAAACATAAGAAAGGTTGACTGAGTGCTCTGTAAAGAGATAAAGAGAGATACTGTTGAAAGATGTGGGCAAGAGTGAGACGAGCACGACAACAACAAATCACAACAGCAAAGACAGATTTAATCAATGTTGACACTCTAATGTCAGTCTTTTTAAGAAACATATATATAAAAATTACAAAATGAATATTCACATTTTGATTTTTAACACTTACAATCATACAACAGATCAAGAAACCGCTTTTAAAATACATAAATAAAAGCAATATAAAACACAAAATAATAACATTTTACAATCATGTACAAAAAGGAGCATCTTATCTTGGGTTGATGGCTTCATCTCCAGGGTTCAGTGCCTGAGTGTGAACAATATATTATCTTTTAGTGACCAATTGTGCATCTACAGTATCCTCACATCCACAGATCACAACCAAAACCTCTCTTAAGAAAAAAATCTTATTAATCAGCTGTTACATAAGATATAATTCATGTACCTCTCCTCTCCATCCCGCACCAACTCTGGCACTCTTGTCTTGAGGAGAATCGGTTTCTGTTCCCACCACAGCCCCCATAGACAAACGGTCTGCACTCCCCTGAGCGAAGGTGGAAGTACCAGAGCAGAATGTACTCTGAGCAGGCCCCCTCTGCCATGGGCTCCAGGCAGCGGTCTGTTGCTGAAACTGCAGGTGAGATGAAAAAAAAAAGAGGTGAGGGGCGTGGTGAAAAAGGTTAAAAAAAAACAAAAAACCTTGAACCTGTCCAACAAATTAAGATGCTACAGATTCATCCCATTTTCCAAAATTTCGGGTGTTGGATGTGTAATACAAATGAGTAACCATCTGCTGAGTTGCTGAATGCTATTGATTCATTGTCATCTATTCTGATGTAAAGTAAAAGTTTAACCATATTCTTTACCACATTCTCTGTTACACTTCATATCTCCTCTCTCACTTCATATTTTTTATCTATAAGCTGCCTCATGAAATCTAACACAGGCAGTCAAACATTCAAGAATTACTTATCATTCTCTCCCACCTTGTGCTCTTAATAATTTCAACGCATTACTCATAGATGAAACATGAAATATCAAGAAAAAACAGACAAAAAATAGGAGTTTTGATATACAGAGCAAGTAAACAAGAGGAAGAAGAGAGGAGGAAGAAAGATAAAAAGAAAATTAGTTGTCTTGGCTACTCACCAGCAGTGTTTGTTCCAAATACCCTTCTTCTCTTTCTCTGTCCCCACTCCACAGTCCCTCCCTCAAGAGAATCTGAAGCCAGAAACAAAACCAATGAGAAATTTTATAGGTTGGTAGATTCAACCATCAAGAACCTAGAATGACAGACACTTAAAAGGTATAACATGTAACCACATGTCTAATTAAAAATCAAAATGACCAGACCTATGTTATATATTTTTGTTGAGTTGTGTGCTTACATTAACCCAAATCTTTCCAGCAATTCTCAAACCTAGAGAAATCTGTGATTTTGATCACATTAATGGTCCGTTTCATTTAGCTGCCTGTCAATGGCGTCATATCCCATTTGTGCATGTGTTGGCATTGTGGTTGCCCACCAGAAGCGGTAAAAATTGACATTTTATCCAATTTTAAGCCATGTTATTAAGATACACCTTTTACACCTCGGCCATTTTCAACAATATATTTTAACCAGATGAAGGATTTTAGTCATCAGATGTCTGGATCTTAAGTTATGGAGAGGAGAAAGCCTCTGTCGATAATTCGACACTCGGTAAAAAGCAAAAGACAAAGACACTTGCATCAAGGAACTGATCATTTACAGCAAAAGGTTATACAGTTAGATTTGATGGAAAATTCTCTGCTCTTCAACGCCCTTAAAACTTTGTACATAAGGAGGAGACTGGGATGGTGGAAGGATCGTCAGATTCAGGTTCACCACTACCAGTGACACCTTCCACATTGTTTTCACATTGTTATCTGATACAATGTTATTGTAAAAATATTAATTACAGCTGCTTTAATCACACTAATACAGCATAGCAGCAGCATAGTTAGGGCAGAGAACTGAAGTCGTGGTTGCATTAGCTGATTAGCATTAACAGCTTCATTCATGGTTCACACTCACTGGCTCGTTGACCAGCTGTGTGGCTATCAGCTGACAGGTAACATCCAATCGTATTTTAAGTGTAGAACATGAACATGATACACTCTTGTCACAGCTGTTTTCTTACTGCTCTTTCCAACATCCCAGTTTCTTCTTTATGTGCTACGTTAGAGACACAGTTAGAGACTAGCTGGTCAACATATTGGAGCATTTAGCAGCTAGAGAGCCAGATATTTCCCTCAGAAGCTAAAATAGAGTGAATATAACATTTGCCAGGTGGCTATAAACTCAAGCCTCAACTCAAAAAGGAATGATAATGCTGCTCCTTAACTGGTGGATGTGTAAATAAGCGATAGGTTTGGTTTGACATATCAAGTTAAAAGGTGATGATATGTCAATGTCTCCACTGCCCCAAAGTGGCCAAAAACATTGGTTATTGCAGGTTTAAACTCAAGTATATATGAAATATGAAACTCATGAAATGGAGCATTTTGAGCCCTTGACCATTCTGCTCTCACACCGTGAATCTAGTATGTCAGTGTTCATGGCTAAATAGTGAACTGTTTCTGAAGAAGAGAGATTAGTGGTATAAAGTATGTGCTAAAGGAACACTGGTCATCGATACGACATATTTCCTGTCTCAACATGGAGCCAGAGAAGATTAAATGCAGCGCAGAAGCTGCTACAAGTTTAAGTCTCCAAATTAAAGTGTAAATATTGAAATGTGCTTCTGCACATTCATTATTTAGTACACAGAATGATGATTTCTAATGATTGTAATTTATGAATAAACATGCTGACATTGACAATGGGCAATGACAGGTTCACTCTTTGATTCGTTTTCTGGTTGTATTGACCTGAAGCAAAAATTTCAATCATTTGAAATGCAGAAAGATGTTCTTGCCTGGAGGCTGTAGCTCACTAATGAGCTTCGTGGAATATTTTGTGATTTCTTGGCACATGATGACCTTTTGTTTAACTTTCTGGTTGCTTTTGCTTTTGTCTTGATACCGCTGGCTTCAAAAACAGCAGCACTTTAGGAGATGATAGCCACCGAGCCTCTTGAAAAACACATAATTTGTTGTTTTTACGATTCATGTTTCTTAAAAGTGAAAGCCACAGTGCATCATGGCATTTAATGGTAAACCCAATGCAAAATAACTTTTTTGCATTACCGCACAGTGTTAATCTATCTTCACAGCATAATTGAAAATTTCATAGTATCAGACTGTGACACTGATCAGTCAGCCCTAAACTACCCTCAAGTACTCACTAGCACTGTGCTCACTAGCACCGCCCTTCACTTAGCTTTAAAACAACGCTTTTTACTTTTACATTTTCAAACCACGGCAGGAAACCATGATAGAAGAATGATACTACACTCTGAGGTGTCCCAATGTAAGAAAATAATGGATGAGATGGAGGTGATGGTAGCTGTGACACACATTCTGTCACACACTTGGACCCTGCTAACACTAAGTTGTGTGGTCACTTATTAGCATGATTATTAACTTTACCAGTGCGGTTTGGTAGCATCCCTTTTTCTCCGAGGATCACAGGAGCGGGACTGGTCATTTCTTCCACCCTGTCGCCATATTCTTCTTCTTCCTCTTGTTCACCTGCTTCTTCCGCCCCTTCACGAGAGAGCGATATCACTTCATCTTCTGGCTCATTTTTAGAGTCAGTCACCATGGTTGTTCCATCTGGATCCACAGACTTTACCATGAACTTATACTCCAACCCTGTAATGATAAAAACATTATACACACACATTGACTGACTCACATAAACATAATTTGTGTCATGTCATGTTTTCAAGTTTGAAAAAAAGCAGCCATTTATGTTTGAGATCATAAAATGTTCATTTCACGTGTTTCCAATTGGACTTTACAGCATTTTATTAATATATTTCACATCGACCGCTGTATTGAAAATGGTATACTTTACTTAATTGTAGAGCTTTTACCTTTTACCACCACTTTCTTAGCACTCAGTTCAAGTGATCAAAACATGTTTTTACCACAATGACATTCACATACAATGCAACAAACCCAGATCTGATTGTCATATCAACAGCCACCAAATATATTGTGGAACTAGACAGGTGGTTTTAACAAGCAAATACTAGTTGTCATGCCCTGAAATCACAGCAGGGAATCAAGGTAAAATACAGTCTGCTGGAGGTTAACTAGAGATGGTCTAAAACTGTTCAATGAATCATAATACAAACAATTTTTGATACTAGGACAGCTAAAGAAAACTCACACTGGCACAGTGGCAATGATACAAAAAGTAATACAAAAGTAGGTAATACAAAAATTAAGTAAAACTATGTTTCTATACATAGCAACAAACCAGGCTTACAGAGAGCTTCACATTAAAAAAAGACAATGAAAAATATTGACTAAATATTTAAATCAAAGACAAGCAAAATGGCAACAAATCAACAAAAGAAAGCATCAATAGTTTGCCTTTCACTATGAATACGTTTTGAGATGAGATTTAAATAATCTAGGAGCCAGGACAGCAAAAGATAGATTACCACAAATCTTGAACTTTGAGCAAGGCACAACCAAGAGCCCTTGTTCTGATGACTTGAGAGGCCAAGTGGACCCGTGTGGGTTCTGCAACTCACTCATATAATGAGCCTTTTGCACAGTTGACATTTTGTCAAAGTAGCAAAAGCACAGGTGTAACTATTAACATTAACATTGGCTCTGTTCTATTCAAGTGTCCCATTAAACAAACGGTAAGAGTTTGACAGAGGACCACGAGCCTGAAGCAGCTAAATGGATCATTAACTTTATTACTTATACCTGAGATTTTCCTACTGTGACCTGTCAAAATGTATTCTGATGGAAAAAAAAAAAAAAAAAAAAAAATTCGCAGAAAGGTTGGATTATCCTTTAACTGTGTTGAGTGTGGATTCTTGGTGAGGCATCCCACTTAATGGCAGTCTTGTGTTTGTGAATGGCTCCACTGTTGCTGGCACCATGGTGCGTGTTCCTCTGAGAGAACATAACAGATGGCACAACACACACGGGTGCCATGCTGCTGCCACAGGAGCTCCACAACAAACAACCACACAAGCACACATGCACCCACGCACACACACACACACACACACACACACACACACACACACACACACACAAGTATGTAGGCCCACCTAGAGGCACATTTATGCATTCTTGGATAAATGCACAGAAAAGTACAATCACACATACTGTAGGGGGTTTCAAAATGCACAAGTGCATAACATAACACCCCCAAACCCACATACTAAAACACACTCACACACACTTACCACATTTTTCTGCCACTTCTTGAGTGACTAGCTCCTTCACTTCTTCAGCCTTGACACAGAGAAACACAAGGTTCAAAGACATCTCATTCACTTTGACACATTCATTTTGACAACTCTATATGTTTTTTTTCACTATGTTTTAAATATGTGTGTGTGTGTGCGTTATTGTGTTTGTTTGTGTGTGATAAACACTTACTGAGAGTCCAGGATCTCCTTTCTCCCCCTTTGCTCCTCCAGCCCCCACTATACCCTATATAAAAGAACACATTTACACATTCACATTTAAATGTCTTGTACACGTGTGGTACATCCACACATGAGGAGAATTTACTTATTTTGGCTAATTAGACATCTTCTTGGGACTGTGTGGATATGTACAGACTGTGTTTTTGGTCGCCCTTTTTAACCCTTGTTTTTACCCCTTGGTGGATTTAATGTTGGTGTGTAAATAGCCGTTAGTATCAGCAACAACATATCCCACAAGTCCTAGCCAGGAGTAATTGTGTAACACTAACAGAATAATTGTTTTATGTTCTTTTTCTAGTGGAAATGAAGCTTGCTTTTTGTACTGTAAGTGTGCATGCAGATGTGTGTTTAGACAGCTGAGTGGTGATATGACTCTCACACTGTCTCCTCTTTGTCCTG
Source organism: Seriola dumerili (assembly GCF_002260705.1). NCBI lineage: Eukaryota > Metazoa > Chordata > Actinopteri > Carangiformes > Carangidae > Seriola > Seriola dumerili. The sequence goes on from NW_019174393.1 coordinate 7,541,672, forward strand.
GTGTCCCAGGTGCTCCCCTCTGACACCGCTTCGATCTGCCTCTTCTGCCCTTCTCCCCCTGTTTGACCAAAATCAAAGTGCACAGAGTAAACACATTCTGAGTTTGGAAACTCTTTCAACAAGAAGAAAATCCATAGCAGTACATCTCATCGCTCACTTAAAGAGTATGAAAGACAGACCAATTAGGTACATCCTTCTATTAGAGGTTTCCATGCTCCCTGTCAACACTGAGAGTCTGGTAATTGTGGCTGAAAGGAGCTAATTGAGTAAGATATTACTTGAAAGCTGCAGACGAAAATAAACCTCTTTGTATGTGTGCGTGTGTGTGTTTTAATTAAGGACATGTCTCGGCTGTATCCACTGCTGCAGTATACAGAGCACATGCTGCCACTCAGACACAGACGTGGTGATGACTGTAATCAAGCTCAGCTCATCCTTCTGTTCTCTGTGTTCTGTCACATTTTCACTCTTCTTTTCCTGTAAGCTGGATTTTTTTAAACACAAAAATGGATTTGTGAGAAAGAGTGAGTGACAGATATACTTAATTAGTTTGAACAGCTACATATGTATAGGTGTGTGTTCTACCCCATCAAAGGTCTGTCAATTTAATGGACTGAGTGTGTTGTGATTTCTTATTAAAGACTAATGATGAATCCTAAAAGCAGATTGATTTCAAGACCCTAATACCACAAGTAATTTGTAGATATGACCCACAGGAGAAATACTTTACCTTATATAGTAGCTTCTGATTTTAGTGTCTCCAAACCTTAGTGTTAGTTAAACAAGTATCTATATTGTGACTTCACCATTCAGTTAAAGACAGTGGTAATTAGGCTTGTTCTTGAATGGGTATACTTAACTAAAGTGCTGAGTCATACCTTGACTGTGCACCAGCCAGTGACAAAGTTTGTGGTTGCTAGTAACACATTATTGTGTGGTAACAACTAACTGTATATCAAGAAAACAAGTGTTAATTTTGTTATTTTCCTGATGTGTCAAATACTGTTTACATGAATTAAATCATGAATGAAGTTTAGTCACAATAATGTTTTGTCACTGCAGCAGAAACATGAGTCAGTATCTTATATCTTCAATACATTGAGGGAGCAGGCATACTGAACCTTAGGCCCAGTGTTCCCACGGGGACCTGGTAGTCCTGGTGGTCCCTCATCTCCGTCCCTTCCTGGACTCCCTGCTGACCCCTTAAAGCCTGGGAATCCTGGGAAACCTGTTGCACCCTGAATGAAGCAAGAATATTAACACACCGTGGTTCATTTGTGTGCAGGAGAAGATATGAACACATTGTAAAGAATACACGCAGAAGTACTTTCTCATGGGAATGAAAAATATAACAAAATATGACTGTGACAAGCACATAATCAGTGGTTATTAGTTGGATAATGAATAGTGAAATAGGTGTTAATTTACTCACCTTTTCCCCTTTCACTCCTGGATCACCATCAACACCATTCATCCCTCCAACTCCCTTGTCACCCTAAAATTTTACATCATGAAAAATACAAATAAAAAGAAAATACCAACTTTGTATGTATTTGGAGAAGAGAGAAAGAACAATACGAGCACATCTGAATGTTTACCTTGCGCCCTGTGAGTCCATTCAGTCCAGGTATACCAGGGGTGCCAGGGAACCCCATATCTCCCTGTTTTGTAAAGACCCCATGTTAACCATGTGACACACACAGAGTTATCTAGATTACTGATGGGATTTCTTCAGGTGACATTGTTAGATAACTTGTCACTCTTTTTTTCTCTAATCAGAATCTAATTAAGGCCTAACCTTTTCTCCATCCAGGCCTGGACTCCCTATGCGTCCAGGTAAACCTCTGAAACCCTAGAAAAGCAGGTAACAATGTTGAACGTGATTAAACAAGGAAAGAACCGAAACTCAAGTGGGGCGAAAAAACAATCAGTGGGATAACTGTGACTAATAATAAGTTTACACCTTCTCTCCTTTCTCCCCTTTGTCTCCTGGTAAGCCTGGTTCCCCTGGATCACCCTGTGAAAAAATACAACAAACAACAATGAATGAAATGATGTTGAATCTTTAAAAAGTATAAAGTTCACGGTTGGTTGTATAATGTTTTTCAGTGTACCTGATCACCCTTTTGGCCTTGCAGTCCTATGTCTCCTTTATCTCCTTTAGCGCCATCCACTCCATGATCCCCGTTGCGACCCTTAAATCACACCACATGCTTATTATGAAGTTAATACTGAACTTTGTTGTATATCAAAGATAAGTGAATGTTTGTCTGTTCTACCATCACTCCGTTGAGTCCTGACTCCCCTGGATCTCCCTGTAGAAGAAAGGGCATTTTTACACACAGTACCATAATAATAAAACATTGGATGGTTAAACTAATGTTGCTGATATTCAAATGACACCTTACTTACCTTCTGGCCTACAGGTCCTCGTGCTCCAAACCGTCCCAATGCACCCTTGGTACCTGCATCACCCTTTAAGCCCTTAAAAAACAGTTTAAAACACTCTCCATAATAATGATTTATTGTGGTTTAGGTGACAAATTCGGACTCCTTTATTATAGATTTAATTATCAGGCAAGCTGACTTAACTATGTCTGGTATTACATAGCAGTGGAGGTGCCCTCAAGCCTCCCACTGAATCACTATCATCATATCAGGCTCTAATTGTCTTGTTGGAAAAATTCTTCTTTTCAAATTCTTACATTAGGTTTTATTACCTTGACTCCAGGAGGACCATCCTCGCCCTTTTCTCCTTTGTCGCCATCAAAACCTGGTGGGCCGCGCTCACCCTGAAACAAAACATCTTATTAATTCTTCACAGGTCTTATTTATGTGTTCTTTGTTGTGTGTGTATTTGTTGACTTGAGTGCTATTGTCCTTGTAGGGACAGATAAAGTTGGATTGAACTGTACTGAATTGACACCAGATGGCAAAGATTGTCATGTCACTTTGACTTGAATGTAGATTTATTACACAATAGGATACGTGACTATAACCTCAGGAGGATCTCACCGCCTCTCCTTTGGAGCCCTTGAATCCACGGGGTCCTTGGATTTGAAGTACACTCCCCTGCAGGAAGGAATTTAATGGTGAATTCATGGTGCAACAGAATGTAATCTGCAACAAATAATACAGTAATCAATGTGGAGTCACATAGATATACTTATAGAGCTGTGAATAGTGTACTTCTTGTATTATGCACAATATGTCTTGTCAGCAAACACACCCCATGTGAAGCCCTGGTGTAATTTGCTCAGTCAGCTGTAATGAATCAGTGCAAAGGCTAAATACTTTCTGATTTTCCTACAGAGCGACATAAAAAGCATCATACCCTTTCTCCCCTGACTCCAGGTAACCCACGGTCTCCCTGAAAAGAAACATGATTCTTCAAAGGACTTTCCCAACATGATTATTTCAATTGTTTCAACACAAACACAGATTACTTCCACCTTTGATAACATGTCACGAAAAGTTGTTGTGGACAACGTGGCCAGAGTTTAGTGGCATTGGATGGGAATGAGTGTGATGAATAAATCACATAGCGTCACCTCAGTTGTGCCACTTCTATAGAGAGGAAACAAACAAACATGAGGGCAGACTGACTGACAACTGACATCACTCCTATCAACACAACCTGAACTCGCTGGCACTTCAAAATGAATGAGAAATTGCTATCTTATAAATGAAAGGAGCATCTAGTCATTCAAATATCAATGCTGACCTCACTGTTGACACAAACAGCCATGACAGTGAGTCATGTTTACATAAATATTATGAATATATAGGCAGATAAGGTCAAGAAGTTCATTGATGTTCCGGCATTTCAGAAATCACAGCATTTTCATGCTTTTTGTGAACCGTGGTGAAGAGATTTTACAGGAATCTGCAGCGTAAATAGAAAAACATGAAGTTTCAGTGCTTTGGGTGAACACACTTTGGTGATGAAAGAGGTCAGAAAACAGCTAGAATGGTTAAAAGTGCATGTGTTGTCTGGTTCATCAGATAGGTTCAATTTCAACACGCTGACATTCGTGTCTGATATATATATATATATCTGACGATATGAGTCCAAATATCTATCTTCTCTTCTCCCTGCAGTGCTTGGCGGTTGTTAGATGGTGTAATATTCTGGAAACATTTTCTTGACACAACATTATTTTCCAGAGGGTGAAGATATTCCTTGCGATATGGCAGCAATTTCAATTTATTCCACTTCCCAGAGAGGTGCTTACATCTCAGTTTATCAGAGCACCTGTGGGATGAGGTCTGAACAGGCTGTTTGCATCAAGTACTATACTTGGTACAACATTCCTCTGGACATCAAATTCAGTCATTTTAATAACTAACAAAGTCGTATTTGCTCAAATTTAGAGACTCAAATTTGCAAATATTGGTGAAAGAAAGGACATAACAACAAAAAATAAACATAACTGAATTTCAGTATTAATGTTTTCACTGGTTCAACATAACTATGACGAATTGTGAAATAACAGCTCACCTTTTCACCTTTGCTGCCATGCAAACCTTTTGGACCCTAGTAAAAAAAAAGTAAAAGAAAAAGATTTTGTCTCCTAGCGTACATAAGCAAGAATCTAATGATCTTAAATTAAATTTTATATTGAGTTGTATGGTTTTGAAAAAAAGTTGTTTACTATATGCCCAGGAACTCCTTTAACACCTGGAGTGCCTTTGTCACCCTAAAGGAAAAGAAATATTTTAAGTTTTCTACACAATCCACCAACATCAGTAAACAACAGTAAATTTATTTAAAGTTTTAGAGAGATTAGACTTTGTTGCATTAGGTTAGCACAGTGGAAAAAACAGATATAATCAGTGACACACTTCAAATTAGGAGACATTGTAATTGTCCCAGCAGATATTTAATTTAATAATCCTGAACTGTCAGGGAGTGTGTGCTGATTTCCATTGAAAAAGCTGAAATGAAGAATTTCCTGCTTAATCTAAACATAGACTAAACCTGGTCAAAATGTTGTTCATTCATTCTTCACTGGTGAAGTTTTGGAGTAATGAGCTCACCCTTCTGCCTGAGAAGCCAGCCAAACCCCTGGCACCAGGCTCTCCTGGAATACTGTCACCCTGTTGAAAACAAGAGAGACAAAAAAAAAAGTGTTCACACAGTAATAATGAACTTTTTTTCTCTTAACAGATCAAAGTGAAAATAACAGTGTGCTGCTGTTACAAACCTAAAACTAAGTTCTCATGACATTATGTTGAATTCACGAATCAAACACTTTAAAAGTAAGTGCTACTCAAATATAATATATGCAGTATTTGTACCTTTTCTCCTTTTACTCCAGGTATACCCGGAGGACCCTGAATTAGAGAAATGAAGTGGTAACAAAAGAAAATATCATTAACCATCATTTCCAGCTCGTAAACAATCAGATATGATTGTTAAATGATAACTTAAAACCAACTACAACAAACTACGCACATGATACTGTGTGTATTAGATTCAATGAGCTATTTGTAAGTTTTTCTATTGCTACATAGCCACAGTTAGCATTAACAGCTGTTTTCTTACCAGTCTAGAACAAACATTGTGAGTTCAGCATCAAACTTTATTCCTTTATATATCATGGCCTCTTGTCTTGTAAACGCAAACAGTGGCTAACAAGATTATGCAGATCATTTATATTTTCTTACGTGAGATCCTGGTGCTCCTCGAGGTCCAGGAGCTCCAGGTGATCCATTCTTCCCCCTTTTACCCCGGTCACCCTGCATCAACACACAAAATATCTTATGTCTCTTTTAAACGCAGTGGCACAACCTCCTCTGTTTCACTTGTTTTCACTCGAGCTAAATGATGCACCTCTCTGCCTGGTTCCCCTGTCTCTCCTGGGGGACCCCTAAGGCCTGGGGAACCTTGGATGCCTGAATTACCACGGATACCCTGGATGCCCTGAGCACCTGGAGGCCCTGGCTCACCTGGTTCACCCTGAGGTAAAAAAGAGAGAGAGAGAGAGAGAGAGAGAAAGATAGGGCAAATGAAATGTTTGGAAGATAAACATCTAATTAAAGGTCACTTGTTTCATGTAACATTATTATTCAGCTCTTCTATTACTTTTAAATATTTGCTTTCAAATAAAGTCCTTTTTCCTTTATCAAATTAAAAGCTCAAACTAAACTTTAAATGAGCGAGTGATTCACTGAGCCAATTAAATTCCCTAAATTAAAACCATGATGAGAAGCAAAGTCAATCAAAGTGAATGTGATGGAAAAGAGTGAGGATTAATTGATTCAGTGGGGATGTTGTAAGTAAGCAGCTGCTTGTATTTTTTTATTTATTTATTTTTTACTTTTCAGGCATGAGGAAGGAGGGACATTTCACCTTCTGTCCTGGAGGACCAGCTTGGCCTTCTGGCCCTCTGTGGCCGATACCTGGCTCTCCCTAAACACACAGAACAAACATGTTTGCACAATGTTTCACTGTCATCCCTTTAGATAAAAAGCTCACAGCCCCAAACTAAAAGATTCATTTAGATCACAGTGAACAGGGTATTTACCTTTTGTCCTTTCTCACCAATTTCACCCTGAAAAGTGAAGTGTGGCCAAAAAAAGCACATTAGAAAGTTAGAAAGTTGGAATCTTTTTTTCAAGCTCCAAAACAAACAAACACAGAGGAATTTGGAGAAAAAAAAAAAGACACAGAAGAATGAGCAGACTCGTCAGCATGTTTAACAAGGGGAATTATTAATGTCTGCTTTAATCTACTGTCTCACAGTCGACCAGAAATAGAGCAGAGGGGACATCAAAGGCCTGGACTCAACTGTCTTTACTGACAGGCGAGACGAGAGAGAAGCTCTCCCCGAGCTCTGATGTCATTTGCTGATGCAATGTGGGTAGGCGGGGAGAGCAGCGATGATATTTTTATGAACCGGTGGCACATTTCGTGTGGCGACTGTCATTGTGGCTCTGTGATCTTGGGATGATGATAATAATGATTTTAATCAGTGTAATGAGTGGGATGATATCAGCAGCTCCTCACAATGGAGGGATACGTTTTCACACAAAAGGATCGCTGCACACAAAGAATAACTCTCTCACCTTTAGTGGAGTGCAGCCATGCAGACAGTTGTGATTTTATGTGGCCAGGTTTTAGATCCCTAAGATTTCTGCGCCCAGCCCAAAGTAAATGTAATTTATGTATAAAGTAGTCCCAATGAAAACGGTGGTGGGATAATCAGAGTAATGGGAATGAGAGTAATGTTTAACTTAGCAGCAATTTGATGTTGTCTTTGGCTCTACATGAGTTTTGTTTTAACGTTTGAAACATCTTAAGTCACCTTTCGTCCTGGTTTTCCATTCTCCCCTTGTTGTCCCTGTTGCATAAGAAATGTATTGTAAATAAACAACTTTATATAATTAAACTGGACATTTATTTTGTCTACTTAAGATCATGATGTTCACTTTGTACTCTTACCTTTAGGAAAAAATACTCTGGAGGGTATGGATATGGCTGTCCATTTTCTTCATCATAACCCCCCTCTCTCCTCCTCTCCATCTCCATCCTCCTCCTCTCCCATTCCTCCCTCTCCCTCTCCAAGTCTCTCTCCTCCCCCGTCTCTGTCCTCTCCCTCTCCAGCTCCTTCTCCCTCTCCGTGTTATCTCTCTCCATCTCCAGCTCGGCCTCTCTCTCCCTCTCCATTTTCTCTCTCTCCAGCTCCACCTCGGCCTCCCTCTCCCTCTCCAGCTCCTCTCGCTCTCTCTCCATCTCCAGCCTCTCCCTCTCTCTCTCTCTCTCCAGGTGCTCCTCCTCCTCCTCTTCCCTCTCTCCATCGACGTCCTCCTCGGCATCCCAGTCATAGTCTCCGCTCCTCTCCTCCTCATAGACTGGATCAGGGACTGTTTCTGTAAATCCATCTGGCTCTACTCCTTTCTTTTTTGCCATCTCCCACTCTTCAACTTCTTCAGCTTCAGTCAGTTCATCCCCTCCGCCCTGTATTTCTCTATGAATCTCTCTTTCTGTCTCTCTGTACGTTTGTCTTTCTCTTCTTTCTTGCCTCTCCCTCCTGGTTTGTGACTGAAGATCAGGCTTTTCTTGCTTCTTCTAGAAAAACAGTTTATTTCTAAGTTGCACCATATGAATTTGGATTTATACTCATTTATTTGTACTTTATTTGAATTGTTGATTGTACTGTAGACTTACATTGAAGCTGTTGTAACCTTGAGCTCCAGAGGACAGATGCTGAAATTAAAAGAAAGATCGTCATCTTTTAAGTGGTTTCAGTGACCATGAAACTGTATTTGCATATTGTATTTGATGAATGCAATTTTAATTTTTAAAGACTGGAAATATCTGGTGGAAAAAATTACTTTTTCTGCCTCTGTGAACCAATTTCTTCCTCCAGGGGCACCTGGCATGAACACCTAAAATATAAAAATGGTTACTACTGCCATTTTTATTACTATCAATCTGTCTTCTACAAAACCAGCAGACACTTACCATGGATTCAGGCCAGGGGGCGCCTCTTCTCACCCTGACTTGAGATCGAGGCACCTGTCAAGTGCCCCACAACGTTCATGAGCATATTTAGCGCTACAGTTGTGATGCTTTCTATCAAACAGTTGTGATAATGTGTGTGGTTTGATGCGTATGACGGTAAAAAATATAAGAAAGAAAGACACAGACTTGCTTAGACAGTTATTTTAACATTTTTTTTACTTAAGGATACATGCACAGAGAGGTTAAACACAGACAATTCAATGAAAAATTTCACCAGTGAAAAGTGTTTGATCTGGTTACAAAACTGCTTATATTCTGAGTAATATCACTGGTATTCAAAGTATTTGTGGTGAAGAAAACAGAATATTTTTCAACATGTTTCAATAAATAGTATTTCAGTACAATTTGACACTAGGAAACGTGTATTGAAATTGTAGGCACATGTTTGAGAAAGCTTATTTGTTACAGAGAAATATTTGTCTTAATAAATAAATTAGTTGTAGACAAGGCGAGTGAAGTAAAGGCTACACTGGTGTTTACACTGAACAAACTGAAGAACAATCACAACAATCTCAACATGAGGACACAATGTTCAGATCTTAACAGTGGTGCCTGGTTTTTCTTTAAAGCTCCACCACATGAATTTTTGTTATGGCCATGGCTTTAGGTGAGTGACATCGTCGCTGATGAGTTGTTGATCAGGTTCACGGCTCCTCAACAGCAATACAGTTCACAGTCTATTCACACTCTCCATGTAGTGTGTGCTTTCTTATGAATGCTTAACACCCTATAGTCACAGTCTCTTGCGAATTAAGAGATGTCCTGTTTAAAAAAATGAGAGAGATAGAAAGTATTAAAAGTAACCTCTCCTGAGTTACTTAATAGTTCACTCACAATCTAGTATGTCTTCTCATTCCCATTCAGACAAGCCTTAGAGAAATCATGCTCAAAGCATGCTGCTCAAAAATACTGTCCTGTCTCATGCTTCAGCAATGTCCATGTATTATACAAAAAATGTGTATAAAAAAAAAAAAAAGTATTTTTCCATTCCCATTGTATTTGCATTAGTATTAATCAAACACCTTTTTGCACTGGTGAAATTTTCATAGGAAGTAGAAAGAAGAAAAAGGTCTTGAAATGTGATGCCAAGTGCTTATTCTATATCAATTAAAACATGGTATATTTGTGGAATACTGAAGCGCATCCTTCATTTTCTTCAAGCACTTATCCATCTCTTTCAGGCCTCTTTGTTAGGTGTCAATAAAAGAGCTTTGCATTCCAAGGCATGCAAGATACCAGCCTGCACGATTTAAAAATCTACAACTCTACCTTGTCTGGTTCTTCTGCTGAGATGGGAGGCGTAGGCAGCAACACTTCATCCTGGTCATGACAATAAAGGGAAGATAAGTTTGTTACAGTGAAAATAACCACTACAAAAGTTAAGCACCATATTTAGTAAAAATCTATATGTAACATTTGCAGTAAGCACCCTCCAATACCGTTTCTATATCCTCCATTGGTTGAGACAGTGGCACCGTGGTTATCAAGACAGCCTAATGGGAGAAAAATCAAAAGCGGAGGGTTAAAAAATATGTATGTACTTCTAAATTCAAAACATCTATCTATGTGCAAATAAGTGCAAGCTAGCTTGTTTATTTAACCTTTAAGTTCCCTTTTGTAGATCATACTCATTTGATATCCCCAGATACCTGTATTTCGGCCTGTATGGACATCTCTACTACAGCTGCTATGGGCATTCATGGACAATTATTTTGTTTTATTATTTTCTTTTCTTGTATGTTGATAGGTTTATCAGGGTGAGGGGCTTTTACTTGTTTTGTTGTTTCTTGGTTGTGTTCTTGCATGTCCTCTTTCAAAATTTCAAAATAAATAAAAAAAATTGACAAGACTTCTGTTCAAACTGATATAAACTGCTGATCACTAAAGTAACTGATGACAAACCGGATACTTGGATTTTTGAGTTTCAGATTAATTTCAGCATGACAAATACTGTACAGTGTACATCGAGTGTACTTTCACCTGTGCATCTGTGTCTCTGCCTGAGAAGGACGTCAAAGGACGACTGGAGGTATCTGCCGATGTTTCTAACTGGACAGAGCTGTGTGTGGGTAATTGTTCCTCCTACAAAGATAAAAAAAAAGCATAAATATCTTATTATTCTGCAAGAACATCAGAGCAGTGCATGACTGAGCTCAGCTGTCTCTGCCCCATCTCTATCAGAGTACAGTCTTGCAACAGTGAATGCGTTTTTGTTATTATCTGGGCTACAGAATTATTGATGCTCACCTTTTTATCCACTGGATGAGGGAATTCATGTGTTTGGACTTCAAGCTGCATATGATAAAAACATGGAACACATTTTACATTAAAAATGAATCACAACATTTATACCCAATCCAGCTGAAACAGATGAGGACATGCTGTTTGAAGCAAGTTTACCTGTCTGATGTTTCTGCTCTCCCGCAAGACTGGCGGGTCATCCGTGGAAAGTTCTTCCTGTTTTGGGGAAAAAAAAAAAAAAAAAAAATTAATAATTTCATCCCAACTTTTAAAAGCTCACAACCCACAGCAGATGATGCGCAAAGCAGATGCAGTGGGCTGTAAAGACAAACTAATCATTCTTAATAATGAATTCAGGTAGTGGGTGTGTCATTAATCAACTCTCTCCAATGTTTTACGTGGGCACTGATATATTTCAGTCCCAAGAGACGCTGCTATTAACAAAAAAAAAAAAAAAGATTATGAGTTTGACAGCACTGTTAACAAGGCACCCACAAAGACAAGGCTCCAAATCTGTAACAACCCCACGTCATCAATCATCATTTTAAATTGAGGTTTCCCACAGTGCATCCACTTAGTCATGCACCGCAGCAGCTGCCTACCTCGTATTCATAACTGTATTCTTCACTGTTATAAAACTCCTCTCCTTCTTCTTCTTCTTCCTCCCCTCCTTCTTCTTGCTTGTCCTCGTCACTTGTCTTTACATAAAGAAGAAAAGACAATAATTATAGGAAGATACTGTGACAGATGATCATTTGTCATTTGTGTGAATGACTGGATGACAACAATGCCAAGCGATTACAAAGCGACCCATTCATCAAATTTATCTGAACTGTTATCAATACAATGAGAAGCACGTGGACAATAAGACAAACGCATGCTTTTAGTTTTTCTCGCTACACCATGTACACAGTAACTGGTTAATTCTGTTTGTTATATTTTTAAAATGTTAATTTATTGTAGTTATTTTTATAAAACATTTTAGTACTAAGCAGTTATTGAAATAATGTTATGTTAATGTTAATGTCATGTTAGCAATAGCCAGTGTTAGAGCCTGTGTTTAAGTTCTGCCGGGTGAGGAGGCTGTGTTAGTTGTTAGGTTTGTTTATGTTTAGTTGGGGGCAAAAGTGACGTTAAGTTTCCGGGTTTAGTTCGACCCTTTCAAGGACATTTACCAGGCGTTGTCTCTGCCTCTTATGTCGTCCTTTATTTCCTTTGCCCTGGTTAAGAAGTTCACAGTCAGAGAGAAAAAAACAAAGGTTTCCCATGCTTCAAAAGTCGTTGATGATCAAGTATGAAAATATGAGTTGATACTGTAAGTTTAAGATGATATTTAAGAGGGGAATTAGGGAAGTAGTTAATTAATACCAAAAATTAACGCAGCACTTTTAAATAAAAATGTTTAGAAACCCTTAGTGTTAAAGTTAAAAAAAAAAAAAAAAAAACTTTTGACCTATTTGTATTTATAGGACCACACCAGCAGTTTTGCATGTTTCAGCTCATTTATCACAAATCAGATATATATTATATTACAATTGATCATTTTTGGGAATTTCATAAATTGAATAGATTCTAATATATCCTCATGCCACTTTTTGCTGTCAGCACACTGAGTTTTCCCATAATAAAATGAGCTACATAAATCAAATGACCCCGCATAGTCATCCAGGCAGCCATTGATTTTGGCTCATGGCAGTATTTATCCGTTTTTTTCATGTTTTATGAAATTGTTCTTATCATGTGATATGTAAAGAACAAATAGTCCAATTGATGAAGAAGAAATTAAATTAAAAATCAGTTACAGGGACTTGTTTGAGATAAGATAATCCATCACATTTTGTTGCCTTGTGTTTTGTTCCCAAAACTCCACCTAGTGCATTTATGAATGCCCCAAAAATCAAAGAGTTTAGAGTCAAGTGGTTACTGAAACTTTTTTTGCAAGAAACATTAAAACCATTAAAATCTGCATTTTCCTCACTACAATGTTACTGTTTGTTTGACAACAAAATATGAGTGCTCCAACAACTGTGAAAACAGAGGGTGTTGTTTGCTGTACAGATTGTAAAATGACACTGGGCAATATAAATAAACCTGACTTGACTTGTCAGCTCCTGCACCCATCTACATTACCAAGCAACAATACCCTAAAACAAAGAAATACAAAACTGAAGCTTTAACAAAGTAAGGCCACAAAATGTTCTCTCTTATCCATGTCAAGCAAGTTTCTGTGTCTCTGTAAGTTTCATACTGTAGTGGCAGGAACTGTGTGAGCTAAAACATCAAATACTGATATGGTCCTTTAATAATATTAATGCAAATTATCAAAGGCAATCAATTATACTTGTTAAAGTGACCCCAAGAGTATTTCATATTTCGTGTAATATCTAAAACAATACTCATGCTTGTCTTCGATCAGCCAGGGGTAAACCAAGTTATTGATGAGATGACCACGGTGGCTTTACCTTCCCACGTTCCCTGTTCTTTTTTTTTTGTCCTGTGTTCTTCTTCAGAGAGTCCTCCTGAGTGAGGAGAAGTGTCTCCTCCACGGTTTCAGGTAACTCTGAAACCGTCTGGCATCCACAGGTTAATAAGTTTATTGACATTTGCATTTTAAAAATAAACTCATCAAAGATAGACCACACAAACTCTTTGTGATATTTTAACGTTTTGTCAAGTTTCTAATACTTCTATTTAGCCCCCAAATTGCAACTTCCTTAGAATTAGAGCTCACTAGTTTGTGGCTGCACTTTTTGGATCATGATTAGGGCTGTCATGATATCAGATTTTCACTACATGATTATTCTGTCTGTAACCATACCTGTACAAAAGCGAACAAAAAGAACAACTACACTTAATGGATAGTTAACACTTAAAGGCCTAACATCTGACAATAACAACATTTAATTTTTTAAATATCCTGATTACCATCAATACTGGTGTATTGCAACACCCCTAATCATGATCCTCTGTTGTGCAGCCCATTGATCACAGTTAAAGACTATTTTTGTCTCTTTACATGTCAGAGGTAGAGTCAGAGGATAAATAAAAGAGATAAAGAGAAAATGATCATGCGTATCATGGAAAGATGTTATCAGTAGTGTAAAACACTTTGATATCCCGCTGTGTTCACATTTAAAAGCTGTCAGTTATGAATCTATACAATTCAGTGTAAATCAGAGTGATGACATTTTAAAGATGGCATACTTTAATGTAAAATATCCTTACCTCCTGGGCCGAAGTATAATTGAAAGTAGAACTGAATACAGTCAGATTCATTTTTAGTGAAGGCACTTCATCACTGTCTCCATCTATGATCTTCTTCCCTGTGGATCCCTTCAACTTGGTGTCAGTTGTGTCGAGCTCCTGCGCTCCATTCAGTGTGGTGATGGTCCATAAAGTAGGACCCTCTGCAGTTTCATTTGAAGGCTCCTTCATATCAAAAGACAGAATTAGTTGACGAGAGAAAAAGCACCATTTTGGACCTGTAGCATTCACTTTAGGTAAAAGCATATCAGTGTCAATGCACAGTGCATAGAGGGTGAGAATCAGTGTTTAATGTGAAGGAAACAAAGAAACCCACACAAAAATCTAACACCTCATATAGTAAGCAGATGATACTATGTGTTGATATAATTAGAATGGAGATTTCTGGCACAGCTTCACCTACGTCTGTGCTACATGGAGAAGACATATAGTCAAAACAACAACGCTCCAACATTTGTATTATAAACAACAACTTTATTGTGAACATTTCAAGATGTGCCTTTCATCAGGGTCATCACAAAACACACATTAAGAACATTTAAATATGATGAATATGGAAGAAAAAATCATATACGCAAACATATAAGCCAATGGGGTATTCACACATAGACAGGTTTGGTATATGACACCAGGCCTGTCATCCATTAATTGTTTTTCTTTTATATTTATCTTGTCTAAATGTTCTCTGTAATGTATGATGACCCTGATGAAGGTGGTCCCATGGTAAAGTTATTCTTAAGTGTTTCTGGATGGCTAGTGTAATTTGATAAGAACAGGCAACACTTCCTCCTCTCCTGGAAAATGTATTTACAGGTAAATTACACCTGCACTGAGCCTTCAGGGCTTTTTAAAGCAAAAAAAAAAAAAAACTTTTTCTCTTGGTGCAGACTTGTTAGTTTCAGGGATTTCCTAAAAGTATCCTGACTCAAGAACAGGATTTGGCAGATTGCTGAACTACAAAATGGACACACAAATTACAGCCGATTCAAGAAAATCCTTGAAACTGGTTGATTTACCTTAAAACAGGTTTAGTAATCTTGTTCTACAGGCAGATTTATTCCCCCTTTTTTTTTGCAAAATAAGAATTTTAAGACTCAACATAGACATTCTGCCGTTACTCACAACTGACAGTGATTCTGGAAACTGGCCATCTAAATCTGGGTCTTCAGTGGTGTCTAGCTCTGACAGCGGCTGGCTGGTGAGGTCAAATTTCACTGAAGTCTGTTGGGATGACAAAAGCAATTTTAGTTCTGACAGCATGTGTTTCTGAAGCGTGGAGACAGTAAGACAACATCTAAACCTTCTGAACATGTCAAAAAGCAGGTACAGTGTTGTTTTACTATATACAGTGCATGGACTTGCCATTTATTATTTATAAACTCTCACACATGCATTTTTTTTTTTTAGTTTACGCACTGTGTACTTAGGGATGACGTTGGATGTGTGACTCTCTGTGTTTTCTTTTGTTTTCTTGGAGGTGCCGAGCACATGAAGCAGCTCCTCTATTCCATCCTGCAGCAGCCTGTCAATCAAAGCCTTTAGCAAAGGCAGCTGAGAAAAAAGATTTTATTTAGAACATCAACTATTATGAATTCTGTCAACCTCAAAATGTATTCAGTGTCACGCTCAGAGCTCACCCTTATGCCGTAGGCTTCAAACAATATTTCAATGTCCTAAAGAAGAGGGAAAATATTTTGTTCAAAAACTTAACAATGCAAAATGAGAACATGTATCCCAGTGGAGGAATGACTACAGCATGTATTCACCTTCATCTCAATAGATTTTCCAGGGGCTCCAGCATCACCCTACGATAACAAGAACGTAAATACAGTGGAAAATTTACATTTCAATATACATTTGTTTTTGAGGGATAACACAGATCAGCACTACCTTATCTCCTTTTAGGCCTCGTTCTCCTTTATCACCCTACAAAAAAAAAAAAAGAAAGACAAATGAGCTTCAAATTCATTATTTTTTTTTATTTTTTATTTTTTTATCTTGCTCTGCTTTAGTATAAACCCCATTACCATCTTACCTTCATCCCTGGTGAACCCTAAACACACAGAAACAAGGCGTTGGAACATACATCTACAATGCATGACATATCTGTTGGCAGATAATGGCACAACACATTGCAGCCCACAACAAATCATCATCACTGAATGATGACTCAGATGCCATGCAGGCGAAATATGAATTATGCCGCAGCTGAAATGATGTGCCATTATTCATGAGCTATAAATATGTAGAAACATGTGGAGAGTGAGCATCAAACTCACAGTAGCCCCTGGAGGACCCATTGGGATCGGAAATGCTTGTCGGAGTTCGTCAATGGTGGCGCCCTGTGAACGGAACCGTGTAAAAATCGGTAAACTGCCAGGCAGATGGACCTGTGTTTGATGTTTTTCTGAATCACCACAAAACAGAAATGAGCCACGGCTTTAATAATAACAATAGGTACAACCCTGGCTTAATCTACTGTTATGCTTTTGATAGAGATAAGAAACCTGCTCCCATGTTTATTAAGTGAACAGGAAATGCAGGTGATTGTTTTTACCTCTGAAGTGACAAGCACTTGCCTACCGGGCAACCCTGGAGGTCCAGGTTCCCCCTTACTACCATCTTTACCCTGTGGAAAAAAACAGTCAAAGTTGACTCTTCAATTCTCACAAGACTTTTTTTTAATTCTCAAAACCACTTACATTTGCACCTGCGTCTCCCTTGTCCCCCTGGAGTTGAGAGAGAAAGTTAATATGTGTACTCAAACATGTGTATAACAAGTGTGTTAGTTGGTTGCAATAATATTAGGGACCTTTTGGCCATCGTCTCCTCTTGGTCCCTTTTCTCCCTGTGAAACAAAAATACATATTTGATATCAATCATTTACAGCATTTACATTAAGCAGTAACCCAGCTGTTGTCACATGGTATAGTGCTGTAACTGTTCGATGAAAATATTCCTCACATCTTTTCCTGCCAGGCCCCTCTTCCCGTCAATACCAGGTTTCCCCTGTAGAGCAGAGGAATTAAAAAAACAACACAATCACTACAGATATTTCTTCAGATTGATCATTACGGTGGAAAAACAGGCTCATGCTAATTACATGCCTGAAACAACAATACATTATGTTATATTGGGTTGAATGTTGACTCCAGCACTGACTGTCAACATTAGAAACATATGAAGGATGGGTAAGTAATTTCTGAGCCACAGGCGCCGTGATTCACAATGATACTCACTGGAGTTCCCGGTAAGCCAGGCATTCCTGCAATGCCAACCCGTCCTTGGTCTCCTTTTTCTCCCCTCTGCTCACATGCACGTATATGTGCACAAACACGTACAAAAACACATTCGGCATTTTTAACCTCTTCACCATAATAAATGGTACAAACAGATAAATAAATACAAGCAAGAGTTTAAAGATTACATGAAACAAAGGAGTAACATAATTCAAAAAGCTCCATAGTCCATGATTTATCTGACAACAACAAACTGGTTAAAGTCTGGTTTAAACATGGACTGGCAATAAAATATGTAATACTTCATCAGATTGTGCAAACTACCTTTATCTTTTGAGCAGCATCTTAATGTGTTAGCTTGACATCATACAAAACATAAGTGCATCACAACAAATACATAGAACACCTAAAGTGCATGTGCGAATGAAAGTGCAACAAAAGATCTGAGTTAAAAGGCATAAAAAGAACATGAATGATTCATGAATCTATCTGCGTATGTGAGATAATCTTCTGTAATTCACGTGACAATGTAACAAGAAGCTTTTATGTTCTGTCATTTTTACAAATCGGTCCTATGATTCAGCAGCGTTCCCCACATGGGTTGTTGACTGTGTATAAACAGTATAACTGCATAGAGTATATTGTTGCAAAATAATAGTGGTGCACTCACCTGACCTGGCTCGCCCTTTTGTCCCTGTTCACCCTGCAGTTATTATGAAACATCATTTCAGTAAGCTCTTAAACTCAAGCACAGTGTCATTCACATGAGCAGATTTTAACGATGCACATAAAAACTAATGCAGAAGTTTATTATAACCTTCACTCCTTGAAGTCCATCTCTTCCAGAACCCCCCTGAAAAGCAAAACATGTACGTCACTTTGGACAACAGCCACGTGAATGAATGTGATGTAAATGTATTGTGTACATTTTTTAACAATTGTAAGTCATACTGACACAACAGTAGGAAAATACACACATTTGAAAAGATAAACACATACCAGAGATGGTCCTGGTAATCCTGGTTTACCTTCCGGACCCTGTGGAGGGAGACATATATTGATCAACTAACTGTTATATTATATATTATTTCATTATTGATGAATGAAATGCAAATGATTTTCTTTATTAAATGCGCAGTCGTTTCATTGCTTTGTCTGTGAAGCATCTTCAAATGTCTTATTTTATCCAAATCCAGTCCAAATCCCAAAGATATTCAAATTACTATTATACAAAACAGAGAAAACCTGTAAATTGTCACATTTGAAAAGATGGAACAAGAGAAAATCTGGCATTTTTGCTTCAAAAAACACTTTAACAAGTAACTGATTATCACAGAAAATGTTTAAAGCTTCCAGAATTACAGCAACCAGCATCTTATGTTTATTGCCTTTGATATTCTATGTGATACTTTGTGGTATTGCACTATTATTGAAGGTATTCATGATCATTTTGCCTCTGAACATGCAGTATTTACAGTATGTTTGTGACATGTCGAACAAGTGATAGACTACTCACTCTGGGTCCAGGCAGACCGGTTTCTCCTCTCAAACCAGGCTGACCAGGCTCTCCTGGTTCACCCTGAAGGAAAGGAGAGGAGAGGAATTGTAATTCACAAATAAAAAAAAAAAATGGAATAAAATAGAGCATATTGCATGTTATTCCTTATGTTACCTTAATCACTCTGGTCAGTATATTGTTGTCTGCAACAATCTGGGGGGGACAAAATAAAAAATCCAAAGTTAACTTTTCACTTTTAGCTGATTGAGAACAGACATGAATTTTCTAAAGTCTTATGGGAGAGTGATGTTTTTTTTCTTCTTTCTTTATGATTTTTGCTACAACCTCTTTCAAACCTGGATGAACTGATGAGAATCTGTCAAAAATGATAATAAAGATTTGTTTACTTGTGTTCCTGGAGGTCCAGGTTTTCCCTTTGTGACAACAACGACACGATCAAAGGAAGAGCATAAGAAAACACAGTTAAAATCTAAAATGTCACAGCGCTACCGACAATCCATATTTGCAACACAAAGAAAAAATTAGTGGGGGCACTGAGGGGTGGCACACACTAAAAGCCAAAGTTAATTAGTGAATACACTGAAACAAAAACCACGGGAGGATAGCAGGTTGTGAAGACGTGACATGATGACTGACACAGAAGAATGATCAGAAGGCAGTCAGCCAGGAGAAACAATAAACATGCTTATCAATGAGAAGGATGGTGGATACAAACATACTGGATCTCCTTTGTCGCCTTTCTTTCCATCAGTACCCTTCAAAAAAAAAAGAAAAAAAAAAAAGACATCTACAAAATCCATACTACAAAACATACTGATTCCCTACATACATATTTACTATATGTTTAGCAGTAAGATTATGTTTGGTTCAATAGAGAAATAACCTGCACACAGAACAAAGTGCAACAGGTTGTTGAAGTCCATCTCTTTCAGGGTGTAAAAAAAAAAACTTACTGACAGCCCCGGATTTCCGGTATCTCCTTTCTCTCCTGGGTCCCCTGGTCGTCCTGGTAACCCCAGTGGACCCTGATCAACCATAAGAAGGAAATTGAAAAGAGAATACACTGTGGCTTTGCATTAGTATTACACAGCAGATACAAAAATAAACATTCAGAATTAAATGCTGCAGTGAAAATGTGTGTATAATTGCTGTAGCTTGATTGCTGCTCAGCAGGAGTCCTGGCAGACAGTGGAGCCTGTAAATTTTGGTTTAACTATAAGATGAGAAAGAGACTACCAGCATTCTTCAGTGTAATAGTTCTCAAACTGAAACTCAGACTGGAAATGACAGGGACTGAACATGCAGTATAAATAAAACTAATAAATCAGAAACACAGTGAGAATATAACTCATATCACTGATGGTATATTGGGTGGTAGTTAAGACATCAGTGTAAATGTTTTGCTTTCTTTATATATATAAATTATTTTACATTTTTATTTTTATTCATTTATTTACTTTTTGAAAAACACTTAAGACATACCCTAATTCCTCTGTCACCAGGCTCTCCAGGTGGTCCTAAATCACCCTGCAAAAGAAAACACACTTTTACTTTTTAAAGTTAGTATTAAATGTTGGACTGTAATAATTAAAAATGATTGTTCATCCATGTTACCCCACAAGAAACATGTTTAAGCATGCTGACTGTACCTTAAATCCTTGGTCTCCTTTAGTTCCAGGGTCACCCTACAGAGGAAGCCAATAGTAACTGTCACCAATATTTCAATGCAAACATTTAGCTATCTGTGCAAATATATACAACTTATATCTGGAAACAGGACTAGCATGCGCTCTAAACTGGCATTTTCCTGAGCTTTTATCTATACATGTTTTAAATCATAATATAAGCTTTTTTCTGATGTGATAGATTCCAAATAAACATGACAAACAATATATTGCAAATATATTGCAAATCTGAATTGTGCTGTATCCTACAGGGATAACGTTACTGTAGCAACCACTCAGGATTTACTTACATCTTTACCTCTTAATCCTGGTTCTCCAGGATTGCCGGGTAACCCAATATTCCCTTTGTCACCTTTAGAGCCATCATGCCCCTGGACAAACAAATTGGTATTGTAATATAAACAACCTCAGTAAAAGTCTGTATTTTAGGATTTTTAATGACTGCAGCGGAAGCTTGTAGAGGACTTTCACTAAAATACAATGACACATCCTTTACATAACAAATTTTTTTTGGTGGCAGCAGCAAAAGCTGTGCAAATGTGTTGGCCATCACTTGCCCATTTACACATTCAGTGAACATGGAGCAATATTAGCATTTCTTTGGAGTGGTGTTTGTGGCCACCTGATAAATATTAGCCTGGTATTCACTCTTATCTTAGCTCTGTTTTGCCCTCCACTGATTTCTGAGGGAAATGTCTGGCTTTCAGGCTGCTCCACTGTTCAATAGCTGGTTGCTAACTCTGTCTGTCTGCTGGGTAGGTATTGTACAGTGGGTTTCTAATGCTTTTTTGCTGAAATCAGTTGCTGGGACTGGAAAGAGGTTGACGGGAGCATTAAGTATGAACCAAAACAGAAAAGGTCCAAAACCGAAAACTCTGTAGAGCTGAGGGAAACTGCAAAATCGGGTGATAATTCTCTGGCTTCCTCATTACTAGTGACCACTTTCACGCTGCACATAGTCATTTAGCCCATTGTTAATGTGAATATATTGATGAGAGCAGCTTTAGTTTTCACTTACCTTTGGTCCTGGTTTTCCAGACAAACCAACATTTCCCTGTGAATGAAAAAACATAAATATACGAGTAATCAACAGCTGTTCTCCGCTTCACTATTATAGCAAGCAACAAGTTAAAGCGTTAAATGTGTGATTATACTTTTCAGGTGACTCACCCTCTCGCCATTCTCTCCTTTTGGTCCCTGCTGTCCTGGAATCCCAAAACCCGGACTGCCCTGCACACATCAAAGCAAATTGTATCTTTAGATATGATTCTTTTACTTTTAAAGGCTGTTTGCTCTATTCTCACATCAGTGAATCAGAAATGACAAAACGCAGCATTTCTCACTATTAACCTTTTCTCCTTTGTCTCCTCGTTCACCTTTTATTCCCTGGGGGCCTGTGGGGCCAACTGGACCGATGTCTCCCTGACAGACAGAAAATATACACATGCACAGAAAATCAATCAGTGATTCTGGTCACCATGTCAAATTATCACAACAGTTTCAAAACAAATCTCTCTTTACTTTAAATGGCACCCAGGGGACTTAGATTAAAGAGGTCCCATTCAATGAAGCATACAGTCCCACTGCAAAAGCTAATGAGAGAAAATCTTAATTGTGTTTGATAAGCAGACCCAGAGGACTGAGTCTGAGTGTGCAAGAATACCTCCAACAATTAATTAACTATGTTTCAACAGAATAAAACAAGAGAATCACTTCCCTCCGGCTGTGTGAAGTATTTTACGCCATTTAAGATAAATGACAATTTAGACACACATGACTAAATTTAACAAGGTGAAACAGAAGCCCTAATAGTGTAACTTGTTTCAAAAACTTCTCAGAGAAAATTTCAAATCTGTAGTCGAGCAGCTCGGTGGCCAACAGAGAAGACCACTGCACACTGTTGTAAGTTTTAATTATAATATTTTGTGGAGGCACAGCTCCTCTGGATATAGAGGTAATCTTACTGGTTGAGTTAAACCTCAGTAGGAGGATCAAAAATAAAAAAAACACAAATCCAGAGCTCATAGCCACCTGGAACCTGAATCACTATATATATCCTGAAAGTTATTTTGACTGGTAAAAATGCACAAATACTGTATATATTTTGAATCATCTTTGTAGTTGCTCAGGTTGTAAAGAGACCTACATGTATCAAAATTTTTACAAAGTACAAAAATGTAATTGTTGATAGCCAAGTGAAATCAAATTTTCAATAAATGAAGTTCAAAACTCAAGTTTTAATCCAACATCCAACAATAAGTCTTTCAAGAGCTCAATAAAATGTAAATTTGAAAATTCACATTCACATGGCAACTGGGCAAACTCCAGCTGCAGATGAAGATCAGGTGATGTGATCAAAAGCTAAAACACAGCCATTAAATTAAGCTGTTTTGTCAACTGCTGTTTCCGAGGTCATGCATGGACTTGAGTTTAGTTTTTAAGGCATAAATAGTTTAAACAGGAATAATTATCATCAGATGTTCAGCTCTGGTTATTTCCTATGAAAGATTTCTGTGTTGACCTTTTGTGTTTTCATTTAATTTGCAGATGAAAATTGCAGAGTAAAACACAATTGAAGAATGTGGATGAGTTATACAGCTCAGAGTGCACGTAAATATTAACAGTACACACCGTCACACAAAAACCTTTTCCTGGATAAAATGAAGTTAAAAAACTACCTTTGGTTACTTACCCTGGCACCCTTTTTTCCAGTTGGACCAAGTATCTGTTGTGATGGGAAAAAGAAGACTGATTGCTGAGTATCAAGTGATTCCATTTATAGAGATTAAATAAGTGAAACAGTTTTCTTACACCCTTGGCAGGATCTCCAGGAACTCCTCTTGGACCCTCGTCTCCTTTTAACCCCAGTGGCCCTGTGAGTCCCTGGAAAAATCAATGTTTATGTAAAATATTTCAGATATCTGTATTACCATTTCTGTTGTGATTGATAATGATCATCTATTATAGCCTCTTATGGCTTGTAAGATATCAAAACTTCCAAAATCCCCATCATGCTATGCTATCTTCTGTACACTGATACTTAATTTGCTGTTGTCTTCAAAGCTAAACTTTTTGAACTGAAATAATGAAAACTGTATAACAAAGGACAGGAAGATGGTTCTCATGACGCATTTTTTGTGATAATCTCCTCCAAGGGACTATGCTGTCTGAAATTAAAAATCAGTGAAGCGGGAAAAAATGGCCCATTTGCTAAAGACACCCACTGAGGCTTGAAAATTTTGGCTCACGATCGTGTGTAATCACAACCATCTCTGATAGAACCTAATCTTGAGAACCCAGAACAAAATGGCTGCCTCATTTGAATATTTATCAATCTAAACGTCTGTGTGGAGACATTAGAAAACAGTTATTAGATAGTGTATCTCTGGCTTTTCCAGCCGGTTGTCAGAGCTGGTCCCACATAAATATAATGCATCTGCCTCAGGCTTTCTTTTGTAATCAAATTAGAAAGTGCATTTCAATATGCACAGGTGAGTCAGTGGAAGCAGTTGCGCAGGCAATATACATATTTTTGTGGGGAATATTTTGTCTCAGCAGCTCAAGTGGCTAAAGTGTGTATATGTGAGTATTATCAACTTAGGCCACACTATAAGATGTCATCCTCACTCACTGTGGGTCCTTGTGGTCCTGTTGGTCCCATCTCTCCTCGATCTCCCTAAAGGAAAAAAAAAACGTGTTTGTTAATTTAACACTCACATGCATAAAAACATTGTTACTTCATTGTGACGACAAACATCTATTAATCTGAGTCTTGGCTGAATCAAAAATTTTTTTCTCTTCATCATATTAATCATAAGGCAAATATTTTCATCCTAATGACAGAAGAGACATGACATGGACATGTGTGTGGGGTGAACTCACCTTGTCCCCTTGCTCCCCTTTGATTCCCTTCTTTCCCTGCAGGCACAAATAAATCACTGCGTCTGAATCCTTTCATCGCTGACTTTTACACAATAGTCACCCTTAGTGAAATTGGTGTGGCTTCACATCATTAGACTAAGCTGTAATTAATTCCTATGCATTTGGTGATATAATATGCAGGAACTCGTTGCTAGCTATTGAACTGAAGATAATGATAAAGTGCACACCCGAGGTCCGATGATTCCTTGGATACCCTGTTCTCCACGATCACCCTTAAAAGATGAATTGCATAACAATATTTTTATAGGTTTTTTTTTTCATTTAGACAAAAACATGTCACATTCAGTGAACAGACTAATTTATGTTGAAATTCATTTTTTGGTACCTTTGGGCCAACTGGTCCAGTTAAGCCAATATTTCCCTGCAAAACAAAATGTAACACAATCAGCTCAGTTAACTGTAGAAGCATAAACAGACATATACAAATTTAGCCTCCCTTTTATTGTCAATGGAAGATTTCCAAAATTAACTACTGTTGCCATCACAGCCTCTAATCCTGGTTCTCTGAAATCAAGCCGTGGCTTTATTTTTATTACTGAGCTTTATTTTTATTACTCTTAATAAAATGATAATATCCCTGTATTTGTGATTGATTTTTCCCTTTAAAGTTCATGATGATGCACCTTCTGTCCTGGCTCGCCACGAGGACCCTGAATGCCTTGTATGCCAATTCCTTCTTCACCCTGCAAAAAATACATTTATTAGACCAAATATACAGTCTTTTTCATGTTCATGTATTATAGTAGACGGGTCAAGTGCAAAAGTTACCTTCTCTCCCTTCTGACCTGGTAATCCTGGTACCCCATCTATGCCAATGGGACCAGGCAAACCTGCAATACCCTACAGGAGTTTGCATATGTGTGTGTATGCCACAGTTTTTTGTGTGAGAAACAGCAAGAAAAAACAAAGACGAGAGAAAAACAAAAATATGCAAATTATTTTTCCAGAAGACAGACATGCTTTGGCACAAATAATAATAATTTTATCAACTATTCACTTACGTCTTTTCCTGGCTCTCCATTGTCTCCTTTTACGCCCTGCTTCCCACGTAAACCCTTTTAAAAAAATTGAAAGCTTCATCAGATATAAAATGAAACAATGCATATTATATGACTAAATAACTGATTCTGAGGCTTAAAAATAGTCCAATATGAAAGAAGACACTGTACATTACTGTACTGTGTATAGTCAATACAAGGAATTAATTCCTTAAAAGTAATAAACTGATACAAAACAACCTTCACACTTACTTTTGCTCCTGGCTCTCCAGGGTCTCCCTACAAAGTGCAACACAGATACACAAAAAGGTTAGGTTGACATTATATGATGTAATATGACACCATGGTATCATGAAGCAATATAATATAAGAAAATTACAATATGATATAGGGGTGAGGCTCAAATATAAGAATTTTCATAATCAACAATTACACGACATAGCTAGTATAAATGGTGAAATGTCACTTTGCTGTTTGAAGTGTTCACAGTTTGTACATTGTGCTACTTTTCTGTTTCATTTGAATTATCTGTTACCTTGACAGATATTCCTGGTGACCCTGGAGGTCCTGGCTGGCCAGGCAGGCCTGGAGCTCCATTAACACCTGGTACACCAGGAGGTCCCTGGGGACCCTGTAACGCGCATTTAATAATGTTTAATATGCCCAAAAGCTTACAGTTGAAAATCTCCTTTTGTATGTTTTTTAAGTACTCACTGAAGAACCTGGCTCGCCTTTTCGTCCAGGGACAAAATTTGCGTCCGTGCCAGCTATAACATATCCAGGCTCTCCCTGTTAAAACATAAAGAAACGTCTAACAGGGATACACATCTATCTGTTCTTTGCAACTGTGCCATGAACAGACAGCAGTCTACAGGCAAGTTAGATGCTGAGGTTAGGTTTGACTTACTCTCTCTCCTCTTTGTCCCTTTGGACCAGTGAGTCCAGGAAGACCCTGCCATGGAAAGAGATGCGAAAAGTGATTATTACACTAATATATGTATTAAATATTCAGAACAATTCAGAATACTGATACTGATACTGTTACTCAAAAGGTTTCAGCTGTGTTTCATGTGACCTTTTCCTGAAGTTTGGATGAATATTGATATTTATATATCTAGTCTTTGCGTAAGCATTTTGATGGTACACTGAAGAAAGGCAGAGGGAAAAATCGAAACTGTCACTTAGGTACAAAGGTACTTAGTCACATTCAAAGACATGATATCAGGATAATATGAAAAGCTGTAATTAGCCAGCTTAGCCAGCATAATGATCCAAGTGACGCTTTACTTTTATAAATGTATATATGTTCTTATGATCTTACCATGTCACCTGGGATGCCTGGTGAGCCCTGGAAAAAAAAAGGACAAATATTTTCAAAATCAAATTTAAATGAAATAAACTTTAACCATATCAGAGTAAAGTTTTGTTTTTTCTGAATTTAGCTACCCGCTGGCCAGCAGAACCTGGGGGTCCAGTTCTCCCTGGTCGTCCAGGCAACCCAGGAACACCATCTGTTCCCGGAGGACCCTGTCAAATTAAAGCATTACAGTCTGAGCTGGAAAATAAAATAACAGACATACATAGCAAAGCCACACTGACCCATACAGTCACAGCAGGGTTATGAGATTAGTTACAGTAAAAACGAAGAAAGTAATTACAAGAGTAATTTGATATACTGGAACTACAAAGACAGAAATTGTGTGTTAACATTTTCTGTCACTGATTCAAGGGATGAATAACAGTAAACTGATCGTAGGTCACTTTATTTCACCAATTTATACATTTTTTTCCATCTGTAAATGTGAAAATGGAACAGCCAACTCTGCAAATCTGCTCTCTTAATCAAATTCACTGAAAAGCTGATACATCACACCACACACTCAGCGCACTTTAGCTAGATCTCCAAACCTCTCTTCACATGTGACACAGCCAACATGGAGCAGAGATTTGTGTTTCAGTGTGGCGATGATGCAGTTGCCTTGTCTATATTTATAAATTAATTCTAGGATTGCTTTCATTTCATGACATTATATGACACCGGGTAACTGTGGGCTGTTGTGTCATTAGCTGTAGCATAACTGCATATTTAACAGGGTTTTTGATATGGTCAAGTGTTTATTGCTTATCTCTTCTGTTTTGATGTGTCTGACATAAGATTATATCAAAATGCAGTTTAAATATATGTCACCTTGCTTTTATTGTGGTAAAACTTTATTCAAATGTATAATAAGAACATAGAAATGAACAAATCAGCCCCCTTGGTCCATCCCTGTGAATGACTGAATGAACACTGGGTGAGTTTGAAACTTTAAAGCAGAGCACAACTTAAATGTATCTGCTTCAAACTGTACTGGCTTATTATCTTTCCATCTTAGTTCATTTTTGCTTGTATGCTACATATTTTAGCTCTGGTGATTATTGATGCTGATGGTAATGCTGATAATGATAATGTGTAGTGCATAGTGTGTGTCTGTTTGTGTGTGTATGTTCTTACCCTCTCTCCTTTCTCTCCCTTGGAAGAAGTGAAAGGATCATACTGTCCAGGGCTTTGCCTAAACCTCTATATATAATATACAAAACAGACCATTGGTTATTTTTTAAACATTAAATTAATACTTAAGTTATAAAAAAAACAAAAAAATAATGCAGGGCAGGGCAGGGAGAGGACAGTGGACATCTAACAAACCATTAGCCTATGACTTTAATAGATGTCACATACCAGACCTCCAAGACCAAGGCCATCTCCCTGAAAGAAAGAGTACGATTATACAAAATAAAGAGCACTGCTTTTACAAATTTAATCTTTAACATGTTTCAATTAACTCACCCTTTCACCTTTCTGGCCCTGGGAAAAACAAATAATGAACAAAATGAATAGCTGATCATCAGCGGGTAGAAGATGTCATTAATCATCCAGCAGATATGTCAAAAGTTCAGATTAATGTTAGCAGCCACCAGTGAAGTTTAAACCAGGATGAAAATAAAGGAAATAAAGAAAAGACACATTGTGCTGTTTTTAAGTGGCAAAAAAGCAAAAACAATATTTGTGTCTCAGATTTTATTTCTGAAGTACGAACCTTTACACACTGGGAGGGACAAGGACCCTGAGGCTTAAGCAGCTCCTCTGGGTCTTCAGTCGGAGTGTCTAACTGAGCAAACTGAAGGTGGAAATAAGGAAAGGGGAATGCATTATGGACTGGTCAACTGACATGATATAGACCCACAGTAGCAGAGAAGGCTGCTTAATAAAGCTGCTTTGATTTCAGCTGCAGTCACACCCTCCACTGCTCTCTCATCAAAACTGGTGAAGTGTTTCCTCCTACTGAGTCTTGGTGTGTGGATTAAAACAGTGAATGCATTTATATTGATGTAATACCTGATAACTATACATACCTAACTCTCTCCAGGGGTGGTGTGGGCGCAATACATCGACTACATTTCCTTTACATGTGTAACGTTAATGAGTATTTGATTATAGCCCGTCACCTCAAACCCTCTAGAGTTGTTTTCAATTGCATGTATGAATCTGAGTTGCAGTTTGAAATGTCTACTAAACAAGTCTGAACAATAACATCTCGATGGAATAAGAAAGGAAATAATGGCATAGAAATGAGTTTTTCTTTGTGTTTGTCTTACGTCATCATGTAGTTTGAACTCCGAGAGGAGTTCCTCACTACAGATGCTATTGATAAATTCTCTCTCTATGGAAGGAAAGTCATCGAATGTCGGTGAGAAGAATATATTCTTGTAGCTGGTGGGAGCTGCTATTTTATTCAGCTCATCTCCGTCTGCATTAGAAACTCCAACTGCCAAGACACTGACACCTACAGAGAGACAGATTCAAAACATGATAATCCATCGCATACAACATTGCTCTGCTATATCCACTCAGACAATTTTTAGATACAGTAAGGCTTTACAATAACTTTGCTGACCTAGAGCTCGGGCAATTCTAGAGGGTGGCACCACATTATCCTGGGCCCGGCCATCTGTAATCAGAACCAGAACATGGGGCACATCCTGCCTCATCCCCAAAGACTCCTGAAACAGTTCCTGTAGAACGTAGCTGATGCCTTTTCCTGGGGAGATACAAAAGAAGAGCTGAAACAATTATTCGATAAATCAATTAGTCTATCAATTATCTTTATTACGGATTATTTGTTTAAGTAATTGTTTAATGGTGTGGATGCAGCTTCTCAAATGTGGGGATTTGCAGCTTTTTTCTGTTCTTTCCTCCTCTTCTTAGTTTTATCTTGTTAACTGCTGATCATAAATTTGTAAATATCTTTATTGAAAAGTACTGATTGACATTTTCTTTTAAATATTATCTCACCCAAAACTAGCTATTTCAGCAGCCGCTACTAAAGCATCTACAATATATGGTAGCAAAAAATTATGCATTTTTCTGTCCACCACTATGACAATTGTTAGAGGCATTTGTTAGAAGCAGTGCGCACATTTGTGAGCGCCACTAACCTGTTTTGGTGTTGCCGCCTCCATAACGTAGTGCTCTGAGTGCCCTGAGCACAGAGTTTCTGTCTTTGAAGTCACTTAGACGGAATTCAATCCGAGGCTCATCACTGTAATGAACCACGGCTATCTGAGAGGAAATTGATGGGAAAAAATACACATCACCACATCATCATCACAGCGGATTTAAAATTGAATGTGGTGAAACTTTAAGCTGTAATCCTTTTTTTAAATTCATATCCATCCTTTTTAGACATTCTATACATCATGAGATGCAATTTGCACATTGTGCCTTGCTTGTCCTTTCTGCGAATGTTTGACTAAGACGATGCCAAGTTGGTGAAAGAAATGCACATTATGTTCCTGCTAATGGAACTGATCTGCATAGTACACTCACTAGAGCAGTTTGTTACCTTGCAGGCATCTATTATCATTTAAAATCACTGTAATCCGTTCCAGTTTGCAATTGTCCTGCCACTCTAAACAATCTAAGAGCCAAAGATAACAAAGTATATACCTCAAGCCATATCTTCACCACATTATTAAGCTACTATGAGAGAATACAAAGAAAGTTTTCACTGAGAAAGACTAACCTGTGTGCCCTGAGGACCAATGACAGGGAAATAAGTGACCACCCGGAATATGAAGTCTTTCATCTTGATGAAGTTATTAGGGCCAATGCTGGAGGACTCATCCACTAAGAATACTATGTCGGCTATGGTCTTACCACACACTGACAAAACACAAAAACACAAATCATAAACACACATACTAACCACTTAATGTGCATAAGGCAATGCCCTGCTTCATTATATAAATCAATGTAGATGATAAAACAATATCTACTGCTTAAAACATGAGCCAGCTGGTCAACTGTCTAAAATACCTGGCCGTGGTAGAGCTGTTGTCTCTGGACTGAATGT
Source organism: Seriola dumerili (assembly GCF_002260705.1). Lineage (NCBI taxonomy): Eukaryota > Metazoa > Chordata > Actinopteri > Carangiformes > Carangidae > Seriola > Seriola dumerili. The sequence continues at coordinate 7,572,483 of NW_019174393.1, forward strand.
GGTTGATCGAAGGGAGGTGAATGCTGCTTCTTTGGCTTTGGTGACACTCGGATGAGCTGGAGGCTTCTTGGTGATTATGGTTTGAATTGGTGGCACAGCAATGGGGTGCCGGGTGGTCCTGGTGGCTGTGTGAGCGATGGTAGTCTTGCTGATGGAGGCAGTCTGTGAGGCAGTTGTGATATGAGGGGAACGGGGGGCCACGGTGGCTGGCACAGACTGGACTGTTACCACCTGAGGATCCTGTCCCACTGAGATGCACAGAGCCATAAAATTACTGATTAAAAAACAGTAAATAAAGTTATAAAGGTTCCTGAAAGGAAACAGAGTCATTGCTGCAGCAACAAATGTCATATAATACAAGAAAAAGTAAAGAAAAAAGAAGTTTAAGGAATAAATCCACACCTAATTATAGCTTTTCATAAGTAGCCTACATTACTAAATTGCGTGTAAGATCTTTCCTAACTTCTTTGTAACTACTAGCTAGTTTCTAGTAAAACCAATAATACCAGTATAACGAGTCCGTGATTATATTAAACTTAACTACCTATCAAATGTAGGTAGGTTATTATCTTTTTAAATATATGTATGGATATACAGAGAAATATGTACATTTTCATGCAGTTTAGAATGAAAGGGAAATGTCTGATTATGCTAGACTAGCCAACACTGTTTAGCTACATTAGCATTAACATTATTAGCGTAATATTTTGTAAATTAAGGTAAATTGCCCTATTTTGGTGAAATGTTCAATAATTGATAACTTTTCCATTTTTCATCATTATTAAACAGCATTTTGAATTTGAGTTTAGTTGATGGTCACATATATGACCATATTTCATAATAACATTACTTACTGGTTAAACGGATTAAAATATCACCAAGCTAATGTCAGCTACGCAACAGCTACATCTGGCAGTTAAACTAGCTAATCTTAAATGTCGACGGTTAGCATATTGCAGCATGTAAAACCGGGATTCATGGATGTTTCAGAGATATAATCAAAGCATTGAAGTGACGTCTTACATATTCTTTGATACACAGTGCTTATAGGTCCCTCCACTTCTCCATACAAAGGTCTGATGGTGAAAATATACGTTCTGCCATACAGGAGATCACTGATCTTATACGAAGTGAAACCAGGACCCAGGGTCTCTGTTTTAGTCTCCAACACTGAAATGACACACAAAGAAGTTGCAGGGAATTAATTGTAAGTTTAATGAAGATGCCAGGAATATTAAATGGGAAAACACGCCTCCCTGTTAAAATACATCTTAGTCAACAGTAATGAATAGAAACAGTGATTTTCAAATTAACAAGGTTCTGTCACACAATGATGTGTCATACAAATGATCAAATAAAAGACCAAACTATGTCAAGTTGTGGCTCACTGGGAATGGATCAAGTAATTATGACATGTCTGGACATTTATGAAGAAATGTTGTGTGAGAAGTGTTAAGATGTTCTGTGTGCTGAATTTCAAAGTGACACTAATAACCATTTAATCTTTCCAAACTAGCACTGGAACTGTACTGTGTACTGTACTACTATGTCATTGTACTGACATCACAGACATTTCCCAGTAAAGGAAATGTGAGCTTGTAAAAACTCTGCATGAATGATAACACATGAATATTAATATTGTGAATGTTTTTTTAATCTTTCCCTTTTCAACAAAATTGTGCTTATGTTGTGACTCAATACACATTGCAATAACATGTTTCATGCTACTGCCACTTCAAACCCTGGGGGGCCCATTACAGTCACAATGTAGTTGGAATTTATTGAAATTAATATTGATTTTTTTAAAAAAAAACCAATACCACTTTAAATGAAACAGTGCTCATGACTGGGTTCAATACACAACACAATTAAATTTACAAAGTATGGGAATTAAACTATTTGACTTACAATTGCATAAATGTTAATGTAATGCAAAATTAAGGGTAAAACATTGTGGTTTACCACTGACCTGAGATGTGCCTCCAGGAGAGAAGGTAACCAGAGACTCCTGCCACTCGTGTCCAGTTCAGAACAGTGCTGCTGTCTGTAGTGTTCAGGGCAGCAAAGCCATTCACTTTTGGAAGATCCACTGAAACACACACGCACACACACACACACACACACACACACACACACACACACACACACACACACACACACACACACACACACACACACACACACACACCAAAAACAAACAAAAAAACCCCCACATGAATAATGGAAAAAGGGCCATAATTCAAATCAAAATGATTGCTTTTGCTATATATCCTGCAACATTTCAATCTAAGGCTTGATAAATGTTTATATACAATTATTATTACAGTATTCATGGATACTAGTGATGCACTGTTCCAGCTCTTTCTCTCCCAATACTGATATCTCAAGGATATCAGCATACAGTGATCTTTCCCCCCCCCAACTTTCAAATTTGTGTACAAAACTGTGTGCTGCTAAAAAATTGAGTATGTAGCTTACTGTAACCAAGCAAATATATAAAGGAAATACTGACACATTTTATAATGATGCTGGTGAAGAAACTGTTTTTATTGTGGGTCCTTTTCATTTGATTGATAGATACCCAATCTGCTTAATAAGGTAAAGAAAATGAAATCTGATGCAGAAAAGATAAAAGTGAAGATATCATTGGAGAAAAATATTCATACAGAATTTTAAAACTGCACTGAAAAGTTTTTTTTTTTTTTTGCTTTCCCTCCCCTGAGTTATAGAAGCTCTGAATCTGCTCAAGGTTATTTTAGCAGAGTGAAAACTATGGAGGCTTACCAGAGTCTCCAAGTTTGGTCTCAATGTCCACAATATGCGTAAAGAGTATTTTACAGGATGGTGAACTTTGACAAATGATATGATCATCATAAACCTTTATCTATTTTCTCGGGGATACATTGAACTTTCTGCAGGCAGTGGGGCAGTGGTCCTTTATTCCCTGGTCAATATTTAAGGGGGCAAACTTTTCATTATTTCAAGAGAAGAGTTATCGATAATATTTAAAAAACTTATAGTATTAATTTGTATAACATTTAAATGTATAAATATCTCCCTGAAAACCTCTGACTGTGAACACACGCCTCATACTGTTCCTCACTGTTGGGGCAGGCAGGACTCACAGGTGCGTGCAGTGACCAGAACTGGGCTGCCCTCCCTGTTGGCCACCATAGAGGCCACCTGGATCTTATAAGCTGAGCTCTCCTGCAGGTTGTGGATGGTGAAGGTGGTGGAGGCAGCAGATACCACGTGGGACTTCTCATCACCCCCTAGAGCAGAGAATAATAAAATCCAGCATGTAGAAGATAATGAGTGTGTGGAACAACAATGCTGTGTACTCATTTACGATTGAAACTCTCACACAATGAGCCACAAAAGTCTAAACAGTGATTTTTTTAAGAGCTAAGAGTAAATTCCCATTATACAAATTGTAGTAACAAGTTACTATAATTGAAAAATGATGCTAATATCCATGAAATGTTTAATATTCTTAGTCAGTGGAATTAAGTATTATGTTATTAGTCAAAGATTATTTGTTTTTGTTGAAGTGGAGCTAAATAAAGTCACTACTTAGCAACATTTATATAGGGTTTTTTTGTTAGGTATTGAATTAACATATAAATGGTTACAACTGTCCATTTATCAGGTTTTAGCTTTAAACTCCATCACAACCGAGCATGGGAACAAAACGTTTTGCAGTCAACAGTTCTTTAAGTGTACATTAAATTGTGTAATGTATGTGAGTATCATGTGTAAGCAGGATGTATACAGGATGTGTTCCCCTACCCAGGAAGGGGATCCAGGATATTTTGTACCCAGAAGCCCCTGGTGTTTTCCTCCAGGACAAGGTAAAGGAGTTGACTCCGATGTCCACAACCTTCAGCCCTCTCACAGCCTGGATTTGCTCTGAGTCTGACACAGCAGCTGAAAGTAAAAACACCATATAACTTGTCAGTTGATAAAATTTTCATCCTGGTTTAATTTTATACAATATGATATTGTCAGGTCAAATTCATGATGCAAAAAAGGGCCTTTCCAAAATCTCTGAGCTGGATGAGCTGGTGTGGTTTTACTCACACACCCTACCATTTGTCAGTGTAATAAAACACACACTAACTTTGACAGTGACAGTGATAAAATGATAGCACCCCTGCTGACTTTGACTCAGTGATACATACTACAAGTGACAGCGACAGGAACTGTGGTTAAAATGGGAAGCCCAAAGTACATGACTTGTCAGTCAAACACAGACACCACAAGGGTGCCGTGGCACGGGATGAAGAACTTCACTGTCCCTACCCATTTAATTACAATGGGTGCACAGCTGCACAGAACTATTTAGATCTAAAGATGAATCATGATACATTAAAATAAACCGTGAGACCTCACTTCTGTTCTGTACCTGTGAGCTGAGATAAGGAGATTTCTGGTCCTTCTGAGTTGCCGTAGACTGCACAGATGATGATTATGTAGGTGGACTGTGGGTTCAGGTCTTCGATGCGGTGGGAGAGGACACTGCGGTCCAGGTAACGGGACTGAGGGCTGCTATCATCTGCAGGCATGCAGTTGCACAAACATACATACACATAATTAATATTTCATAGAGTGTAAAAAAGGCAAACAGTGAATATAAGGGCTTTAAAGGGGCTGACATGTTATCTGACAGGTAAAAAAAGAAAAAAGAAAGTTTACACATTACCTGAGTTCCATGACAATTTGTACTCTGTGGCTCCCACAATGGGACTCCACTCCACATCTATGGAGGTACTGGTGTACGATGTCACCTTGAAGTTGGACACATAGCCCAAAGGAGCTGAGACCAGGGAGGAAGAAACATGTAAATACATTAATGGCAACACACACACACAAACACACACACACACACACACACACACACACACACACACACACACACACACACACACACACACACACACACACACACACAAAAAAACACACACAAACACACACACACACATTTTACAATACATGTAAATGCTTAAACTCCATGTGCACTGTGGTTGCCTGATTAATTTCTTCCTTTCTTACCTCATCCCTGTCATTTAGCAGCACTTTGATTTACTCTCATTACCTGTGAACTGCTCAGTAGAACTAGCAATTAGCTTTTATTGTATCTATGGCTGTGGTTAAGCTGTTAAATACTTTTTCCTCCTAAGTCATTTTGAACTGACCTCCTTGGACTATTAATACAAATGATATAATTTAATTGAAATTTTATGAATGGAAAGGGTGCAGTATTTTGTACTAGTAGAGTTCTGTGCCATAGAAGTGAAGGAGAAATAGGCCAAGTCAAAATAAAACCCTTTGGATTTTTATTGTGAAGTCTTCAACTTGCAGCCCTGCTGACTCGGGCTCACTGACACATACTACAAGTGACAACAGCAGGGATGGTGGTTAAAATGGGCACATGACTTGTCAGTCAAACAAAGACACCACAAAGGTGTGAGACACTACACACAACGTCAGCAGAGCATCATTATGTTTTGACTTGGCACAGTCTGCCAATTGAGGAGGTCCATTCTAACCTCTCCTCAAACTCAGTGGTACCTCTGGTAGATAGGACATATACTGAATACTGGTACTCACATGTTCTAAAGGTAGCACTGATACCAGGCCCCACCACGGATCCAAACAGCACATACAGAGTCAGGACATACTCTGTATCGTGGGGTACATTCTTGAGCTGGTACTGTGTGGTGCTGCCATTCAAAGCCAACTGCCTGGGACGGTCCCGACCAACAAACTCTGAAAACATTATTAACATAAACAATAAAGACACATTCCTTTCACTTTCAGTTGATTATGACCTGCTGTCCATGTGAACTCTAGCTCAGCATCAGTGCCTCCATTCTCTGGAAACAACATCCTCCTCATCCTCCTTTTTTTCCCAACATTTGTATTTCATCAAAGTGACTCCCTGTGCCACCTGTCACATACTCCTGGCAGACTAGATGAATGTGATGGATTGTGAAAACAGTGGCATTTCAAAAAGCTCTTGGCAGAGTGAGTCTGTCACCTGGAGAAAAAAGAGCTGGACAACGTCAGAAAGTCCTCATTCTACCATCTTAAATACATTGCAAGAATCAGAAGATTCATAAACAGGCAAGACTTAGAGAAAGCAATCCATTCTTTCATTTCCAGCAGGTTAGATTAATGTAATAGTCTTGTCCCAAAATAAAAAAAGAGTCCTAACAAAGACCAAGAAAAGCAATTTAGATTGCCTTTATGTATGAGACATGCTATACAAATAAACTGGCCTTGACTTTACCCTACACTTGCTGTAGAAAGGCATCATGGGCCTGTATGCTGTATCTTAAGAATATATAGAAATGTAATACAAACATGACTCCACAAGAATTATGAGATGTATCACTGGAAGGACCAGATCTTATCTTCATATGAACAATGGTGTGTGATGTAAAAAAAAAAAAGAAGTCTGAAATGTGTGAAATCACCTGGGGTGGGTCCCCAGGCCAGTCTGTATCCTGTGGCTCCTGGGACACTGTTCCATGAGATGACAGCAGCACTGGTGGTCACAGCAGACACCTTCAGAGTCTGGACTGCACTGCTCTCCACTAACAGAGTGACAAAGAGAGAGGGAGGGGGGTTGTGTGAGTCATGGTTTTAATACTGTAATCATTCATGCTTTTACTATCGTACTTTCTTGCAAGCATCCTTACGTGTCTTGACTTTGGTGGAGGTGACAGGCCCCTCGATGTCGCCAAAGATGGGGTTGATGGTAACGGTGTACTCAGAGCCTGGGTGGAGGCCCTGGATCATGTAGAAGTTAAAGGTGTCCCCGAGATTTATGTTCTCTATGTGACCATCTAAAAGACACGACAAAGCTCTGGATAACTGAATGTCATAAATTAGTAGCAACTTTATGACTGATAGTAGGATGCTATACTATAAGGTTTATATCCAACATTTTAGTTCACAGAAAAGGTAGTGTAACCACAGTACCTGGGGATGCCCATGTCAGACGGTATCCTGTGGCGCCCTTAACTGAAGCCCACCTCGCCTGGACAGTGTCTGTGGTGGCATTTTGGACCAGGAACTGCTGAACCGGGACCAGTTTTACTGTTAAACACAACCCACACACACACACACACACACACACACACACACACACACACACACACACACACACACACACAAATTATATATTTAATTTTATTTAGTGAGCCACAAAACCATAGCAATGACAGAAAGTGAGGTTATTTAGAATAATTTATTTAATGAGATATAAAAACATACTAATCTAAACCAGTCTAAATCAAAACAAAGCCTCCAGAGATATTTGTCAAAGTGGCATGAAACAGAGATAAATGAGAGTTTTACTTTATCTAATAGACCTAATGCTTATTGGTATTTTTATCTTGAACAACATCACCCTACTGTGGAAATATTATGGTACTACACCTTGGTATTTGCTCCCATGTGTTATATCTTGTTTCATACTCTATTACATGACTTTTACAGCTATCATGGCTGTTACCGTGTTACATACGGTAGCACTTGGATGTGAAAAAGTTTGATCTTTGGCTTTCCTGTTTATGAAAATGAATATGATGATGGCATTTTGACCAGTCAATAAACGTACGTGTTTTGCCCACTATTGAAACTGGTTCGCTTGGTCCCTGCGGGTAAACGGCATAAATACTGATAGTGTACTTCTTATCCTCCTCCAGGCTGTCAATCACATGAGAAGAGGTGGTTCCAGGAAGCAGCTGCTCATAAGTAAATCCTGGTCGGTTGGCTGCAGAACAATCATAAATCCAAACAAATCAATACCCAAGAAATACGCCTTTCAATCAGTGTGGCGCCGACTGCCTCGTATTAGATCAAATGGTTGAAAAGCATCTCTGAACTGATAATGGCTTTAATTCAACAAATACACCAGACTTCAACATGGTTAAATTAATTCAAATGTCAGATTTGAATTACACATCTTCACAAACAATTTTCTTATCTGTAAGGTATAATATTATGATGATAAATACTCCTGAACACTTGATATGTACATATTGGTCTGCAGTAAATAATTATAGTTGCATGGTGTAATGTTCGCATACATCTTGGGATGAAGATCTTGAACCCGCTGAGCTTCCCTAAAGGAGGCGTCCAGCCCAGGCGCAACGAGAACAGACCCTCCTCAATCACACGGAAGTTTGACACCTGTGGCAAAGGGGCTAAGAGAGAGGGACTTGTTTGGGAAAAGGAGGTACGGCAAATTTTAAAAATAGACATTCATATATTTTTGTATTTTCTAACAGGTGCGTTTGCGTGCACTGACACCTGTTTGACACCTACTTGTCTGGGAGGTGATTGTCACAGAGTCTCCTATGAGGCTGGGGTAGATGGCATAGACAGTGAGGGAATAGTCTGTTTTAGGACTCAGCTCTGTCACCAGTGCTGTGCTCACATCTGCCTTCAGATCAATCTGTTGCATACACAAAATATGACAGATGAAGAGGAGCTTAGTGTGCACATGGGTCTGTATGTGTGTGTGTATGTATTTGTGTTTGTATGAGATGCAAAGTGTGCTTGAATAAACATCTTGTCTTAAACAAAATTATATTTACATCTTCATTTCTCATATAAGTGTTTACCACAGTAAAACATCAGCATCCTTATGCTTTGTTTACATTTCTATCCAATACCCTATTCTCTATTATATTTAAATTAGGTGCCATGTTGTGCCTTATAACATAAATCAGAAACTAAAATATCCCTCTTGTGTTTCTGTAGCATAATTTTCGGTCTCTATCACAGCTACAGCTTCAGTAATATCATGAAAATAAACACAGAAGCATAGATATTGTTGGAGAAATTGACCACAATACCAACCCCATTGATGCAACATTGTGGTAAGTTTGGACAGTTACACAGAGGAAATTGCACAGTAACTCAGGCTGCAATGAGAGATGACTCGCTGGATTTCGTTTTGATACATATATGGGTTTCCGAGGTGACCTGCATTTATCTTCTAGCTAGACGCTTGTGTTTTTGGCATCGCTGAGGACATAAGCAGTCCTGACTTCCCTGAAGAATTGAAGGATGTTGTGAACTTTTTGTAGCAGGAAATCAATCTTTATCAAATGGAAGGAAAAATGTCCCTATCATAGGGGGATTCATAGATGTGTCAGGTATCCCATCAGCCCCTCAAGTCCCATGTCAGTCAATATTTGTATTTGTTACCCCTTCAGCACACTCTGTACATTTCCCCGTCCTACTTCAGAAATCATCTTAGAATCTACACTTCATGTTGCAAAGTAAACTTCACAAGCCTAAACCGAGATTTATTGTACAGGATTTGACAGTCTTTTCAGTTTGTGAAAGTCTTTGAGTTTTGAGATGATTCATCAGCAGTGAAAGTCATATCTATGCTCTGACCCACTATAAATAGTTAAACTAATAACACACCCAAAATGATAACATCATCCATGCTCTGTCACAAGCAGCACGACTACCATCATTATTCACAGTCCCTCACCTGTCTCTGCTGTGGGGGGAGGGGGTGTCCCCTGGAGGTGAGAGGGGTAACCAGGAGGCGATATCCAGTGACATCACCTGTGGCCTGGCTCCATGTCAGTCTGAGGGAGCTGTGGGCCAACTCACTGACCTGCAGGTCTTTGGGGCCCACTATGCGCTCTGAAACTGGAAGCGGGAGAAGGTATGGAAAGAGGGGTGAGACAAAAAAGGAAATAAAAGAGTGAGGAAAACGCAGATGGTCTAGACATATAATTTGCCTGAAAGTCAAATCCATCTTAGTTTGAAAGCTCCAGTGTGGTGTGAAATAATAGAAAACCATTATTCATTTTTTTTTCTTTTCATGCTTTAGAGTGAAATACAATTCATCAATATAAAAATGCCATCAGCTGGCAGTATGAGCGTAGCTAAAATACTTGGGAAATCTCAATTTGTTAAGAAGAAGTTTGCTTTCATGCTGTGTGTGTATTAACTCACCAGGCTGGGACATTTTCACAGGAAGTGGTGGTTCAGAAGCTGTGAAACACACCCTGCGGGACAGTTTGGGAAGGACGGCTTCCAGAAGAGAGTAGTCAGCACCCAGCAACAAGTGCTCCTCATGAGGCTCGGACACAATCCTCCTCAGCTGTGATTCATCAGCTCCCCTAACCCCTGGTCACAGGACAGACAAGGAGACAAAAGGAAAATGTGTGGTAACACAACAGTAGTCTGTACAGTCCACTGATATTTGCCAAGGCAGATAAATACAAACTTTCAAGAACAGCTAATATGATGAATAATCAGCTACATATCCTGTATATGATTTTTGTTTTGTATTTTTTTTTTTTGGGGGGGGGGGTTCTTGATTAATGCACAATGAAATGAGTGAAAAACAATTTTCAATGTGATCTCATTCATATGTTTGACATCTTTTCCATGCATTTCCTCCACATGCTTCCCCACAGACATCACTAGGGGGAGCTGTTGCATTTCGAGTTTACAAGTCATGAAAAAGATGTAGATACTCATGCACATGCATACTGTAGAAATACTCAAAGGCTCCTGGCACCTATCTAAGATTGTGGTATTATGTGTGCTTGTCAGGCCCCAGCTTGTGGAAGTGGGCCCTGACAAACACCTGATAAAGACCCAGTCTGGGCTCCAAAGGTTATACTGTCTCAATGCAAGAAAGGATGGAATTTGAAGAGAAGCAGATGACTGTGTTGTATTCTTTTGGGAGAGTTAATTCACAGTTACAGTTATTTGGGCTCAGCACCTGAACAAGATAAATTATTTTTATGTACAGAACATGCATGTGGGCACACATATCTGCACATACAGTATGTTTATTTCCATGCTACACAGGCTCTACAAGCATTGGCTGCATGAGATACGTGTGGCGCTTCTCTGCGGGAGTGATGAACGAGAGGAGCAGGCCTTGGTGTCAGAGGTGCAGATGGGGGACACTGAATCGCCTAATGAAAAATGGCTGTGATTAGCGCACCATCGGCTAATGAGCAGTAATTATTGCACTGCTCCCAGCTGAAGGGAATAAGTTGCAGGCTTGTGTGCTTACGGATGTGTGTAGGAGAAAGAGGGTAAGATATGTGTAAGTAAACTTGTGGACAAGAAGCAGTGTATATTCATGAGCAGGGAGAAAGGCGTAAACTGAAATAGCTTTGCTGATGCAACACATACTATCAGAAAGTGCACCTTTATGTATACAGTATAGGAGCTGAATTAATCACTCACTTATTCCTACATACATATTTAGTAGACGCTGTTATGTTTGCACATACATATACCTGCATGAGTGCACTCGTACACTCTGAAACAAGAATCTCGCACATACTCGCAAATACACACACACTGAATCCAATGAATTCAAATGTACAGGACATGAATTTTCTAACTGCAAACACCGCAGATAAGCCGGCAGAGCTCGGATAAAATCTGAGGGCCACGGCTGCAGTGGGGATGTTGCAGGAATTCACAATACCAACTTCCACACTCACCTACTGCAAAGAGAGAAATCCCACTGTCAGCTACAGCTCTGGCTGCGGCATCGACCTGGTCGTCTGAACGTCCATTTGTGATCAAAACAGCAATCTGTACACAAAAGAGGCAGAAAATCACATATGTAAAGTCGTTAGACATAACATATACATTTAAAAATAAGATATATGACTGACGCCACCATATATTAATGGATTAAATGTATGCAATTTTAATTTATGTGGGCATCGTTTGTCCAAAATCAAAAAATTGTAGATTTGTATTGTATCAAATTTACAAAGCACATTTTGTGAAAATGCAATCTTGAAATAACAAAATAATAATGCAAGCTGGCTCAGTTTTAATAGTTTTGTCTCTACCTTTAATGCGTATTCAAAAAAAAAGACATGCACTTCCCTATTGTTGATATCACAGGAGGTTTAAATCCAACCTCCAAATAATCTTTTGAGCATCCTTGCAAAACGTATTATGCTCATAAAAGCCTCCATGGACTTTTGACATGGTTTAGCCCATAATTGAATACATAATTAAATAAATCAAACCCAAAGACAAAAAGGAATTCAAGGATGCTAGCTCTCAACTGAGACTGATAATTTGCCCATTAAGGAAAATTTACTCAGTTCATTCAAAGGTCACCCCTCAGTCAATGAAGGAGGAAGCTAGAAAGCATCAACATGAGAAAGTAGCTGCTTCTTGGCATGTGCTCTGGCTGTACAATTCAATATATCAGCTAATCCTCAACTCTCTGCCTTCCCACGTCAACTGTGCTGCTGCACAAAATGATTTTCGCACACAGTCAGAGATAGAGAGATGAATGCTAACCAGCTGTGTTTTACTGAGAATACACCACAGCATTAGACTGTCAGAGAAATTTAGCTGAAAAAGCTAAAAAGTGCATTTGGACACTTAAGAGACAAGTTTACTTAAGTTGCTGACTATTGCATGTGGGTTAGGGTTCAAGGTTAAGACCAGCACCAATTTAACATATCATTTCTGAGGACCTTCTGACAAAGCAGGTCAATCTCCATCACTGAGCATCTGTGACTGACCATCTTGGTTGGACTTTATGCAGTGTGTCTGCCACTGTTGGCATATGTCATCCCTTATCGACAGCCATTCAGCCAACTGAATCTGCATGGGAAAATATATTGCCTCCAACTTTTTTTTTCTTTGTCCCCAAGCAAAAGACAGCAAAACTAAGCAAAATCACTATTTGTATTCCAAGTATATAACAAGATGGTTTAATGAGATTCACAGTAGAAGTATTTGTAGTAGTTCATTTTGTTTGTTTTTCCATAATATCCCGTGGAGTACAAAAACAGACTCCTGTCATTTGCTTTCACACAGGGCCAGAACATAAAGTATATGCATGTTGCTGGCCAGCTGGAAGCAGCAGTCTTTGCAGTGTGGGTTGTAATTTCAAATCAGTCATCTCTGTTGCCTGTGTATCCACACTTTGTCAAACATTTAACAAGATTAAAGCTCTTCAGTTTTCAATGTGCATGTTAAAAGTTTGCAGTAGATATTTTTTGGACTCAAAACTGTCACAGTATCACAAATAGAGGCAGTTGGCTATGCACTAGATGACGCATTGTACCTTTGGGGCGTGATCTCGACTGATGACAGGGCTGAAAACATGGTCGACCAGAAACTGGAGGGCATCACCGATCCTCCTGGATCCACCTTCATACGGCAGGTCTCTGATGGCTCTGAGCACCTCCTCCAGTGAACTATAATCTGTCAATGCAATCCGCATCCTGCCAGGAAAGGATTACAGAGATCATTACAAATGATGGAACAATTTAACACAGTATGAAAATAAAAACAGAAAACCAAGAAATATATACCCCGATTAGAAAAGAAAAATAAGTCAACAAATAATGCTATTTTATATTTAGATAATTAAGTATTGAATGAAAAGTGAGCTTGATGATAATTAGTCACAAAAGTGTGTGCAGTGTGTTATCCTTTGCTGTGCCCATGCATGTGTTTGAGTTTGAGTTTTACCTCGGGACATCCCCAAAGACAGTGACGCCAAAGCGTACCCCCTCAGTTCCCACCACACTGTCCTGGAAGGAGGAGACGACGGCTGAAACGAAGCCTTTCACACTGGAGAAGCTGGTCTGACCCACACCCCATGACTCATCCACCAGAAAAACTATGTCTGCCTGTACCACTGTCCTGCATGCTGAGGAGAGAAGAATGGATGAATTAGTGCATGAATACAAAGGAGGCAGAAGCGAGAGAATGTCTTCTTCTTTTTTTTTTAGAAAGGCAAAGAAACTAAGCATAAATCCAAAACAGTCATTTGCTTTCATATTCAAATGAATTTGGACAAAATCCAAAGTAAATCTTTTTAAAGGTTAACGGATAAGGCGCTTAATTTAGCCACAAAGCTTAAAGAGATGTTGTGTTCCTACAATGACCACCAGATAGCAGTCTTGTTCCATCACGTTGAGGGTTTTCCTTTCATTTGCTGCTGTCATGCAGCCAGGGCACCACACAAAATCCCCATGAATTTTTAATGAGACCCAAGTGAGCCAAAGAGACTATCAATATTCTGAGCACTCCAGCAATAAAACTTTGGTCGAGCGACGAGGAAGGCTTAGAATAATAAGGTAAACACACCCAAAATCAGGGTGAGTGTCCCTGCTCAAGCAAACAAACGATTTTAACAAAAATATCTGCTGCATTTGGAGGGATTCAGGTGCTTTTTAATGTGGAGTTAAAAGGACACACACACTGACTATATGCACACACATACACCTGCATCTCCTTATGCACACGCTATACAGTACAGTACTAGCAAAACGCACACACCCCACACAGAAATCTGCTGCGTCTGCAAACGCCCACAAACTCAATATTCTGGCATTACATATGCAATAAACCACGGTGACGACAGCATTGATTAGGTTAGTGAATAAGAGATAGGCACCACTGATTGTTCTGTAAGTGATAACTCCGCTTCTCTGCTGTCCTCTATTTCATTACCAGGCTCTCTCTCTTCTACAATCTCACTCGTCTCCCTTTGGCTGCAATCCCAGGATTCACTGGGGGTGACATATGTCTCCAGCCCATGGCGACCTAACATTATGTTCTCCCTCACACACCTATACATTTCTGGCTACGCACCAAGGGAACGGAATATCACTGGGAATTCAGTTTTTTTGGATTGCTCTCTGGTGCAGAGCTACTCTCTTTGGAAGCTTTAGTGTCGTACATTCAGCAATTGTGGATTCATCACTGATGCAAAAACACAGATGCAAATTCACAGGATACAACGCCCTGAGCTGAGCCTCACATAGGCAGCCAACCACCTTAGAATAAACATGTGGCTCTTCCATTCACTGGGATACATTTTCTACTCCAGAGAGTTCTGTAAAAGCACATAAAATATGGTTGAGACTTTGGGCAAGGAAGCAGCTGGAGGTTGATCTCTGTCAGACAGACACAGACTGAGGTAGAAAACAAGATCAATTATCCAGAAGTTTGTCTGTCTGGGCTGGCAGGTGAGAACCACATGCCTAAGATAAGGAGGCAACACATGCTGAGGGATTAGGAATGGTTTTCTTGAAGGTTATCTATGCTGATATCTCAAACGTTGTATACAACTCTGTGTTGGACCACCATTGATTTACGTATTAGATGTAGCTCAGTGGCTTCAGCATATGCTGCAGAAAATTCTGCCAGGAGAGAAATAGTCTCAGAAATAATGATGCACTACTGCAATCAGCTCCAACAAAATCAAGAGAAAAGATGTAAACCATCAGAAAGCACAAGTTAAAGAAACTCAAAGGGCCATCAAGTTCAGATTTTATCCATACAAATGAATATAAAAGTTACTCTAGAGGAAGAACAAACTGCAGTAATTTGCAGAGAAACACAAACTATTTAATGACTAATACTAAATGATAGAAAGAGCAGATATTGGCAATGTTTCTAACAGTCGATGTGACAAATGCACATTCCCTCAGGATCTGTTTCCAGCGCTGTACTCCCACCTCTTTTGGGGCAGTCAGTGGGTGTAAACAGACAAGTCAGTCTCATAATGTCGTGGTTCTAATTTGAATTTCATGCAGTTCAATATATGGTGAAAAACAAAGGCGTAGAGAGAACAGTACAGTCATCGGCTGGCTGACACAAGGCTGACACCTGGGTCAGTCAGAGACACTGATTCTGAACTGTCTGAGTAGGCATATGTTAGGTTCTACCCTGCTGTCTCATCCACTCATCAAATCAAGTCATAACTGCGTTGTTACAGTCAGGCATTACATAACATTTTAATAAATGTAGACTTTTTGATCTGATTTGATTAACAGAGGAGTCCACACTATTCCTTGTACTTGTAGTCCTGCGTTTCTTGAATTATTACTCACAGTACAGTACAGTACAGTTGTGTATGTTTGATAGTAGGACACCATAGCGGCTACTGTGCACACACACAGATTAATAAAACATCGCAACAAGTGCAGCTCACAACACACATGCATGCATTAAAGTTATTACTAACCCCTGCTTCCCCGTCTCTTCTTGATGACAGTACAAACACAAAAATGATCCAATTTCTTGAGTTTGCAAAGTTCTTGACTTCACCTTTCTCTTTAGAACACTACTTAAAAGTCTGAAGTATATGTTTGAGAAACAGCCCCGTCCTCTACAGGGAGTTTTAGTTACCCACTATTACTTTACATAAGTTAGTATTATTTGCACCTGCTGGACACACAAGGTCTTGTGTTGATTGAGTTTTGAGTGTCTGACTTGGGTCACTTGTCAACTCATACACACAGCAAAATGTTTCATTATTGTCATTATTTGGTCTCCACCAACTCCTGAGGAAAACATTGGGCTCTTTAGCTGCTAGTCACACATTTTATCTGTGTGGTTTTTGCTGTTTGGCAGGTAGAGTACTGCAGGTATGAACCATACTTGCATACTGTCTGAAAACAGCTGTTTGCTGCTACTGGAAAGGCGGTTGATGGAAGCTGCTCACGCGGCTTCTTTCCGTACATTTGTAAGCCATATAAGAAAAACATGAACCTAAAAGAGGCTAAAAAGCTCCATGGTTCTGTAGACCTGGGTGATAACTCTCTGAGAGTTCATCACAATGATCATTTGATTCATTGTTAATACAACAAATATTGTTGACTTAATGATTCAAAATCAATCGCATTCCCCTTCCTGGGTGTAATATGAAACACTGTAGGCCCAAGGGTTGCTGTGGACAACCACATGATGGCATTTGAATGAACAATGTCAAGAACAGACAATGATAACAGTTGCAAAGGAGCTGTAGCTTCAAATATATCCTTGGGCTATTTTTATCCTTCCATAATTCTGCCCAACAACTTTACCAATCACTTTCTGCCAACCACATTCCAGGTGGAGAAAGTCTAACTTTTGATTGGCTGATTGACCTTTTGGTGACATCCAATAGCACCTGAGGCTAAGGTTGTGTATCTAGGGGATGGGTTTGACAGGCTGGCAGACAGAGTGCTGTACTGTACATGAGGCAAGCAGATGTTTAAATTCCCTGACTAGTCACAGACTGCAGACAAACTGGAGCTGGGTTAGACTCTGCCCCGTGTACCAATCCAGGTGTGTAGATTTAATGATGGAGCACCCGCACAGACTGTGTTCATTAAATACCTGCCCTTTCTTTGGCCTGAGCATGCGAGTCGTCTAATTCATAGACCCGTGCACATTTCTGACAATCAGACATATGGTTTTGACTCAGAATTAACAAATTGATTTTAGAGAGGGAATGACTGGTTAAAAATGCAATGTAATGAAGAAAAAGAAAAAGGTAACTGGAGTGAACCACTGACTGACATTTTGAATACATTAATAAGTGGGTGAGTGAAAAAGTATAGAAAAAGGTGTGATGGTGCTATATGGGAATTTAAAAAACAACAGGTGAGGAACATTAGGAGCAAATTGATGACCTGTGTGTGAGTGTGACATTTAGGTGTAGGAATATTAGCAGTTACCTTCAGTTTGTGCTGCGACTCTTTGATGGGAGAGAGAAAGGGACAGTAGAAAGATCCACACAGAAGAGCAGCCCATACTCTTCCTCTCCTCCTCGTCCTCCTTCGATCACCTGCTCCTCCTCCCAGTGCTTTGCTTCGCAAATCCCCTTCCTAAATTCCACTTGACGACCATCAATTCCAACTCTTCTCACCTCTTGTCTGAAAGAATACAGATGAACAGAGTGCGGAAAAAAGTCATTAAAGGCACTCAAAGGTAAAACATAATCAGCTATTTTCAATTTGTCACAGACTTCTGATTGTTATCTAGAAGTTACGCTTTTGCAAGTTGGCAAGAGTTTGTTTTTTCCAGTCACACAGTGTTAAATCGGTTATTATGCAAGGGTGGTTATCACATCTAACTTCAAAGTTTTGTAGACAGGTTGCAGGACCTTGTCATATATGTCTCTATCCAAGTTACCAACTTTCATACCATACTGCACAAGAAAACATTTTAATGTAGCTTGGGTGCATGCAACAGAGTCCCATACAGTTACACCATTTATTATCCACCGCAATCAAATTTTAAATTTCATGTTTTTTTACAACCTACTGTAGGTTGGGCTGATTGAAGCCAATATATCCAGGTTAGCATAATGTTGTACTGGCTTCCATCATTGTATGTGTACACTGGCAGACAGGAGTGGTCCCTGTTAACAGTTTTATAACAGATTCCTATGACACCTTGGAAAGAAAAGCATCAAAAAGTCTTTAAAACTGTCCAGTATGAGCCCAGCTTTTGAAAGCAGTTATGTGTTAACAAATGTGAGCATTCAAATTACCCCAATAATCTAGTGTAACCTCTTCCAATTGCAACCTGCTAGTTGATGAAGATACCTTGAGAGTTTTCATTCATATAAATAGGATCAAACCTGTGGATGTTGAATTTCCACATTTCTCTCAAATCACAAGGCCAAAAAGAAACAAACTGACAGGCTAGCTTTAAGTTGTGAATATGGAAATGTCCTTTATAAGTTCAAAGTAGTGCTATGTTTTGATTTAGGTTATATTTAAAGGGGTTATTTGTAGGTTTCCTCTACCTCTGAATGTGGTTCATTGTGGGGAGCGGGTGGTGGTGATTGTCTTGCAGAATTCCACAGGTGGAAAAGATGTTTTGGAC
This sequence comes from Seriola dumerili, assembly GCF_002260705.1. Taxonomy (NCBI): domain Eukaryota; kingdom Metazoa; phylum Chordata; class Actinopteri; order Carangiformes; family Carangidae; genus Seriola; species Seriola dumerili. Next base: position 7,591,140 of record NW_019174393.1, read on the forward strand.
TGGTCAGACAAACCTGTGGGCCATGTGCACCTGTCCTAGACTGCAGGCCAGAGGGCCTGCAATGTCCTGGAACTCACACTGTAGAGGTGATAATCTACAGAGATAAGGCCGAGACAGCATGGCTAATCGCTTCAGAAGTGTGTGTGTGCATACTTCTTTGCACTTGGTCAAAAAAAAAAAAATCTAGCACCATAGCAAATCTGCAATAATGGGCACCAAGTGTGTCTAATTACAGTTTCCACCTGTCCTCTGTTATGTTTTTATGTACGTGTGTGCGCGCGTGTGTGTGTGTGTTTTGGTGTTTCATGTTTGACCAGGGCACTGTGACACCATTGCAAAATTGTGGGGAAAAGGCAACATGTGAATTCAATTTTTATCCCAACTCGCACGTGGGCATGTTTGTTCATACACTTACAAGGACAGACACATGAAAACTTACTCACACGCACAAATACCTAACTTTGTTTTATCTGTAATGCAAAATGCGGTCAAATGTGCTGATCATATTTCTGAGGCAAGATTTCTTTTGTTTCAAAGATACACATGAAGCACAAAGCACTCACACTGCAGTTGAGCACCTAAAAAGTCCGGCTGTGGTTGTGTAGCAGACAGGTGAATGGCAATAGTCTTTGTTTGTTTCTAAGAAATGACAGCAGGACAGGGACATTTAGACAGATGAGCCTCACTGCTGTTCTTCACAGCAAATCTAGATGGAAGGAGAGTAATAGCTGCGCATGAGGGCAACTGAAGGTACAGTAACGCTCTGGGATACAGCAAATCCTCTTTTTCTTCCCCTAACAGAGAGAGGAAACTTCAGGTTAGCATGAAGAAGATTAGCCCCGAGGCTACAGTTTTTGACTTGGCATAATATGAGTAGAGGCAATTCAGTCCCATTGAGATGTTGCAGCTGCTTTACTGGCATATTATCTGCCACTGAGACATGTACCTTAGAGGGTGATATTTAAAAGCAAGCATGGAAGTATACTCCAATCATAGTAACAGAAATGTATCAACAGAAAAAGCTGCAGCAACAGTCAGTTAAGTGTGCATAATCAATGTCTAAGTAGAGTAAATCCAACACTTAAATCAGCACACGACGCAGTGGCAGAGGAGTCATGCAGCAGTAAAGGATTATCCCATTTGAAATGAATGAACTTCCATCGGAGAGCAACACGTTCAACGCATTAACTGTGATCTAGGGAAATGGTTTGTGCTGTTATGTTTTACATTAACTTGCTAACCCCCACGTCTCCACATAAGTGTGTATGCGTGCCTAAGTGTCTGTCTGTGTGTGTATGTGTGTATGTGTGTATTGTATAGGCATGTGCTTTTGCAAATTCATAAGCATAACATCAAAGAGAGAGCTGTCTTCACTCAACTAGTCTACATAAGAGGAAAACACAGCAGATTTCTTTTGGCTTTAAAGATTCATGTTCCATTCACCCAGCTATCAACCAATACATCATCTCCAGTGTTTCCCTATGAGGTCATAATTCAACTATAAATTTAATATCATAATGCCATAAAAATAAATGCAAACCAATCGGACTTCCCGAAAATTCCTCACAGTGATCTGACCACCTGGTCTGAATAAGTCAGAATGGCTGAAGGCTGACTAGCCTCTGCAGATGGAAGTAAGACTTGGCAGGGCTTGAACTCTAATGTAACACTGCCAAAAAACTACGTTCTCCCCCTCACATACCAATGCAGATCTAAGATCTGTCTCTGCATGTATCATCTTATTACTGAAGTGCAGAGAGGAACTCAAATCTTGTTTTCATGACTGACAGCCAGTGCAGATTATACAGTTAGTATCTTGTATCTATCCTACAGCGGGATTTTCAAATAGGTTTCCATGGATGTTGAAAAAAAGCAGCAGCTATGCAGAACCTGAGAGTTTTGCAATGGCTTCAATATGATGAAACAATTGAGTGATCTTTTTCCTTTTCATGTTATCACGATGAATGGTGAAAGAAGTTTCTTGAAGAAAGTAGAGCATTTTAAGGAGCCCCCTTGGGTCATTTGAGCCGCAAGTAAATCTGCACTCTTGGTTTACATATTGTGTGCATATTTGTAATCTGTGCTGCCGGATTTCCAATCCATGCCCACGGTTTCATAAATTGCGCACAGATTACAAATTTACAAATTACTTTCTTCAGAGAACAAGGAAAGAAACATTTCAATGGTGACAGCGTCCGCCAAACAAGTCTAATTTATCTGGATCGAAGGGCAGATTGGATGTTTGACAGCATTCATTGTGTTGAATTTCTGAGAGCATGGATTACGATTTGTAAACTAAGAGTTCAAATTAATATATAGCACTTTTTTTTCTAAAATGACCAATCCGTTCAATCCTGATGTTCAGCAATGCGAGAATAAATCAGAAAAAGTTGATTTTTGCTCAACATGAATTAGTTTTTGCATTCATCCAAATGATTTTGAAAAAGTTTGAAGCAGCAACTAGTAGTGTTTTAAGCTAAATGCTAAGGTCAGCAACCTGCTCACAACGATAATGCTTACATGCTGATTTATAGCGGGTATGATGCCATAATTACCATGTTCACCATCTTAGTTCAGCATGTTAGCATTCTACAATGTAGCTATTAGCACTAAACTCAAAGACCAACTGAGGATGATGGAAAATTACTTTTGCAATCATTGGGCAAATAAAATAAATTTGACCTGGTGATGTCAGTAGTGAAAAAGTCAAAGGATCACCAGAGTTCCTGCAATTCATCCACTGGAAACCATGACTGTCTTCACATTTCAATTTATGGCAATCAATTACATAGTTGCCCAAACCACCTGACAGAGAGACATTGCCATCCATAGAGTCATGCTAAAAATCATCTAAAGACATTTCTGTAATGTCTGCGTCCCGAGTCACATACTCAGACAAAGTGCTTGCGAGTATCCCATATCAAAAAACACTTGCACAAGACTGCATCCATCACTCACACCACACTGGGATCATAAGCACTTTGTCCGGCCTCTCCACAGAGAAAGTGTGTGTATTGTGTCCGAGGGCTTTAGTTTATCACTGCCCCGAGAGGATTAAATAATGCAACAAAATGAAGTTTACTGTCTCTGGCCCTTATACTCCCTCTCTGTTCTCTATCTCCTTTCCTCACACACATTCACACACACTCATTCACACATCGTATGCCCTGCAAGTCGGCACGTCAGCTATTTCTACATAAGGGTATTTTCCACCTCACCACTTCATAGGATGGATTAGGTGGGAAACTGGTAACAGTGAACACACAGACACAAACACATTTTAGAACTACAACGTATGATATCTTTAGTCACACACATCACATCTACAGCTAAAACACACACTAACAAATAAAAGCACTAATACACAGCTCATAAAGTGCAGCAAACTGCTTTAATATCGCTTTGCATTTGCATTCAACCAACTCAGACAAGTCTATGCATAAGGGAAAAAAAATTCCACAATTCATTATACATAGTGTCATCTCCTGACAATGCTCTCACAAACAACCTTGTATGCTGTTCTTATTATTCATGAATACATTAGAACTGACATGACTGTAAAATGCATGACATCTTGTTTTTATGCTCCTATTAAGTTTGGAGGTGTAAAATCTTTGCATTAACTTCCGCAGAGAATCCGAGTGCTCATGCAAAGATAAACACAAACACCATGTGTGTATGTTTGCCTACAAGACATCAGCACTGCATACACAGTGTGAATTTGTAAGTGCATACTCTTAAATCAAGTGGAATGGTACACTTGTAGCAATTAATGTACATTATCACTTAAAATCAATTGAGACAACGAGAAAAGAGGAAAACAGCAAGCACTAATATCAGACAAATAATGCTGTTTAAGGAGAATTTGTACTGTAAAGAGCTGCAGTAAAGGATCAGTATGAAAAGTGTTGGCTTTAGTCCAGACACTTAGGCTGTAACAAGGGTATGTGGGCAGTTAAGAATTCAAAACTACTCTATAAAGCACCATATTAAAGTGCAGTTAAAGTAATGGGTTTTGACTGTGGCCCTAAAATGGGCCCACACATTTTCACTTACCACTGCAGACAAGTGAATCATCGTTAACTTTCCAATCCAGGTGATCTTTTGAGTGGTGAGAGAGGAAATTACACACAAAAAAAGTTTCATCCGAAAGCGGCAAAAATAAATAAATAAATCAAATCATAAAAAAAAAAAAAAAAAAAAAAATCCTGCAGAGGTTGTTATCGGAGATGATACATTGAAAGGTACATGAGAATCAATGTGTGTATATCCAGGTGTCTGTATGTGAGTGAATGAGGAGAAGGTAGGTGTGTTCGAATGTGTCTAAGACTGCTTGAATGACACAGACTTTTTTTTTTTCTGGGCTCTGCTGAAGTGCAGAAACGTTTGGGGAGAGGGGGGTGGGGACGATGTGGGGGTGAAGCTGCTGCAACCTGTTGGCTAAGAGCGAGAGAGACAGAGAAATAGACAAAGAGAGAGACAGATAGACAGAGAGGTGGGGGTTACTCAGGAGCTTTGACCCTGCAAGGAATGCATTACAACTGTGCTACAGTATAGGTGTGTGTGTGCACAGACACAGAGAGCATAGCTTTCACCTCAGAGTGACAGAATAAACAGTGAAGTTAAACAATGATATGTACTTGGAGGCTTAGTCTGCCATCACCTACACTCTTACTGTAAGCTGAACCTTATTGAGGAAGGAATGCATAAAGCCACCAAAGAGTTGGCAGCAGACACTTGAAGATAGGAGTCAGCCCATGATCAACCTCTGCATGTTGATGCAAATTATATTTAAGATCTGACACGTTGCTGACCCAGTCTTTTACTGCTTGTTTCATTTTTATCTTTCTTTCACATGGCCATGAAACATTTCAGTCTAGAAAACGATCCCTGATGTTATTTAAACTACATTTGTACTCTGCCTTTCCTCAATATTCTATTCATCCAGCAACAGATTACGGAACATCATACAAAGAAAATACCAGATGATAAAAGCACCAAACACAGCCAAGGTCAATTTGTTGAAACATGAGCTCTTGTATTCCCCATATATCTCTGTATTCAGGGTTTGTGTACTGACACATAAACCCAACCAAAATAGCTTGTAGAGCAAACACCTTCTCAAAACAGAAAGGCAAGGAAAGAGGATAAATCTGTCACGTTTTACAAGCCCCTCTCTGTTGGTGTGTGTGCACTGGGTCACCTTTTCATGGAGAACCCTAGGAATGTGGTGACCAGTTTAATAGGGTTTAGCCAGCTGTCAGTCTTGACATGCTGTAATTCAACACACACACACACACACACACACACATATACACACACACACACACACACACACACACACACACACACACACACACACACACACACACACACACACACACACACACACACTCTAAGTGTAGTAGGATCCGGCTGAGTTGCAGATTTAGATGATTGTGTAGAAAATGGAAGAAGGTACAACAATATACAGCATGTATGCAATTAAACCATAGTAACATACATCTGAAACCATTCATTACTGCCTCACACAGATACACAATTCCAGCTAAAGTAGTCTCTATCTGTAATTGTCTACATACACCTCATGCATCAGCGCTGCTGCCGTACATTTAAACAAATCCTTTTGGAATTGGTGCGACAATGTAGCAGAAAGTCTGCAAACAGCTACATAATGAGCCCTCTGATGTGACCGCATCTGTATCTACATCTGCATCAGCATCTGTATACATCTATTTGCGTACTTCTAGCATACGAGGCTCTCGACAGAAGTACACCGAACAAATTACAAAAAACGAAACCACTAGTTACACGGGAAAAAAAATAAGCTTCACCATTCAGTCTTCCCTAAATTATATCGACAGCAAATGGAAACTAATGTCTAAACAATTCACAGATATAACGGCACATAAAAAGGGCGTCACACACAGCGTACTCTATATCAGTTCCTACAAAGGGAAGTACATGCTTTTAATACAGCAGCACTGCAGTGTGTTGCATTTTTCAAATGTGCACTCTGCAGTCTCACTGAATCAAATTGTTACATTTAAAGGATGCTTCTGTTTTCATCATCTTAAAAGGTGCTGGCAAAATGGCCTTTTATCAAGTGCACACATTTTTTTTTCTTATCTGTCTAGTTTTATACTTTGATGATTCACTGTTAACATGACTGGTAGCAGAGCAGGTCAAAAGCACACGGTTGTTAATTCAGACTACATGTCACCACAGTGTAAAAGAATGGCGGACATCAATGTGGAGCAGCGCTGCGGCACCAATCATGTAAAATGAAGGACTTCTATAGAGAGTCCATCAGCGTGAGGGATGTATTCTGACCTGTAGAGTAAAAAGTGGTATATTCTGGCTTGGCCTCAGGGCTGTCTGAGCTACATGCTGCCCTGCAACTGACCCTCAGCACATGTTAAGGAAGTTCAGGGCGGCACATCAATCAGGACCACTCTCACTAGATGGTCAAAGGTCAGTGCATATATCTCTCTGTACATCACCGTTTTCTCCTGGCGCAGTAAAATGGGCCTTAATGTCAAGAGAATCCTCTACCACTGGTGTCAGAACTGATTTCACCTCACAGATTGAGAGGAACATAACCTTTACTAACATTCACCTCTTCACAGTCTTGAGCCTAACCGTCTTTCAGCAGCAGGTGTGATTAGATATAAAAGGTGTTGTGGATCTGTTGGGGGAATTCAAATGGGGAATATTAACTAGCCTTGTCTCAGCTAATAGCACTCCTATTCCAAGTGGGCCTAATTCCCCCCTTAGTCACAAGAGGTGCCGGCTCGAAAGTGAGCTTTGATTAAATTCACGCTGTAGGCTAACCAGAAAAGAATCATGTACGTTGGGAGTCAAGAGAAAGAAGAAAGGAAGGAGGAGAAGAAGAAGAAAGAGGAGGAGGCAGGGAAAACTAGCAAAAGCACAGTAAATTAGCAAAGCCGTTAGGACTTTAGAGGGAAGGGTGTGTGACTTAGGGTATTATGGCTGAGTGGCTGAACTGGGAGCAAAAGAATAGGCAAAAGAATAAAAAATGTGTGCACACATTTACGAATGTGTTAGTGTTCGTGGTTGTGAGTATGAGCTCATCATTCATTAGGAATCCAATGGGCTTGCCAGCTTCACTGACAGCCCAATAAAAATATCAATCACAGGTAATTATATCCTCAGTGATACAATAGCTTCTCTTAAGTGGGAGTTCAACTCTTCTACCCATTCTTTCTCCTCCCACAATGCACATGCCAAAAAAGTGAAAAAAAAAAAAAAGAAAAACTGTGCAGACAGTTCCCGTCTCTTAAAAGCCATATCAGTTCCATAACTACTGTGTTGAGCACAGAGGCCAGTGATGATTTATAAAATGGAGGTACAAGTGAATATAATTACCTATTAATATTCTGTTTGGGACAGCCTTGGTCATTCACCATTCATGCCTCGTGGCAGCTTTTCAAGGAGCTTCTACTTCTAATTTGATGAAATACAGATTTAATGCATTTCTGAAATCTTCATTTCTCCACCTCCTTCTTTCGCTCCACTGGCTCCATCACGGAGGCTATGAGAATCAAACATTACTTTAGCCGACGGTTGTACGGCTCTCCGTTAATTGTGCGATTTCTCACATGGCACTTTAATTATACAAAGTTGAGTATGAGCTAAAATTCAGAAGTGATTATTTCTTTATACAGTGTCCCGTATAATTGGTGGGTATATTGCTGTAATATCATTAGCTTGAGCTCAAAATGGAGTCGGTGAGCATTTTTTTTTTTCTTTTCTGAAATACATTGGCAACTCTCAGCTGAACTTTGACCACCTACAATTTGGAACATTTTACAATTAAATTTTCCAAATCAGGACATGTCACCTGCTGCTGTGGCGTGAAATCAGCCTCGGAGGCTTGTTTTCCCATGCTGGTATTTCATTTGCTTTCCAGCCTCCTTTTGTGTGGCGTTAATGTAACTATTGATAGACTGACAGCATGAGATATGTGTCAGGCAGATTTGATGCTTGTATCAGTTTCTGGTTAATGCTGTCAGTGCTGGCACATTTGGTGCTTTCACACCGGGAAGATGGGCAGTCTTTCTTTGGCCTGAGGCTAATGCAATTCTGACTCACATCCATAAACCATACAAGCTGGGCAGAGTGCCCACTGCTGCCAACTACAAAAGGTCTGCTCTGTGCCAAGCCTTTTAGCAGTACAAACATACGTACAAACACATGCAAGCCTGCACACACACACATAGCAGTGATGCGCATAGACAGGATAAGCCACAGTGTGCAGAAGACAGAAACACATGCACGCACACACGCACACGCATCTATACCCTTGATGTATACACACTCGGCACTCGTCTCTTGCAGACAATTTTTGTCATGTTAAATTAATTTCATAAACCATGCGACTTCCCGTCTCCGGCTGAGATATGAGCTGTCATGGCAACAGAAGAAAACAGCGGTTGCAACATGAGGGCTGGTTTGTTGGGACAAGCTGCACCAGAGCAGAGAATTGAGATGCAGCAGAAGTCTGGGCTGTAAGAATTAGTCATGAGTGTGTGTCCAATTACCAGTCTGAAGCCGACAAAGGATATCAAAACAATGAACAAAACCAGTTCTCTTCACTGTACTTAAGAAGACACAGTGTCACAGTAAATCCAATATTCAGCACAAGCAGAAAACCAGAGATACACGTGTAGGAATGTGAGTTAGAAACATGACAGAAACGACTGTTCCTGGTTGTGGTTCTGGTTTCAGCCTGTCATGGAGCCCTCTGTCTTAACATAACAGCAAAAGCTTCAGCTCATGTTTGCAAATTGAAGACCAGAGATTAAAAATCGGTGTATGATTATGAGCATCAGATTGTGCAGATTGTGTGTTATTTAGCTACGGTACATAATGTCATGATTATACAGATTACACTGAAATTTAAAGCCACAATTATGTTAATTACAGCCACATCAAATTATGACCGGATGACTTAAAAAGCCATCCAGCCAGTTAAGATGCTGTGACTGTAGATAATGTAGCCATATATACTATGTGATCAGTACACTGTAGCTCATGCAGATCTAAGAGATTCAGTTTAGGGATGACAAAAGACAACCCTTTGTATCTAAGGACTGATGAGCGTGTCTGACCTGGAGAGGTGGCTTACATGCATGTGGGACTTTTAGGAACTGGACAACCGCAGAAGGTCAAAGGGCAGCAGCTGTCCACACTTAACTTTTGAACCTTTCAGAGACCACAGAGACAAAGCTAGAGGGAGACAGGGAATGAGGTATTTAATCTGTCAAAAAAACTGAGACAAGGCAATAAGCAATGTTTTTTTTTTCACATGTATCAGTGGTAGACATGTGTTTCTGCCTGTTTACTACTGATGGAAATGTTGTAATCACCTTCAGTATCACAGCCCAGTGCAGAGCAGGAATCCTCGCTTCCAAACATCCCTCTCTGTCTGTGACACTCACACAGGATTCGACTGAACTTGTTTAAACAGCGTCTACAGAGAATTTTAACTGTGCATATATGATGATGATGCTTTGCTCAAGGGGAAAGGAAAACCTTTAGTAGTTCAAAAAAGAAAGATTAGCACTGTGTGTGTGTGTGTGTGTGCGCGCGCGCCTTCATTCATCTAAGTGTTTAGTTATTTTGTATGATTTATCAGCCAGGGTCCCTGCCTGCCTGCTGCACTTCATCCTACAGACTCATACAGACTCCTCTCACTTGGCAGCCAAACGTTTGGCTGGAAAGCACAAACAACAGGGAGGTTAAGCTACTGACTTGTAAATCCAGGTGTTCTGTGAAATCATACTGTTTGGTAAAAGCATGGGAATTTTGACTAAACTTTGCTAATTAAACTTGACCTCATCTCAGTGAGGAGATGAGAGAAGTAGACAGAACTGACAGCAACCTCTGTACAACCCATCTGGCAGAAAAGAACAGAAAATGATTTCATGGTAATTGTTGAACGCTCAATATCTGAATTTAGCATTTATGTCTATGTGGATGAACATAGTATAACAGTTTAGAAAGCTGTTTTCAGCTCTGTATATTTAGCACCTTGTATACTTTTGTCCACTCATGCATCACTCAGCTAATCCAACGGTCGACAATTCATACTGATCCCTTGTTAAAATTTATTTATTTATTTATTGGAACCAAAAAGAGTTAAGTTATAAATGGAATTGTGTTGAAGGAGTTTACTGCAAGAGTTATGATTTTGTACTTTTTCTGCACAGCTAAACCTAATCCAGCTTTAGTGAGCAGAGCAGAACTGACTCACTGAGCTCACAGAGCAGGACTGTGAAGGACAGTTTGCTCAGGTATGCAGTGCAGCAACATCAGCACTGGAATAGTACAATGTTACAATGCAAATACTCAACATTGTTCCTTACACTGAACAAGACTAAGATTAAAATATAAATATCACCATCTATCTATTTAAAATAGATACAAGTCTATACATATGTTAGCTATACTGATATCAGTCTTAAAGAATAAGACTGGCAATATTTTGTGGTTTTGTTATTGTCAACAATGCATTAGTCAATCTGTCAATACTTTCTGATTTTGCTACCCTGTCTGTGGCACTCAGCCCAAGGTTGACTGCTTCCCATTGAAGAGATAATCTTTATAAACAGCACTGTATATTACTGTTCATAGCACTGTAGCAAACTTTACTCAAACAGGAGTGAATAACTTGTGTGTTGAGGACTATTTTCAGCAGCGGATTAATACACATTTGGCACACTAGTAACATGTACAGCGGCAGGACAATATATGTGGGTTGTATCAAAATGAATTACAGTGACCATGATGATCATATTGAAGGCTAAGTAGTTTGTTTTTAAAAGGTTTTGGACAGGAATGGAGGTCACAGAGGAATGAGCTATATCAGACTTTGGCTGCACACAGGATTTGCTGACATCAAGAAAAACTTCCCAACAGTAATGCAACTAATCCCACCAATGTTGACATGAGCCATTATTGTGGGTTGTGTTTTTTTGTTTGATATTCAAAATATTCTGCTACTTCATGGGTGAGAGTTTCCACTGCATTCACCCAATCCTGACTTTGACCTTAACTAGGGAAATGAGCTCATACCTGACGACTCTGTGTAACCAGTATAAATATAAATGCACTCCCTCCATCAGTCAGGCAGTGAACTCAGTGGAATGTGTCTTCTTGTGTTGTACAATATTGCATGTGGCTACGGCTGAGAGATGACACACACACACACCCCCACAAGCAGAGACAAGTCTGCTGTATGTCTGCTGAGAGCAGGTCACTGGAGCTCTGCGGCAGTACTTAGTGGAACAGAAAATTAGGGGGGTGGGGGGCATAATACAAAAGTAAGTGTTTGCATAAAAATTCAGGAAAGTAGATTTTTGCATATAAACATGACAGCGAACAGAGAGATGGAGAGGTATAAATGTGGTTCAACAATGTAGAAAAAAAGATAGGAGCATAATTCCCAGCATTATCTATGACCTGGTGTGTGTTTTCATTAACTGCAGCTAGGGTTGTTATTTGCTGACTTTCACAACGATCAGGTTTTATGGACACAAAAACAAATCGAGGTAAACACAAACACACATTCACACACACCAACATAGTCTCGTTTGACATCAACTCCTTGCTCTCAAACACAAACCCTGACTAGCAGGGAGTAAATAGATCACAAAGTTATTAGGGCTTGAGCATATGGTGGAGTGAAGGATTTCAAAGTGGCGACACCTGGGGATTTTCACAACCGTCACATAACCTTTGTCCTCATAATCCACCTCTGCCTCTTGTCCCTCTGCTGTGATCGTCTCTTTTGACTCCTCTCCCCCATCACATGCCCTTTGAAATGTCCCTCTTTGGTCTAATTTAATATGCATGGCACAGTTGGGGGGAGGGGGGTGAGGACAGTAATTTGTGGGATGTAGTTGGAGTCTCTACCTCCTCAGCATGCTATGTCAAGCAGATATTCAGCGGATCACTTGATTTCATGGGAAGTGGACTGTGGGTGTACAAGGCAACAACTTTTGGAAAATGAGAGGCTGGGAAAAAGAGGCAGTAAAAGCAGAAGGTACAGTGACAGAGAGCGAGGAGAATGTAATGAGAATACCTCCAGAGGCTGGAGTGATGCAGAAACGGAAGAGGCCTGAGTAAAACAGCTGAAAAGTAATGATTTTTGACTGACAGCATGAAATACAAAGCTCCTGAACAGAGAGAAGCATGAAAGAGGGAGAAAAAAGAAGAAGGACCAAAATGGAAGGTTATTGCTAACACATGGTGCGTTTGTGGCAGGGTCTATCTTTTCTGGCTGTATGGTTCAGCACTTCTCACGGAAGAGTAAAGAGTGGGAGACAGAGAAATGGAAGTGATGGAGACAACATGTAGAGGAGGTGAAGAGGCAGACTGAGGAGAATAACATCTGCAGAAGGAGAGAAACACATGGAGGAGGAGAGAGAAAGGGAGAGACAGACGGAGAGACGACAGGAAGAGAGAAAGAGAGAGATGGGGGATGGGTGAGGATGGGGGGAGAGGAGATAAAAGGTTTATGAAAACTGCTGTTGTCACCCTTTGGAGAGCCGATGTCAAAGCAAAGGTCAACAGTATGATCAAAGGTCAAAACCCTTAAAAATCAAAGAAAAGATCGAATAAATGTACATATCCACACATCCACACTTTTCTCTCTCTCTCTCACACTCGCTCTCAGACTTTGAAATCTCACCCGACTATCATAGAAACCCTCGGACACAATCACACTATCTCCTTTTTCTCAGCACAGCTGGAGCCCTGCTCCCCTCAGGCGGCCATTCCCTGGATCCCATTTGAGGTCAGCCCACCCTGGAGGGGGCAGTGTTGTTCCAGTAAGGGTATCTGTCTGGACATGTCCACCTCCACCTACATAGATCTCCCTCCACCTGACCCACAGCCTGAGGGGACCAGCCAGATGAGGAATGAGATGGAGAAAGATAGAAATATATGTATGTGTGTGTGTGTTTTCTTCCTCTGTCCAGTTAAGTCTTCTTTCTGTTGACTTTTTGGACATTATTGCTGTGCTAGCTTGTCACCTCTAATGTTTGCAAGCTAGCTAAAAAAAAAGTTGAAAGTTTTACAACAAATCCTGTTATGTAATTTTGCTGAACAGTGGCGGTTCAGTTTGTGTCTTACATAAGAATCAGCCTGAAAAGTTTGCTTTTGACTCTGAGCCAAAATAAATACACCACACATACAGTAAATATTCAAAAATATAGTCCCTTAATATACTTTATATAAAGATCACCTCTGTGGACAAAAACATTTTGAAATTCTTTGTTGGAATATCTCCTAATATATATGAAATGTATGGGATGGATGCATGAAATGATGGACAGATAAGGGTTTGGAAAATAGTTGAAAGAAAAGAAAAAGGTAATACTGCTTATCAGAACCAGCAGTAGAAAGTAACAAGATGAAGATGACATCTGTTGATGTGTGTGTTTGACTATTGTAAAATATATATGAATATAATTAGAAGAAAACATTATGAAAAGCACAAGCAAGCAAACTCATGCATTCATGGATACGTCTGTCAACACACACAACCACAAAAAAATAATTGTTTACAGTTTGCTCGTCATTGCACCCAGGAGAAAGTCTTAGTTTAACAATGTCAGACATTTACAAAGCAACATGCAAATTAGATAAACAGCCTGAGAGTAAAAAAGAGATGACAGTGCATCTCAGAAATGAGAGTTTGTTCAAACACTGCACTTTAAACCTGCAGTAACAGCTAGCCCGGCTCCGTCAAAGATAACCACATCTACCTACCAGGATCTATAAGGCTCGCTAATTAACACAACATATATTGACTGTTTAATCAGTTTTAACCGAGCCAGGCTAGCTGTTTCCCCCTATTTCCAGCCTTTATGCTGAGCTAAGCTAGTTAGCTGCTAGCTGTGGCCTTATATTTACCATACAGTCATGGGAGTCGTATCAATCTTCTCATCTAATGCTCATAAAGTACATAAAAAACCACAGTGTAAGTTTGTATGCATTAGCTGTGTGAGACATCCACCCACATCTGTGTATATCTGTATATTGATGAATGGTGACTTCCTTAGTATGCACTCTGTATTGATTATTGCAATTACACACTATTACGGTTCTATTATCCGCGCTGACTGTCTTTAATTACACTAGAGAGCAAGAGGAAGAGTGAAGGAGGAGGAGGAGAGAGAGAGACAGTGAGAGTGAGAGAGAGAGAGACACGGTACAGATAGATAGATGAAGCGAGACACTGCACCGAACTAATTAAAACAGAAACTTTTTGTTTCAGCAAGTTGACAGGGAATGAATCTGGCAGGGAATTAATCTGTCCGCAGGGAACACAGTGAGGAGTTATACACACACACACACACACACACACACACACACACACACACACACACAGGGAGGTGCAGTGCAGAGTGCCGTTGCCATAGTTACTGAGTGTGGCGCCACATCATGCGGCAGAGTTAATGCAGAGGTGTGTGCTGTGTGCGTGTGTGTCTTATTTAGGCTTTCATTATATCACCACTCTGACCTATTCCAACATCCTCTACACAAGCACACAAAGGTTGCTGTGATAAATCCAGAGGGTTCCTGTTGAAATAGCTAAGTCTTCACTATTGGTAACAGCATCCAATCTGTGGCTCTTACCCTTGAGGTGAAGCATCATTTATGCTTATTTAGTCGGTGATCACATACTGGAAGAAAATATTTGGCAAATGAGATAAGCACTTCAAATTGAGGCCAAAGGAAGTGTTCTTGTAACTGGTTATAAATGGTGGCATACTGTAAATAAGAGTTGTTCTGACAGAACCATGAATACCATACCATGAATGTCTATATACAATTAGCAAGGTGCATGTATACATATTTTCTTATTTGATCATTGTAACTGATGAATTAAGATGTAATCTGCATTTAAATGTTGGAGGCAGAGCTCATTACTACATAATGCACAGTTACATAACTAAAGAAGCATCATATTGCACAAGCTGATCCTATGTTTTGTATGTAAAATCTTAATTTGTAAAGTAACTAGTAAATGAAATTAATGTAGTGCTGTGTTAAGTGAGTATAAAGTTTTTAATTACTCATAATATTTCACTCTTGGAACTGTACATAGGTAAATGTACTGTAGTAAGAATGAAACAGAGGGATAAAGAGCAAGATGGAGAGTCCACCACATGCCAGTGGTCAGCACTACAGTAAGTAATCCACGCTGTTCCAACGTACAGTGCTTCCAGCAGTAATCAAAACAGCAAGTTCAGCACAAATTCAAAACACGTGGGAACTGTCCGTCCTCATAGTCCTTTACCTTCACCGATCTCTCTGTTCAAGGAACTGTCAAAAGAGATATACACTAAATGAATTACTGATGCAAGTGTACAAATAATACCAGCTCTCAGTGTCAAGTGCTATCAATTCACTTTCTGTTCTTCAAACCACCTGTGCTTTCTTCTTCAAAAAAAAAAAAAGAAAGGTTTTTCAAATGAAGACGCAAAGGAAGCCAAAGAATTATGTTATGAGCACCAGGGACCATCAGAGATAGAGAATATCAATTAATCTCTGTTGGAGGGATGTGAGTGTCTGAGCTTGAAATGAGCAGGTGTGTCCTTGCTCCTTCATCACACTGTGCACTCCACATGCGTGAGGTGAGTTACCATGTTAACAGCTGCGCCTTTAACATATTATTGCACTTTCACAGACTATTTTCCAAGTCCATTCTCAGCCTCATAACCCGCCCTCTCTCCTCCTATCTTTTCACAAGATGTTGTAAAAGGAAAACCCACAGTAAGGAAAACTAGCTGCCCAGTATCTAATAACAAATCACTGTCGCTGTAAAGACAGGGTATAATTGAAAGCGGTACTATGGCGGCTCATGATGGTTGTGTCCACCTGGTCAGAAGACCCGGTATTTGAAAAACCCTGAAGGAACAGGCAAGAAGGATCTCATCTATCAGTGGGTAGAGAATTGGTGGAGAAGTAAAGCTCTAAGTTGACTAAGACAGTACTATATTTGAACAGCGCACCAGTGAGCGCAGTGTAATTTAACTCCACCGTTGACAATTCTGATTGGATTAAAAAAATTCAAACAATCCACATAATTTTTTGAACTGTCTTGAGAATGATAGCAGGTTCAGTCAATCATTCATCCTGTGTTGGCACAGTGAAATAGAGTGTGGAAATAGCTCTGACAATATGAGAGAATCATTTTATTAAACTAAAGCTGACTACTGAATACATGACTGAATACGTTAACTGTCTAAAGACCATCCCTTTCAGTTCAAACTAGTAACATGTTGAGTAAGTACAGTGCTCATTGAAGCAACACACACACACACACACACACACAGTACAGTGTAGTATATTATAGTATAGTATAGCATAGCACAGAATAGTATAATATAGTACAGCATAGTATAGTATAGTATAGTCTAGTGCAGTATAGAATAATATAGTACAGTATAGTTTAGTATTGTTTTAGTAAAGTCTTAAAATCACACACTAAAACTGTTCAAAAAGCCTGATTCATGTTTTAGACATTTCCTTGACGGGAATTGAACCTCTGAAACTCTGAGACTAGTGTTCTTTCTATCAAACTTATTCACACAGGAACATAACAATTGAAGACCATAGTGCCATATTAAAACCAAGGCTGACATCTGCTCAGTCAAACTGATGTAGTACTGCTTCCGATTCCTGTTATTTCTTACCATTTCCGTTATTTATTACAACATCCTCTCCGGAATGAAAATATAGATTAATTCTCTTTCCTCCAATTGTTCAAGTCTTACAAATATCATAAAAAATTAATTCATAACATCGGGCACTTCAGCTTTGTGAAAATTGATAACGTGCTTCTGCATATCTATGCAGTAACAACGTTGTCCTGCAGACATAAATCTCAGATGCAAGCAAGTCTTTGTTTCTCCCAGAAAATGTGCTCTCCTTCTTTCTGTGGTGAAAAGTGTCGCTGTCTTGAGGAGTTATGTCTAAATGAAAGTGTGTGACATGTTTATTTTTCAGTAGCTGGTGAAGTGAGGGAAGACGAGTTGTTCAGTAGACAGAGTGGTGCATAGTACACACACAGAGACACAGACACACACACTCTATGCTGTTTAACCTTTTTTTTTTGTTATGGACAATGTTTTGAAAAGGTTTATGATGCAGAGACTCCAGCAGAGAGAGGTAGACATACAAATGTCTGGCTCTACTTCTTAAAGGCAAATCGTCCCTGCATGTGTTAGATCACAATCATCAGAAGGCCCACAAAATAAGTAATAACTATGAGAGTTACTTTATACCGTTTTATCCAGTTAAACATTTGTGAACTAATATGCCGCAGTAGCTTCTGTAGTCATTCCATGTAACCCTGCATACAGACAGGCACAACGACAGACAGACAGTAACAGTGAAAAATAGATTGGCAAGCAAAGACAAAGGCTTCTATAAGTGTTAGAGGGTAAATATAATTACACATCCAAAATGTCAAGAAGCAAAGTTCCCTTCTTCTCATCCGAACCTTATGTTATATCTTTAAATGGGCTTAAAGACTTTTGCATACCTTCAGCATCACATTGCTGCATTCAATCTAATTCACACAAAGATGCCATGTTAGTCCATGGTAAGGTATAGAAAGGATTGAAGGCTGCAGTGTAAGTAGGTTAGACCCCAGGGGCCCTAAAGACACTGTCTGGTTTCAAACTGCAAAAGAATTATGACAGGGTTGCAACATCTGCTGCCTGAAAGACAAGACAGTGATGGATGGCCAGGTGTGTTTTGTGTGTGTCGCAGTGCTGCATACACACGTACAGTCCAGGAAACAGAACATGCATATATGTGCACATTCACACACGCCCACGAGCAGACTGACTGAGGCACCAGTTAAATAAGCAATGCACACATTTGTGACAGATGGTAATTTCAATTTACTATGAAGCACCAATGAGCAACGTTTGCCAAACTCACAAACATACGGATGGCTGTGTGCAACACACACACACACACACACGCACAAACTGACAAGAACACACTAACTTGTTTGTGATGGCTCACTGTTTAATACCTGTCAACAACTTCCATATGAATGCATTTCCAGTTGAATAAATAATCCCATCAGAGGAGATAAAGATTAATGATGTATTTATCATCCGATGACAAGAGCTCTACGCCACACATAAAAGATCAGTATCTAGATGTCAATGGAAAATTCTATTTGATGAGATTACTGAACAGTAGGAAGCATAATACCACTTCAGTGTCAGGAAAATTAATGCTACATTCATAAAACATTAAATGAACCACATACTTTGTAGACATGAACTTTTCCAAGATGAACAGATACCTCCTATAGTCATGAATCTGTACATATTAATATGAAAAGACAGAAATAGCTGTTCTCTTCAACACACTACTAGACACACTTGTCAACTTATGTGTGAGCCTGAATCATAATGTGTGTCAACACTGTATACCTTTAGGCCAGTAGCCAGTAATCCTACAGTGAGGAAAAGCACAACTTTGCCTATAATTATACTGTAGTTACCTTATATATGGTCATTACCGGGATCACTTATCATGTATACAGTATATAGCAAGTTCAAAAGATCCCGGCATGTTGTGGCAGGAGTACCAGAGCACAGGAAAAGGCAAGTGCTGACAGTGAAACCTAATCTCAAGTATTGCTTGGGTGTAACACATCACAGTCTGTGTAGTTTGTGGGGAGATAGCAACTAATGTGTGGTTTTGCGGTTGACTGTCGACTTCATTTCATTTTCTTCCAATGTAAAAATTTTATTCTTAAAAAAAGCTGTTACTTTGAATATTTACAACTTTCTTAGATGTCAGATACCCTAAAACCTAAAAAGCTATTGCTCCATGTTTGCATCACCTCCCTCTGTGACTGCTGCTTTTGGGCTGGGTCTTGGAGAAGGAGCCGGGCTGGGGGCTGCAGGCGTCTTGCGTCCAGTGGGGATCGGTGGCAGGACGGGCTTGATGTTGGATCCAGGACGTCTATCAGAAGAGGGGGACACAACCGCAGCTAGTCTATCCGTGTCTGGATGGGGGTCATTGTGGTTTTGGTCTGAAATAGAAATGTTTTCTTTAATATAGGATATGGAAACACAGCAAAAAATCTTTAGAACCTCATAAAGTCAGCTTTATTATCTTATACCCAGATGTACCATTTTGGTGATTTACAGTGTTTTTTAAACTATAAAAGGAATTACTAAAGTACTCATGAAAAACTGACAAAAAACTAAAATTTTTAGTTATAAGTTTTATAAAATAATAGGTGTACAATAAACAACTTATTAAACAGTCTTTTTCCCTGTCCTCTAGCAGCTCAAAAATCTTTCTTCTCTTTGATTTTATATATATTTTTTATTTATATATATTTTATATATACACACTGTATATATCAACACAGAAATTCCATAAATGACAAAAAGCAAACAAACAAGCAATAATAACCTTTTGGTGTTTCCAAGGCGTGTCCCAGGAGAGAGATATCTAGCGGTTCCACTAAGCCAGACAAGGCCCCAGCTGAACTGGGAACAGACAGTGCTGAACTGGCACAAGACTCATCTGAGCTGCTTGTCAAAAGAGGAAAAAGAAGGGATAGAGGGGAAGATAAACCACGGATACAAAGTGGGGGGAAAAAAAGAGAAATGAGGACAGAAAAGGGAGGAAGACTTCCATGCAGGTTGTTCAGGGGAATGGTGACAAAAGTGAGAAAAACACAAAAACTAGAGATGTGGTTTTGGAAATGTTACCATCATACTGGGCAGGGGATCAGTGTCCCCCTTAGTGTTCATGATAGCACAAACCAGAGCTGGAGATAGTGACAGCATTTTTGTGCAAATGCTACAATTTCAGTTTTATGATAATAATTTGGGGATGATTATTGGTACGCAATAAACAAACAGATACAAGTTTTTGTCATTTATTTTCCGCAACTAGACCGCTCTATAATGCTTGACCATAAAAACGCAAGAACACATGCACACCAACACACAGACTACACAAAAATCCCATCATACAACAGGATCTCCTGTAACAATATGTGAGATAGAAACACACAAGTAAAGGCACATCCCTGTTAAGAGCATTACAAGTAGACAGGTGTCTGGAATCCTCTACAGAAATACTGAAGGTCTGAGTAATGCTAACTGTAAACACTGGGGGCATGTATCACTCAAGACTGCGTTGACAGAACTTGAAGATTTTTAACAAGTTGTGTGAAACTTGCCTTCTCAGAACATGATCCCACAGGCAACAAATTAATTTGACTGAACACTCACAGTATTTCTGCGTGTATCTTTAATGTCTTCTTTTAAGAAGAAGAAATGAAGTAAAATGTTGCTAATTTGTACAGGCGAAAGAAAGCTGTGTGCTGCTGCATGCACCACACACCCACATAACCACAAATATTATGTCAATGTATGACTAATTAAATCCATATTTGTGCAGCAAGCCTGTTTATTTAGTGTAAGTGTACTAAGCAAAAGCTGGAAAATATGAATTCATGAGGGGGTGTCTTTGTGTGTAAGCAAATGCATGTCTTGTGCATGTGTGTGGGATGTATACTCAAATGTGTCCCCACATGGTTTGTACCAGTAAAATGAACAAAAAGTGAACATATGTTGCAAAAACAGACCTAGAGAGAAAAGAATACTACCACAAAGCAGCTTCCTGCTCCTACATTTTCAGCTTGAGATTGTGTTTTATGAAACCACAAGGCTTCTTCTGAATTCTCTCCCCTCATCATAAATCAAAAAAAGCTATTATTATGGATTTAGAAACCATGTACAGAGTGAAATCTTATACAGCTTTGAAGTACGTCTATGCATCTGTTATTCTCATACAGTAACATCTGGCCTTAAATGGGAATTTTAACTGCATGGGTATGAATGTATGAGCACCTGTAAGTATGTGTGTGTGTGTGTGTGTGTGTGTGTGTGTATGTGTCCTTACCTGCTGTCCTCACTAAAATGAGTACCAGCATCATGATGCTGCAGTGATGATGGTGCTGTTTGAGGAGAGCTGTGATAAACAAAAAATAAGACTAAATTCAATAATTCTTCTTCACCAGTATAAATCACAGAGAAAAGCAATTTCACACACATTAACACACAGTCCACTAGAATAAAATATGCAATCATTCACTCTTGTTTTCATGCATATTTGGGGTAGTTAGAAGAGGTAACAGGTACTGGTATATTTTAGGACAACTGAGTGGAGAGCACGACTAAACGAGCCCATTATATTAACAAACAGTTAGATTCAAATAATTTGGGCACCTGCCATTTCAACCTCAAGGTCAAACACTAACCCACAACAAATCATCAAAAAGCAGTTAGGACAAGAGCTCCAATTAAATCAATTTGGCCCAGTTGAGAGTGCCCACTTCAAATTAAGCACTGGAGTGCAGTAGAGTGCGTGCTACTTATATTGAACCTTTTGAAGAGCTGGCTGTAGACCCCTGGACTCTTCCCCACTATAGCCTCTCTCACCAGCTGCTCACGCCTCCTGATGGAAGCCAGCTCCTGCAGAGAGGAGAGGGGAAGAGAAGGAGGAGGAAGAGGAGAAGTTAAGATGAAGTACAAAGGTGAGATGAAGGAGAGACAAACAGGGATTGCAGATGAGAAAGAGGAGAGGCAAGTTGATGTGGAGGGTGATTAAAAGGGACAAAAAGGGGTGGAAAATGGGAAGCATAAGTAATGCACGGCAGTAGAATGAGGAGGAAAAGGAAAGCCAGCATCCTGTCAGAGGACTGCAGATTATTTTTCCATAAACCTGATATAGTCAAGATGTCTGTTTAGCATTCAGTTACAGGCTTCATTACCAGTAAATTTTTCATCAGGCATGTTGTAACTCACAGCGGTGTTCTTCTGAGGGCTGAGCTCTGCTTGGATCTTGGTAAAATAGTTTCTGTAGGAGGAATCTGAGGGGTCAAGAGTTTTGGCAGAGTGTGACGTGAGTGTCCTTGATCCTGACCTCGACGAAGGTGAAGGTGGCTTCTCCTCTGGCTCATGACTTGAGGCTGTGAGAGACAGATATTGTATATCAATATCAACACTGTGTGTATGTATGATGGTTAGAGCATACAGGCACAAAATGCATATATAAACATATAATGTACAACACAGAGCATGAAGATACAACCAAATCTAATTTATAATCACCTTAGTAATTATTCAAAGTGGCGCTCCAGTGATTCAGTATTACACTTCCATAAAATTGAGGGACAAATTAAAAATGCTCAAGATCAAATGGAAATTACTGAAGTAATGTCACTTGAGGAAGTTTTCAGACTTTACAAAGTTTCTCCAGAGCCACAGAAAACATCATGCAACAGTTTTAATGGGCTGAGTAGTACTGCTTTGGACTAGTAAATTGATTTTGACATGTAAAATTGGTGGCGTGCCCCCTAAAAACAAATGGTAGGGGCACCTAATTGTACTTTGCACCCTGTGCCTTTACAAAATTAGTGTCCTGATGCTTTAAGTCTGTTGATTTTGTTTGAACAAACAAACAAATACACACCTGTGGAGGTGTTGTCAGGGGATGCTCTGTTGTTTTCTCCTTCCTGGTCCGCTAGCAGCAGGTACTCCTTCACTACCTGCTTTAGTGTCTGGTAGGCTTCTTCCCAGTCATCTAGACACACACACACACACACACACACACACACAAAACGCGAAACAACACCACACCGAGAAACACAACCACCCCCACTACAACACAAAAACCACACCACACACAACACAAAGCACAACCCACAACACAACGAACACAAAAACACTCCACAACACCAAAAACAACACAAAAAAAACGGCGACACCACACCCAAGACACGAAACACAAACAAAACAAAAACACAACACAAACACCACAAAACAACACCAGCCAACGGACCACCAATAAAAAAAAAGATCTTGGGTCGCGGTGATAAAACAAGAAGCCCAATGCATCTCCCATCAAACAGTAATGACTCAAAGATATGGGAATGATGACCTTAGTGTAATGAGGTGCTAGCGAGCAGTGCATAAAAGTGATGAGTGTCCCGCACTCCCTGTATGTTGATCTCATTAAGAAAACAGCTAACATGTCTGAGTGCTTTCATGAGGGAATGATAAACACAGCTATTCTGTAGCTACATGCCCTTAATACATGTGGTAATTGGATTGAAAGTGTAGTGTATGGATTTTAGTGAGGTGTGTTTAATTTATCTAAGGCTATACCAATGATGCCTGGACTCCACTAAGCCGGGGTGAGACAGGATATCTTTAGCTTTGCGACACTTCAATGACAAACTGCCTGTGAACAGAGCAATCAGAGCAAGACCTCCCAATTTCTTTCTCCCAAAAATGATATCCAAAGGTTGAACATGTACAAAGATAAAATATCTCCCCTGGGAATCAATTAAGTGTTTTCTTAGCTTAAAATTGATGTTTGTTGAAAATGAATTGTAAATATTTATAACACTGTACTGCAATTAAACATTAATTGACTAATTAGTAAAATGGATTGAATTAGCCACTGGGGAATATTAAATTACCATTAATGTCTTCTGAAATGTAGATGAGTGAATACACTTAATGCTGTAATAAAAATAATTCAGTGACAAACTGCTTCCTTGCCGTACCAGAGGGAATAACGTTATCGAAGAATCCCGGCCGTTGCCTGTTGGTGTTTGCGTAGAGCTCTATACGTGACACCGCTATGTCAATCTGTGCTGGGGTGTAGAGACCACGGCTTTTTAGGTGGCCTTTGTACTTCTCCACTTGGGTGGGGATGAGCAGGATGAACCGAGGCTCGAAGTAGCTGTTCTTCAGACTGAACACACCCTGTGGGGACAGACGAGCTGTTTGCTTTTCTGTAACAAAGCAGGTTTGATATTCTTTTTATTCCAACTTTAAATTTTTGTTTAATTGTATGATTCACAGTCACTCCTTGGGGGGTTACAGCTAAGGAGATTGTGGGGGGTTTGGTAATTAAAAGCACAAAAGTTGAAATTATTTCCCAGATGATTAGGTTTGCTGAAGATGGGGTTAGCTTATGCTACTGGGTGAACCAATCAGTTCACCCAAATTACAAGCATACTAACACATTTTCACATTTACTATAAATACAATAATTGTATGAACATGTATGTATGGTACATGCTATATACATCCTATGTTGCTGTTAGACTGGCTTTATCGACCACATTCGTTATTAGTCAACTTGCTGAACTCTCATACATGAGTTTTGTATATGCATACCTCCAGCTCCATGTGCACACAGCAGGCCAGTCCTTCTCTGGCCACGTCCTCTATGGCATCTCTGGTCAGACCATAGCTGTGACCCCCATAAGGCATGGTCTGGATGAACTTACCCTGAAAGGGAATTTCCGGTTATGAGGGGAAAGAATGAGAGAGGTGTGTGCACCGCTTTATTGCCCCACATTCATCATGGTACAACGAATAGAAACGTTATGAGCCACCTTTATCATCTAAAGTGGACATAATACTAGACCCACATACACAACTCCAGGGTGTTCTGTCAAGATTAACAACCTGAAGTCATTGGCCCACCTGTGAACTGAACTTTTTACCTCGTGGTCAGGGCAAAAAGATCCCTCTTTTGTTACCTTTCACACATGACCTCTGACCTTTTGTCTGCCAGCCTTTGGGGCAGTTTTTCTTGAACAGCATAGTATATAACTCTCAACAAGATTATGAGCAAATCCAACAATTCTTGGTCTTTGGTTTGTGTTAGTTAAATTGAATTCAGATATATAAATAAAATTGAAACTATTTGTTATGATTCTCAAGAAAAAGTTGTCCTGTGAATTCTATTACAGTGATTTAGTAGCTGTTTGTGCAAATTAAATTTTGGAGTGTTGTTTTTAAAGCGTTGATTTGTTTTCTACTGTTTTACTGAAGCCTATTTTTATACCACTGCTGTGGTTTGCTACATTAAAAACACAGCAACTGGAGAGCACAGACTTTGTAAAATCAACACTGAAACTGGCCTGTCAATTAAATGGCCACATGTGGAGCCAGTAAACAGTGGGCCAACAAGGGACTGGTAATCTAACTTGTCAAGGTTTACCCCAATAGAAATAGTTTCAAATCTGTCCTTTCTGCCTTTTAGAACTGCATACATTATGAAAGTTTACGTTGTATCATAATAGTGCAGGAGAAACTCCTTAACTGTGACACACTGCATTTTATATTTTGTTACTTTTTTCTCACAATTTATATAAGATACACTATGTGTCCTCTGAAGAGGAATGTAAGCTCCCTCCAACATTTTGTGTGTGTCCCTTAACCTTTCTAAGTAGGTCATTGAAAAGTATCTAAACACACAATTACAAACGTGATTCTTGTGATTCCATATTACCAGACTACTAGCTATTCAGATATAATTACACAGCAGGCCTACTTTTTGTTTACGGCACAACGAAGACTATAATAAGTACCAAGGACTGCTGATTGGGGTTAATTTTGTATAACAACAGCCCCAAGAAGTGGGTTCAAGAGGTTATGATTGCATAGTTACTGACGAACAAATCTGAGGGAAAAAGGTTTGAAGAAGAGGAGGGCAGCTGACACATGAAAGGTGAGTGCAAGAAGAATAAGAAGGGGAGGACAGGACAGCGATAAACCAAGTAGTTGGCAAGAGAAGAATGGAGGGTGAAGGTGAAAAATGGACAAAGAGGGAGGGGCAGACTGTCTAGTTAACCTGATCCACTTCCTCTAATGGAGTAGACAAAAGGCATCAATACCAGCCCAGTCCTTGCTGTAAAATTGACTTTGTGACCCCAACCTCTATCCATCATCCCCCGCCACTCTTACATAACATGCAGTTTGACAAGAGGGACGAGATGAAAAACAAATGTGTCCAAAACCCATGGAACCATTTTTCTAAAGCCCCAGGTAAAACTAATCATCTCATCTACTCAAATCATTATGGCCCGTGAGTGAAGAAACTTGCTGAAGCAGTGGTTCCATTTAATTATCTTGTGGGCAAGTAGTGCTATGTATGAATGACTTATGAGAGTGTCCATTAAGATTATTTTGAGTGCAGAACTCAAAATAACCTTGTCACCTTCTCAGTAACTTCTAGGGCCTGTGATGACAAAAAAGGAGCTTAATGTCAAGCTAACAAACCATGTGAATCATGTGCTGAAAGTCTTCCTCACTGACAAAATGGTAATCAATTCCATTCTCCTCTCCAAAGTAGGGCCCCCTGGTGGTGTGACAGGTTCTGTGGAAACACACACAAAGTAGAGAAACACTCATATCTTTCATTGTCATATCTAGTCATATAATTTATGAGGTCTTAGTATGAGAAAATCCTAGACCTGCAACCACTAAAGAGGACCAGTGAGGGGCAAAACTTCAGAACAAGACCCCTGGACTTCTGGAATGCTCAAGACAGTAAAACAAACCACCAGCTGAAAACCAGGAACATGCCATTACTTTAAGATGGAGGTTTGATTCGTTTAACTCTGTATGTGTGCCCCTGCATTTAAAGGATGGCTGCAGAGTTTTAGAAGCATGTGATACACAAATGACATATGCACATTGGTTCCTTTACTTAACTTGTTATTTATAGCATCCTGGCATATCTTGAAAATCACTCCATAATCAAAATGTATTATTATTATTATTATTGAAAGAGTTTTTGGTTGCTTTAATCATTTCATCTCTCCACGCTGGCCATAAGGAGATCATGTAATATGAGACTTCAACAGTCTGAGTTTGACAAACTCACTGTGTATCTTCCAAAATAAAGTAGTTGTTTTTGTATGAAATTCCTTATTTGTGTTTCTAGGAAAGAGCTTCCCTGCTGAGTTGTGGTGGAGGGATAAGCCCTGTTATTTACATTGCTGGGATACAGCACCGGCCATTAACATACAAGCGACAACCAGGACCAATATGAAGACCTGTTTTTTGGCTACTTCTGAAGCAGCCGAAACACCATTATAGCTGTGGCTAAACTTAATTATGCGATTTGGTACAGAACGAGGGCTGTGGATTTTGTCCCCAACTCCTTATTGTTCAACTGTGCAACAAAGAAATCACTTCAGGGTCAATATGGAAAGGAGGAATGATTACAGCAAACAATAACTCTCTCAATGTACATACGACATGTGAGTAATATATTGATGTGGAGTTGAAAAAAATCCAGAACAATCTTTAAGGTATTCAGGATTAGTTGATTCCTTTATTTCATTATGTAATATGTATATTATA
The DNA here is from genome assembly GCF_002260705.1 of Seriola dumerili. NCBI lineage: Eukaryota > Metazoa > Chordata > Actinopteri > Carangiformes > Carangidae > Seriola > Seriola dumerili. The sequence continues at coordinate 7,618,406 of NW_019174393.1, forward strand.
TATTTTCTTATATAAGGGGTCCCCAAACTACGGCCCGCGGGCCACATCCGCCCCGCCAAAGCAATTGGAGTGGCCCACTTAACGATCCCAGACAATCCCTCTAAACATCAACCAATTTTTATTAAATTGCATTTTCCTATCATAACATCATAACATATCCGTACTTAAAGGTTGGCATTCTAATTAAAATTGACCATAGTTATGAGCTATTTATAGTTAATAGTGGCTCATCTTCACCTCCTCACACAATGTTATATTCTGACGTGACTTTGATCGTGACCGAGCCAGCGTCAAGCTGCAAAGTTCTGAGGTGGGAATCTGTCATGAAGGTGGTTGTGTCCTGCATAAACTTCATCAGAGCAAACGGACTTAAACACAGGCAGTTCCAAGCCTTTCTCTCCGAGCTAGAATCAGCCCACGGAGACGTGCTTTACTATGTACTATGCTTCCCTCCCAAATGAGACCTATCCCAACATAAGAAAGCACGCAACAAAGATGTCCACAGTTTTTGGGAGCACATATATCTGTGAGCAAACTTTTTCACACATGAAGCTGATAAAAAATCCGACGAGATCAAGTCTCACAGATCAACACCTGCATCAGTCTCTGAGACTGGCTGTAACTGGAATGGAACCTGACATCGATCTCCTCACCAGTCAGAAGCAAGCCCACAGCTCACACTGATATGGTAAGCCTACTGATTTCAATAGCAATAGATATTAAAAAATGTCATTATAGTAATGCTCTTTTTATAGGCAACATGTTCTACCTGATTATGACCACTAACCACTATTTCTGTATTAATATAATTTCACTACTGTAAAGACAGAACACTTACCGTTTTTTAACTCAACTGTACCTGTTACAAAATCACATCACCTCATTCTTATTTGAACATTACCATCAATTTTGTGTTGTTATTTTCTTATAAAATAAATGGAGTATCTGTGGTACTTTCAAATAAACACATGTGAAGACTTTTATTACTTTTTTTTTTGCAATATTATCAATTGTAATCTCCAAATAAATACTGGTTGTCACCCTGGCCCATATCATTTCCTGTTATAGACTAACCTCGGCCCCCATCTCAGAAAGGAAAAGTTGATGTGGCCCCCACTGAAAAAAGTTTGGGACCGCTGGTGTGGCACCTCAGCATATGAGAAGATGACCCATGGGCGGCCCTTCGAAGGGAGCGACTCAGAAGGCTGGGGCTGAACATATGTTACTCAGCGTGACGAGCCGAGTCCGTAGAACACCCAATTTGTGGACTTTCTGACAAATATTTTTCGTCGCACGCAAGCGGGCTCTGAGACCGTTTAACGAGGAATCTTCCGAAAGGGAGCGGACATTAGAAGCTGGGGCTGACATTATGTTACTCAGCGTGACGAGCCGAGCCGTAGACAACCAAAATTTGTGGAACTTCGAGAAGCATTTTTGGAAACTTATTAAAACACAGAAGTGTTAAACTGTGTCCCCGCATGCATATCAGAGACCGCCCATGCGGCCCTTCGGAAGGGAGCGACTCAGAAGGCTGGAGCCTGACATATGTTACTCAGCGTGATGAGCAATCCGTAGACACAAAAACTTGTGGACTTTGACAACTTTTCCGTTGTGACATTCAACACTAGTCTTAATCGGTGTGGCCACTCAGCATAAATGAGAGATGACCCATGGTCCGGCCCTTTCGGTAAGGAGCGAATCAAGAAGGCTGGGGGCTGTGACATATGTTACTTCAGCGTGACGAGCCGAGTCCGTAGGACACCCAATTGTGGACTTTTTTTGACAAAATTTTTCGTCGCAGCAAGCGGGCCTGCGGAGACCGTTTAACGAGGCATCGCCTTCCGAAGGACGACTTATAAAGCCTGGGGCTGACATATGTTTACTCAGCGTGACGACCGAGGTCCGTAGACACCAAATTTGTGGACTTCAGAAATTTTTTTTGGAAAATTATTAAAACAGAAATTTAAAACCAGTTGTCCCCGGCAGCAATATGAGAGACCCCCATGGTCGGCCCTTCGGAAGGGGCGATCCAGAAGGCCTGGGGCTGACATATGTAATTCAGCGGACGAGCCGAGTCTGTAAAGACAACCAAAACTTGTGAGACTTTGGCATTAACTTTTCCGTTGTGACATTACACACTAGTCTTAAATGGTTGTGGCACCTCAGCATAATGGAAAATGACCCAATGGCGGCCCCCGGCGCCCCCCCCCCCGGGCACAGGCATTGCGCCCAGCAAGCAGAAGCTAGCCGCCCGCCGCCTCCCGCCGCTCCCCCTCCCGGCACAGGCATTTGCGCCCAGTCAAGCAGAGCTTGCGCCCGGCGCCCGCCGGCGCCCCTCCCGCATTACCATCAGTTTGTGGTGTTACTTTCTATAAAATAATGGAGTATTGTGGTACTTCAAAGATGAACACATGTGAAGACTTTTTTATTACTTTTTTTTGCAAATCCAGGTGGTGCCAAAGCCAAACGTAAGGGCAGCTACATACAAATTATCATTGAATCTCCACAATAATAACTGGTTGTCACCCCTGGCCCATAATCATTTCCTTTATATAGAACTAACCTCGGCCCCATCTCAGAAAGGATAAGTTTTGATGTGGCCCCCCACTGAAAAAGGTTTGGGGACCGCTGGTGTGGCACACAGCACTATGAGAGATGACCATGGCGCCCCTTCGGAAGGGAAGCGACTCAGAAGGCTGGGGCTGACATATGTTACTCAGCGTGAACGTGCCGGAGTCCGTAACCCATTTGAGTTTAAATACATTATATTTAGCATCTAACTTAACAGATTTACGCGCTGTCCCCGCAGCACTTCAGAGACCCGCCATCAACACGCGGCCCTTCGGAAGGGAGCGACCTCAGAAGGCTGGGAGCCTTAATTGTTATTCGCGTGACGATCCTGTAGACTACCCAACTTGTGGAATTTTGGACAATATTTAGATGTATAACATCATATCTTAATGTGTTATATATGACGAAATGAAACCCATCGGCGGCCTTCGCCGGCGCCCCAACCCACCGGCATCAGGATTCAGCGCCATACCGCCCGCCGCCCGCCGGCTCCACCCCTCCTTCCGGCACAGGCATTGCGCCCAGCAAGCAGAGCTTGCCGCCCGCGGCCCGCCGGCGCCCCTTCCCCGGCATACCATCAGTTTGTGTTGTTACTTTTTCTATAAAATAAATGGATATCTGTTGCGTACTCAAATGAACACATTGAAGACTTTTTATTACTTTTTTTTTGCAAATCAACAGGTGTGCCACAAAGCCAAACGAAGGGCAGTACAACAATTATCATTGTAATCTCCCAATAATACTGGTTGTCACCCCTTGGCCCCATATCATTTCCTGTTATAGGACTAACCTCGGCCCCCATCTCAGAAAGGAAAGTTGATGTGGCCCCCCCTGAAAAAGGTTTGGGGACTCGGGCTGGTGTGGCCCACAGCATATGAGAGATGACCCATGGCGGCCCCTCGGAAGGGAGCGACTCAGAAAGGGGCTTGGGGCTGACAATATGTTACTCTATCGCGTGACGAAGCCGAGTCCGTAGACACCAAATTGTGGACTTTCGAGAAATATTTTTTGGAATATTATGTAAAACACAGAATTTAACCGTTTCCCCCGTTTGCATAGTGAGAGTCCGCCCATGGCGGCCCCTTCTGAGAGGGTAGCGACTCAGAAGGCTTGGGTCTGACATATGTTACTCAGCGTTGCGACCGAGTCCGTAGACACCAACTGTGCGACTTTGGACCAAAACTTTTTCCGTTGTGACATCACACAGTGCTTAATCGGTGTGGCATCCTCAGCATATGAGGAGATGACCCATGGCGGCCCTTCGGAAGGGAGCGACTCAAGAAGGCTTGGGGCTGACATATGTATAAACTTTCAGCGGTGTCGAATGGCGCGTACGAAGCCGAGTCCGTAGACATACCCAATTTTGGAACTTTTGACAAAATTTTTCGTTGCAGCAAGCGGGCCTCTGGAGCGTTTAACGAGGAATCCCTTCCGAAGGGAGCGACTTAGAAGCCTGGGGCTGACATATGTTACTTCAGCGTGACGAGCAGTCCGTAGACCACCAAATTTGTGGACTTTCGAAACATTTTTTTGGAAATTATTAAAACTACAGAATTTAACACGTGTTCCACGGCAGCATATCGAGGAGAACCGCCATGGCGGCCTTCGCGAAGGGAGCGACTTCAAAGGCTGGCCTGACATATGTTACTCAGCGTGATGAGCCAAGTCCGTAGACACCAAACTTGTGGACTTTGGACAAACATTTTTTCCGTTGTGACATTACAACACTATCTTAATGTGTGGCAACCCAGCATATGAGAGATGCACGCATGGCGCCTTCGAAGGGAGCGATATCAGAAGGCTGGGCTGACATATCTTACTCAGCGTGACGAGCCGAGTCCGTAGACACCCATTTGTGGACTTTTTGACAAAATTTTTTCGTCGCAGGCAAGCGGGCCTCGGAGACGTTTAACGAGGCAGTCCTTCCGAAGGGAGCGACTTAAAAGCTGGGGCTGACATATGTTACTCAGCCGTGAACGAGCCGAGTCCGTAGACACCAAATTTGTGGACTTTGAGAAAATTTTTGGGAAATTATTAAAACACAGAATTTTAACCATGTCCTCGCGCATATGAGAGAGACCGCCTGCGACCTTGGAAGGGAGCGCTCAGAAGGCTGGGGCTGACATATGTTACTCAGCGTGACGAGCCGAGTTCCGTAGACACCAAATTTTGTGGACTTTCCAGAAATTTTTTTTGGAAATTATTAAAACAGAATTTAACCGTGTCCCCGGCAAAGCATATGAGTAGACGCCCATGGCGGCCCTCGGAAGGAGCGACTCAGAAGGCTGGGCTGACATTATGTTATTCAGCCGTGACGAGCCGAGGTCTGTAGACACCAAACTTGTGGATTTGACACTTTCCGTTGCTGACATTCACACTACTATCTTTAATGGTGTGGCACCTCAGCATATGAGAAATGACCCATGGCGGCCCGCCGGCGCCCCCTCCGACTCCGGCACAGCATTGCGCCCAGCAAAGCAGTTAGCTGCCGCCCGCCGGCCCGCCCGGCTTCCCCTCCCCGGCACAGGCATTGCGCCCAGCAAGCAGAGCTTGCCGCCCGCGGCCCGCCGGCGCCCCTCCCGGCACTTACATCAGTTTGTGTTGTTACTTTCTATAAAATAATGAGTATCTGTGGTACTTCAAATGAACACATGTTGGAAGCTTTTTTATTACTTTTTTTTTGCAAATCAACAGGTGTGCCCAAAGCCCAAACGAAGGGCCAGCTACAACAAATTAATTCATTGTAATCTCCACAATAAATACTGGTTGTCACCCTGGCCCCATATCATTTCTTCTGTTATAGACTAACCGGCGGCCCCATCTCAAAGAAAGGAAAGTTGCATGTGGCCCCCACTGAAAAAGGTTTGGGGAACCGGCTGTGTGCCCACCACAGCATATGAGAGATGACCCATGGCGGCCCTTCGGGAAGGGGAGCGACTCAGAAAAGGCTGGGGCTGACATATTGTTACATCAGCGTACGAGTCCGATCCGTAGACACCAAATTGTGGCATTTCGAAGAAAAATTTTTTGGAAATTTATTAAAAACACAGAATTTAACCGTTTCCCCCGGTTTGATATGAGAGTTCCGCCCATGGCGGCCCTTCGGAAGGGAGCGACTCAGAAGGCTGGGGCTGACATATGTTACTTCAGCGTGACGAGCCGAGTCCGTAGACCACAAACTTGTGGACTTTGGACAAACTTTTCCGTGTGACCATACACGACTATGGTTTAATGGGTGGCACGCATTTCAGCATATGAGAGATGACCATGGGGCCTTCGGAAGGGATGCGACTCAGTAAGGCTGGGGCTGACATATGTTACTTCGCAGCGTGACGAGTAGCTCGAAGTCCATAGGACAGTGTCCAATTTTGATGAGACTCTTTGACACGGAAAAATTACGTTGCAAGCAGCGGCCCTCGGGACGTTTAACTGAGTTGGGCATTCCCTTCCTAAGGGAGATGCGACCTTAGAAAGCGCTGGGGCCTGACATGTTACTCAGCGTGATGAGCAAGCCGAGTCCGTAGACACCAAATTTATGGACTTGAGAAATTTTTTTGGGAAAATTAATTAAAAACAAGGAAATTTAACCGTGTCCCCGGAGCATATGAGAGACCGCCATGGCGGAACACTGCAAACTTGTGGACTTTGGACACAACTTTTTCCGTTTGTGACATTCACATACTAGTCCTTAAGGTGTGGCACCTCAGCCATATTGAGAGAGTACCCCAATGGCGGCCCCGGCGGCCGGTCGCGCCCCCCGCCTCCCCCCCGGCACAGGCATGCGCCCCAGCAAAGCAGAGCTAGCGCCGGCAGGCCCTCGCCGCCCCCCGCATTACCATCAGTAATGTGTTGTTATTTTTATAAAATTAAACGGATTATCTGTGGTACTTCAAAATAAACACATTGAAGACTTTTATTACTTACTTTGTTTTGCAATCAACAGGTGGTGCTCAAAGCCAAACGAAGGTCAGTCGTTGACACAAATTTATCATTGTAATCTCACCAATAATATCTGGTTTGTCACCCTGGCCCATATATTTCCTGTTATAGACTAAACCTTCGGCCCCCCATCTCAGAAAGGAAAGTTGATGTTGGCCCCCACTGAAAAAAGTTTTGGGGACCTGGCTTATATTAACATTTTAATGTTGCTAGTACTTTAAATCCCACTGGCCATGCAAGTCAAACATCGTGCCACGTATATGCTGGCACAGAACTCACACATTGGGATGTTGATTCTCAGTGGGATTAAAGTATAGCAACTTAAAATGTTATATAAGCCAGCGTCCCCAAAACTTTTTTCAAGTGGGGCCACATCAACTGTTCCTTCTGAGATGGGGGGCCGAGGTTAGTCTATAACAGGAAATGATAGGGCCAGGGTGACAACCAGTATTATTGTGGAGATTACAATGATAGATTTTGTTGTAAGGCTGCCCTTCGTTTGGGCTTTTGGCACCAACCTTTGCATTTGCAAAAAAAAGTAATAAAAAGTCTTCAACCATGTGTTTTTTTTGAAGTACCATCAGATATCCGTTTGATTTTTATAAAAAAAATAACAACACATACTGATTGGTAATGCCGGGGGGGGTGCGCCGGCGGGCCCGCCGGGCGGCTAGCTCTGCTTGCTGGGCGCAGTCCTGTGCCGTGGGGGGGGGGGGGCGCCGCCCGGCCGCCGGGCCGCCATGGGGTCCCCATCTCTCATGATGCTGAGGTGCACACCATTTAAGACTAGTGTGAATGTCACAACGGAAAAGTTTTGTCCAAAGTCCACAGAGTTTTGGTGTCCGCCAGTTTGGGCGGTCCTCCCTCTCATATGCGTGCCGGGGACACGGGTTAAATTTGTTTTAGATAATTTCCAAAAAAGATTTCTCAAGAGTCCAATAAATTGGTGTCTACGGACTCGGCGTCATCACGCTGAGTAAACATGTCAGCCCCAAGGCTTCTAAGTTCGCTCGGCCGCAGCGAATTCGGAAGGATTCCTCGTTAAACGTCTCTCCGAGGCCCGCTTGCTGCAACGACAAAATTTTGTCAAAAGTCCATAAATTGGGTGTCTATTGGTAACTCGGCTCGTCACGCTTGAGTAACATATGTCACCCAGCTTA
>NW_019174393.1:7626100-7626305 GCF_002260705.1 Seriola dumerili
TCTGAGACTGGCTGTAACTGGAATGGAACCTGACATCGATCTCCTCACCAGTCAGAAGCAAGCCCACAGCTCACACTGATATGGTAAGCCTACTGATTTCAATAGCAATAGATATTAAAAAATGTCATTATAGTAATGCTCTTTTTATAGGCAACATGTTCTACCTGATTCTGACCACTATTCTGTATTAATATTATTTCACTAC
>NW_019174393.1:7631293-7651293 GCF_002260705.1 Seriola dumerili
GGCACAGGCATTGCGCCCAGCAAGCAGAGCTAGCCGCCCGGCGGCCCGCCGGCGCCCCCCCCCGGCATTACCATCAGTATGTGTTGTTATTTTTTATAAAATAAACGGATTATCTGTGGTACTTCAAATAAACACATGTGAAGACTTTTTATTACTTTTTTTTGCAAATCAACAGGTGGTGCCAAAGCCAACGAAAGGGCAGTACAACAAATTATCATTTGTAATCTCAACCAATATACTTGGTTGTCACCTGGCCCATATTCATTTTCCTGTTATTAGACTAACCTCGACCCCATCTCAGAAAGGAAAAGTTTGATGTGGCCCCCACTCGAAAAAGGTATTGGGACCGCTGGTGTCGCACCACAGGCATATTTGAGAGCATGACCCATTAGGCGGCCTTCGGTAAGGGAGCGACTCAGAAGGCTGGGGCTGACATATGTTACTCAGAAGCTCGTGACGAGCCGAGTCCGTTAGACACCAAAATTTGTGACTTTCAGAAATTTTTTTGGAAATTATAAAACAGAATTTAACCGTGTCCCCCGGCAGCATTTGAGAGACCGCCCATGGCGGCCCTTCAGGAATGGGAGGACCTCGTCAGAAGGCTGGGGAGCTGACATATGTATTTCAGCGTTGACGAAGCCGAAGTCTGTAGACACAAAACTTGTGACTTTGGGACAAACTTTTCCAGTTGTGACATTCACACTAGTCTTAATGGTGTGGACACTCAAGCATATGAGAGAAATGACCATGGCGGGACCCGCCGGCGCCCCCCCACCCCCGGAAGGCATGCGCCCAGCAAAGCAGAGCATAGCCGCCCGCCAGGCCCGCCGGCTCCCCCCTCCCCGGCACAGGCATTTGCGCCCAGCAAGCAGAGCTTGCCGGCCCGGCGGGCCGGCGCCCCTCCCGGCATTACCATTCAAGTTTGTGTTTTTACTTTCTATAAATTTAAATTGGAGTATCTGTTGGTACTTCAAAATGACAACATGTGAAGACTTTTTATTACTTTTTTTTGCAAATCAACAGGTGGTGCCAAAAGCCAAACGAAGGGCAGCTACAACATTATTCATTGTAATCTCCACAATAATACTGGTTGTCACCTGGCCCATATTCATTTCCTGTATAGACTAACCTCGGCCCCCCATCTCAGAAAGGAAAGTTGATTGGCCCCACTGAAAAAGGTTTGGGGACGCTGGTTGTGGCACCACAGCATATGAGAGATGAACACCATGGCGGCCCTTCGGAAGGGAGGACTCAGAAGGCTGGGGCTGACATATGTTTACTCGCGTGACGAGCCGAGTCCGTAGACACCATAATTTGTGGACTTCGAGAAAAATTTTTGGAAATTATATAAACACAGAATTTAACCGTTTCCCCGGTTGCATATGAGAGTCCGCCCATGGCGGCCCTTTCGGAAGGGAGCGACTCAGAGGCTGGGCTGACATATGTTACTCAGGCGTGGCCGAGCCGAGTCCGTAGACACCAAACTTGTGGATTTTGGACAAACTTTTCCGTTGTGACATTCACACTAGTCTTATATGGTGTGGCACCTCAGCATATGAGAGATGACCCATGGCGGCCCTTCTGGGAAGGGAGGACTCAGAAGGCTGGGGCTGACATATGTTACTCAGGCGTGACGAGCCGAGTCCGTAGACACCCAAATTTGTGGACTTTTTGAACAAAATTTTTCGTTCGCAGCAAGCGGGCCTTGAGACGTTTAACGAGGAATTCCCTTCCAAGGGAGCGACTTAGAAGCCTGGGGCTGACATATGTTACTCAGCGTGACGAGCCGAGTCCGTAGACACCAAATTTGTGACTTTCGAGAACATTTTTTGGAAATTATTAAAACACAGAATTTAACCGTGTCCCCCGGCGCATATCAGAGACGCCCATGGCGGCCTTCGGAAGGGAGCGACTCAGAAGGTGTGCCTGACATATGTTTACTCAGCGTGATGAGCCAAGTCCGTAGACACCAAACTTGTGGACTTTTGGACAAACTTTTTCCGTTTGTGACATTCACACTAGTCTTAATGTGTGTTGCACCTCAGCATATGAGAGATGACCCAATGGCGGCCTTCGGAAGGAGCGAATCAGAAGGCTGGGGCTGACATATGTTACATCAGCGTGACGAGCCGATCCGTAGACACCCCAATTTGTGACTTTTTGACACAAAATTTTCGTCGCAGCAAGCGGTAGGCCTCGGAGACGTTTAACGAGGCATCCCTTCCGAATAGCGGAGCGACTTAAAAGCTGGGCTGAATATGTTACTCAGCGTGACGAGCCAGTCCGTTAGACACCAAATTTGTGGATTTTGAAAAATTTTTGGGGAAATTTATTAAAACACAGAATTTAACCATGTCCCCCGGCAGCATATAGAGGACCGCCCATGGCGGCCCTTCGGAAGGAGCGACTCAGAAGGCTTGGGGCTGACATATGTTACTCGAGCGTGGCGAGCCGAGGTCCGTAGACACCAAATTTGTGGACTTTCCAGAAATTTTTTTTTGGAAATTATTAAACAGAATTTAACGTTGTCCCCGGCAGCATATGACGACGCCATGGCGGCCCTTCGGAAGAGGCGACTCAGAAGGCTTGGGGCTGACATATGTTATTCAGCGTGACGAAGCCGAGTTCTGTAGACACCAAACTTGTGGACTTTGGACAAACTTTTCCGTTGGTGCATTCACACTAGTCTTAATGGTGTGGCACCTCAGCATATGCAGAAATGACCCATGGCGCACGCCCGCCGGCGCCCCCCCCCCGGCACAAGCATTGCGCCCAGCAAGCAGAGCTAGCCGCCGCCGGCCCGCCGGTCCCCCCCTCCCCCGGCTACAGGCATTGCGTCCCCAGCAAGCAGGCTTGCCCCCCGTGCGGCCGCCGGCGCCCCTCCCGGATTCCATCAGTTTGTGTTTTACTTTCTATAAAATAATGGAGTATCTGTGGTACTTCAAATGAACACATGTGAAGACTTTTTATTACTTTTTTTTGCAAATCAACAGGTGGTGCCAAAGCCAACTGAAGGGCAGCTACAACAAATTAATCATTGTAATCTCCACCAATAATACTGGTGTCACCCTGGCCCATATCATTTCCTGTTATAGACTAACCGCCCCATCTCAGAAAGGAAAGTTGATGTGGCCCCACTGAAAAGGTTTGGGGACCGTTGGCTGGCACCACGCATATGAGAGAGCCATTGACCCATGGCGGCCCTTGCGGAAGGGACCGAGCGACTCAGAAGGCTGGGGTGACATATGTTTACTCAGCGTACGACGAGTCCGTAGACACCAATATTGTGGACTTTCGAGAGAAAATTTTTGGAAATTATTAAAACACAGAATTTAACCGTTTCCCCCGGTTGCATATGAGAGTCCGCCCATGGCGGCCCTTCGGAAGGGAGCGACTCAGAAGGCTGGGCTGACATATGTTACTCAGCGTGACGAGCCGAGTCCGTAGACACCAAACTTTGTGGACTTTGGACAAACTTTTCCGTTGTGACATTCACACTTAGTCTTAATGGGTGTGGCACCTCAGCATATGAGAGATGACCCATGGCGGCCCTTCGGAAGGGAGCGACTCAGAAGGCTGGGGCTGACATATTTTACTCAGCGTGACGAGCCGAGTCCATAGACACCCAATTATGGACTTTCTGACAAAATTTTCGTTGCAGCAAGCGGGGCCTCGGAGCGTTTAACGCGGGCATCCCTTCCGAAGGGAACGCGACTTAGAAGCCTGGGGCTGACATGTTACTCCGGGTGATGAGAACGAGTCCGTAGACACCAAATTTATGGACTTTGAGAAATTTCTTTTTGGAAATTTATTAAACAGAATTTAACCGTGTGTCCCCGGCAGCATATGAGAGACCGCCCATGGCGGACACCAAACTTGTGGACTTTGGGACCAAAACAACTTTTCCGCTCTTGCCTGACTGTTGCTGTGAAATTCACATAAGTTCTTAAGATGGCTACCTGTGGCACTCTTCTACCCCCTGCCGAGTGGCACCTCAAGCTCATGAAATGAGAATGACCCATGGCGGCGGCCGGCGGCTACCCCCTCTGCCGGACCAGAGCGGGCGCGCGCCCCACCCCCCCCCCCCAAGGACAGCATTGCGCCCAGCAAGCAGAGCTAGCCGCCCGGCGGCCCGCCGGCGCCCCCCCCCGGCATTACCATCAGTATGTGTTGTTATTTTTTATAAAATAAACGGATTATCTGTGGTACTTCAAATAAACACATGTGAAGACTTTTTATTACTTTTTTTTGCAAATCAACAGGTGGTGCCAAAGCCAAACGAAGGGCAGCTACAACAAATTATCATTGTAATCTCCACAATAATACTGGTTGTCACCCTGGCCCATATCATTTCCTGTTATAGACTAACCTCGGCCCCCCATCTCAGAAAGGAAAGTTGATGTGGCCCCCACTGAAAAAAGTTTGGGGACCGCTGGCTTATATTAACATTTTAAGTGTTGCTAGTACTTTAAATCCCACTGAGAATCAACATCCCAATTTGCAGATCTGTGCAGCTATAGTGGGCAGATGTTTGACTTGCATGGCAGTGAGTAAACAATACAAAAAAGCAAACTGTATTACTTGTTATACCACTAATATCCATGTTAACATAACTTGTTTTACATCCTCAAACAAACATAAAACAGCCACGTAATTTAAAAGCTTAACATATGAGTTTATTCTACTGGATTTATTAATCTATAATTTAGTGCCAGTGCATGTGGTAAAAGTATAATGTGCTATTAATTAACACTGTTTCTGAGGACTGGACATGTGAGTGATCGTGTGTGCAAATACTCTGGGACTGACCCATATGCAAAGTATTCACTTAACTCCTGACACAGTCTGTGGGCCAGCTCTCTCTTCCCACAGCCTTGAGGACCTGTCAGCACCAGCATAGGATAGGGAGAGTCTGCACTGGGCAAAGTACTGCTTGGAGAGACACACACACACACAGACACACACACGCACACATGCACACAAACACAGATTCAAACTCAGTTACCCCCCTTACCAAGGATGAACAAGACTTACAGTATGTATGATAAACCATGAAGCCAGAGCACAAACTTCTCCGTTCTTGAAAGCTACTCCTACAGTCAATATAAACAGGAACCTTGTGGGCAATATGGATGTGCTCTTTCTCGAAGCATAGAGGAGAATGTTAAATTGACTCTAGCTGCAGCATTTTATTTGCTGATGATGGATGTTTTCAAAAAAGTGCTGATGCATGAGCTAATTTTTTTTCTTTTAGAGAGAAGATAATATGAGCAATACAGGAACACTGCAGATAAAATCCTGCTGAATCCTGTTTGAAAACAACTTTTGTGGTAGTTGTTTTTACAAGATATGTATGATTATGACTTATCATCCCATCTGGATCATATTTAAACCTTTACATTAAGAATGCACTTCCGAAATACTGCTTAGGCTCAAATTTTCCTATCTCCTTATGATTATGTTGTTTTATTATTTGTAGTATTATTTGTACCAACCTGTCATAGAGTATCTGAGGCTGCATCAGCTGATACACCAGGTGGGTCATGTGATTTCTGGCTGCCACCACATCCATAGGAGGATCATATTTGTTCACTGATGACACCTGGGATTTAAGGTTAGTAACTGTTATTTTAAGCTAGTCCACAAACAAGGAATATACATATACAATATACACCGCATTAAACCAGTTGCAATATTTCTAGTTTAGAATGATTATGATGTTTATTCATACCTTCTCTTCAGGAGTGACTTTCTCTTGGTCCAGCACAGTAAGATGTTGAAGGAGGAAAACAACTGACAGTCTGTAGTCCTGTTGCTCCTACCAATAACATTCACATGGTACATATTACACAAAAACATATGGTGGAGCCATAATGAAAGCACATACATTTTCTGTGATGTATCATCAAACTGAATACACTAAAGAAAGGCACCTGGGTAAAATACCACCAACTTTAAGAGGCAATATACAGATGGAAGTCATCATAGAAGTTCAAATGCATACAGGCTGGTACAGAATGCATGACGGTAGATGCAGATAAAGTTGATCTCTGCTGTGCATGGTACTGCTCTCATGGTAGTAGTCTGTGTTCAGTACAGGTTTGGGTTACCTGCACAGGGTTTCCCAGCAGATTGAGGTCCCTCAATAGGAGAAGATCATGAATGTGCTTGCACTCCTGAATTTCAGTAATCTGATAAAAACGACAACATAAAATCATGCAGTGTAGTAGTTCATTTGTAGTTATTAAAATCATAAACTTGTTGAGGCTGAAGATTCATTCTCTAACTTGTCAACAACTATTTTGTCAAAGTGGAATCTTGTTGTTATATAAGAGCTTGCTCATATTGTTCCTCATTTGTGTCATTTACTGCTTGTATATGTGATGGTGCGGTTTAACTCATTCACCTAGACCAGAACTTCCAAACTAGCTAGTCTACAGGTATACATGGCAGGGTGACCTAAAATAGTGACAGGTTTTTTATGCTAAAACAGCTATGCATCCTATTGAGATATCTTCAAACAACACTAAATGCATACCTACTCACACATTGTGACAATATGTGCTTCAACATTTATATGAACTTCCAGTTGTAAAACTGAAAATTCCCTGTATCACAGTGCTCCTTTTTGTTAATTCATAGGGCAGGCTATTCCTATTTTGAGTAAATTTATGGTGCAAATATCCATTTGTTTTTGAACATTAATCTCATTAATTTATAGTTTAATCCCATGTGAGATTTAGACTTAACTACTGCATTTCTGCCATTAACAAGTTTTTTTCAGATCAGTACCAGGTTTTTCTCGAGGTTGATGGAGCCCAGTAGGTGGAGGTTCTGGAGACCAGAAAGACTGGTGATGCGGTTCAGAGACAAGTCAAGAACCTGCAGACTCCTCAGATTCTCCAACCCTTCTATCCTCTCCAGCTGGTTGCCCCTCTAGACAGACAGAAAACAGGACAATTAGTGAGGCAAGTACATGATATTCATGCATACATAAGTGGCTTCCCACCACCACTTCTACTTTATATCCTCTCAATGATTCCCACTAATAAATATTTAGGACATGTCATGGTTGCTTTGCATGGTGCCTGAACTTTCTTTCCCCTCAGTACTGAGTTGAGTGGCAGGCCTGCCTCTCTCTGCTAAATCCTGATAGGTGAGGACTGACAGCCAAACAGCTGGCGAGGTGCTAGCGCAGCACGCTAACCAACTAAAGAACCAGACGTGGGAACTCCTCCCTTGTCAGGGTCCCCAGGCTGCCTCTCACTAAAGTTGTTATCTATCTGGCCACACCTCGCCCTGCTCTTGCCAAGTATGTTGCCTGGCAGAGGGCTGCTGTCAGTGGGGGTGGGTGACTGCGCTGGTCCCTTGAAGCTCTGGGTCGGTGCTGTGATGGGCTGGGAAACAGGTTGGCTGACAGGGCCGTGCTGTTTAGGGAGGCAGCATGTGAGGAAAAGAGGTCAGGGATGGGATTAGATGGATGCTGGATGGACAAGGTATGTATGAGTGTGTGTGTGTCCTGAACTTGGTCCAGGCTCACTCAAACACCAGCAGCTGGTCCCAAAGCAAAGCTACAGACAGGGGCAGACACAGCCAGACCGATGGCTGCTGACAATGAGGAAACACTGATAAAGGACAGAACACGCATGTGCTCACACATGCACACACACACAAGCAAAGAGAGAGAGTGAGAGTGCGAGAGAGAGAGAGAGAGAGAGAGAAGACGAGAAAAGGCCTGCTGTTGGACCATATGTTGATTCTCGAACGGGGGGCCAGGGTTTTACTGAATGTGAATATTCAGCCAAAAACAGAGACATAAAGAAAAGACAGAGGGGACAGAAAAGAGAGATGAACAGAACCAGGTGAAATTGAGTATACATGAGGTATAATACACACAACAAGGAAGTACAACTCCAAATTAGCGCGAACAGTGTTTGTGTATACAGTACATGAAGGGAAACAACCTCCTGTAAAACAATGCCATCCAAAGAAAAATTAAATTTCTGTTAAAATTGCATATATGTACTGTAAGTCTGTGCTTGTACATACTGTTAATATGAATGTTAATGTGTGAACATGCACCTGTTCATCATATTTCTGACTGTAACAGAGAAGAACCTACAAGGGAGAGATGTGTGAGCAGCAGACTGTCCAAGCCACTGATCCTTGAGATCTTGTTGTTTGCCAGGCTGAGATGAGTGAGTTTGCAGCATTGCTCAAGACCAATGATCTCCTTGAAGCTGTTGTCTGAGACATGGCAATGTTAAGAGTGATACACAAGAGAAAATGCAGGTGAATAGAATGCATTTGTTGACAGATATTATCATATACAGGCAAAGAAGAAGGTGAATGTAAATATTGCTCAGTAAGGATACAGTCCAGATCCAGTTTACTAAGAGATGAATAGGCTGATAAATCCTTCATTTTTGTCATACGGTTATGGGAGAAATTGACCTCCTGAAAAAAAAGCAGCACACTATTAACAAAAGTCTTAAGTACATCTCACTAAAGAAATTCTTTGGCTAAATCTATAGAGTATGTGACAGAATTTTCAATTCAGTAAAGTTCACTGTCATTCAAGGGCAGTTAATGCCTTGTAAGCATATTCAAAGTGACTACAGATGGGCTATGGAAATCCAGGCCTATCTTGAGGGAATAGCACGAGAGAGTGAAGCCCAAGCCACCAATCAAATGTTGTCTTATCCTGTCAGCTCAAGGTCCCGCTTTACCTTTAGGTTCTTGGGTGGCTGGAATCCAAAGAAGTTAGAAATTTCATTGTGAGAAGCATCCAGGATGACGAGGTAGGGCATGTTGCTCACACAGGATAAATCTAGTAAATGGGAAAAGTTAAAGTAAACGACCACAGCTTAAATGCAGCAAGAGAAAGTAAAAAATATTAAAATGTAAATAAATCAGGTCTTATTATATCCTTTTGCAAAATAGTCCAACTCATATAAAAGTCTGTAGGAGTAAAGGAGAGTAAAGAGATGCTGGTTATAACTAAAAGTCACCTTTAATTTTGTTGTGTGGCACCTCCAGCTTTTGAAGATGGACATATTTGCACAAAACAGAGATGTCACAGAGATTGTGACTCTAGATAGAGAAAAATAAAACATTGGTTAAAGAAAATTTGTCTCAAAATGAAACTGCAAAGAGACACTGTGAATGTAAACAGATTTCTCAGGAATTGCTTTGTGTTGGTAAATCAGATAGTAAACACACTTGCAAGCCATATAATGACATTTACAAATGCTGTCTGTGTAGGCATGTGTCTTACAGGCAGCGACAGGTGGTGGTACAAGTGCTGCAGCCCAGTGCCAAAACGTCCAAGTTGGGTTACACAGCTGGAAACCAGCTCAGCAGTTAAAACACCATTCTTCTGTAGGCACACAAATTAAATGTACTATTTTATTAGAATCGTGAAGCTAGCGTGTGGAGGCTTTGCAGTTTTGCATAGCATATAGCATGAGGCTACTATAAGCATCATCTAGAGCTCATAGCGTCCCCTAAAAGCACACATGTACATATTCATGCAGGACGCACAAGCACGCACAGAGATTATGCTTAAGGAGGCACACTTAAATTGATGGTAATGCGTCTATTACAAATTGCAAATAATCAACCATTTGACCTTGCTGTGTTGTTTTACTTCCCCAGATCTCTTGAACAAGGTTACCTGCTTTACCTGTTGCATAACGGAACAAATACGGAGGTTTATTCAAACTGCTTCACTGATATGCAGTCACTATGCCTTTTCGAACTTATTCAACTTTGGTACAATGACACATTAGCTTGCATTTTTGTCAAGTTGAAAACAATGAATGAAAGACACTGAAACAAAAAAGTTTAAGAATGACGTAATACAACACGAGCTTACACAGTTTTACCAGCTAAAATATCGTACTACTTACCTCCATCTCTCTGCTTTCTTCTAGCTCACTGCAGCTGAGAGCCTCTGCTAAGGGAGCGTCAGCTACGGACCCTTGGGGGCAGCAGCTAGGCGACGCTGAGGAAAACTGTTGACTCGTTGTTTCCTTCATTATTTCAAGAAGACAATTCGGCGACGGGGGACTAAAGACTGACTGATAAGCAGTAAATGTCAGGGATTTGTGATAAAAAAAAGTCTAAATATCCGTGTTCAAGCTAGCTAACAAGTTAGCTTTCACATGAAGCGTCCACCGCTGTCGCTTAGCAGCAAGTGCGAGGTAAATGGAATTGTGGGTGGTGTAGTTTTACTGTGAGCATCTCGATATCTTAGTTTAAACTCCACCGGTATTTAAGGAGAAGGGGAAAACTTAAAACTCAGGAACGTGAGAAATATACAAATCCAAATCCTGGCATGGAGGTGGGTGTTAAAAGAGTTAATTCAGAAGGTCAGGAGGGAAAAACACCTCCACGATGCGTCGTACACCTTTGCTGTGTGTTTGAATGGCAGTAGACAAAGAGCAGCAGGTTAATTATCATTGAAACACCTGTGTAGATTTAGCTAAACCATAGGACACGTGGGTAACACATTAACAGTTCACATTAACCTTTTTAAAGCTTTACTTTGCATCCTCTAAGGAAAGAAAATGCATAAAACCTGGGTGACACAATTGGGGCACCTTTATTAAAGTTTACTAAAACCAAGCTACGATTTTAACATCTTTCTATGCTTTCAATGATTTATCATAATCTTGTTTCCTATTTAATACCCAACATGACCACATACATTTGGGGGGTATTTTAACAGACACAGTCCAAGAGCAGATGGAAAATGAGAAGTTTGCATTTCAGTTAAAAAATTTAAATTTGAGAATGTAAGTGAATTTCAGTGGTGGGACGACCCTTTTATATGTATTTGAATTGTGCTTTACAGCTCCATGTCATTAGACAAAATAGATTTCATAACCCAGAGATAGTTTGCAAATATCACACTGTGCTAGAAAGACTGCATGCATGGACTTATGCCCACAACCACACAAGCCTTCAGATGGTATGTTGTCTGTATTTATTTTTCTCATTCCAGTACGCCGCACTTAAACTTGTCATGTTTCAAACCATGTCATACAACACATCACACCTGTCAGGGCAAAGTACATCCTCAAGTGTTGGTTTTGGATTGGTCTCACTCATATGATACATGGTGGTAACATCTCTACAACATCTACTGCAGCAAGACAGTGATGGACTGTACTGTAATGTGTGGAAGAGGGTCACTGTGTGTATGAAGTGCTGTCAGATGTACTTCCCCCAGTGGAAAATGTGACTGTTTTGCAACCACACGAGGACAAAAAACAGTGTACAAAATACACAAGACAAGATTGGGATTGGATGGTTTATTTTTTCAGTATATTAGTGTATGCACTGGCAGATCATGTGTGCTTAATTTAGAGTAGACAAACATTTCAGAGCATTTATGAGATGACATTTAACAACCAGGGGAGCAAGAAAGATGTTTAAACTTGTTCAAGACTAACACAGTTTGATGTATAGAATTTCATACAGTCTTACCTGAAACATAACATTAGTCTCATAGAACAGATGTGCAAAATAAAGGTCCATAGGAAAGAAAAAGAAACATGAAATCGAACCTTTATTACATTTTACTTATTTCACTCATGAATAAAAAGCGTGAATAGCAGGAGTGGTTCTCACTCACTCTACATATATGGAGTATGGCCAGTACATAAGCCTTCTGGACTTTTGTGGTATGTGTGTGGTAATTGTATAATAGTATCTGTGTGTGACATGATACACTCAGTTAACATTGTATTAAAGTTCCCCATGTATAACATTTCAAAAGTAGCTCTGCAGTGAATGGCTAAATGAGCAGATTTTAGATTTCACAGTGGTGTAGTGGTAGACAAACCCCTTAGCAGCTCCACTGTTGTTTTCCCATCAATCCCAGCCTATGTGTCATTATGATGGATTGCTCTGTGGGCTTCAGGGCCCACTGTATTGACAAGGCTCCCATTCCCCTCTCCTCCTCTCGTTAAGTACTTCTCTCCCAAGTTAATGAACTAAAAACAGGGAGGGTTGCAGGGAGGGGAATGATTTGTGATGGTCTCTGGAGTTCATGTGTATAGTTCATTTTAAATGACTTAAGCATATGTAGTGGGGATGACAAAATAAAGATTCAAAATTGCATTGTTTAAATTTATAGAGCTAGTAAGACTGATGAAATGTATTCCCACACACATGCCTTAATTTAAAAAGTGCAAGTCATTCCATTGTGGCTTGCTGGACTTGAAATATTGCATTTGAAATAAACCTTGTCCCCATTTTATGAACGGATGAATATGCAATCAGCCAAAATATCTTCATTACTGGGTTTGTCTCTTCTGTCCAATTTGTAAGAAATGTTAAATGACTAACAACTTTCCATACTACCCGCAAAAGTTTACTGCACAAACCATGAGAAAAAAGACAGATAAACAGATTTTTAACAGCCATAGATATGATACAATTCTCAGCGAGGGAATTCTTCGGGGACCAACCCAAATTGGCAGCAGGCGGAAGATGTGGCCTCATTCAGACAGTCTAATCTGGCATCTGTTATTGCAGACAGAATCAGTGGGCCCATGGGGCTGCCAGGAGAGGAGAGATAGAGGTGTAATTGAGAGCAGCAGTTTAGATCTAATAGGAAAATGAGATGAGATTGGGCCTAAGTTCGGGTGAGTGTCCAAGACAATCGCCTTTTATCTGGAGCTGGAGTCATGGTGAGTGGGGTACTGTTAAAGTCGAGCGTACTACATTTGGGTCTTTTAAAAAGTGGAAATTGACTATATAGGTTACCTTATGGCACAGACACAGAGGGAGCTAGTTTGTGTTTGTGTTAGTTGTCACCTCACTTCCCAATTAGAGTGAGTCACTGCTACATAGACCCACTGTATGATTCATCAGGCAAGATGACACAACAGATTTCACACAAATTATGATGTAAAGGTGTATGTCTAAAGAAAACATGTATTTCAGTGTTTTCTAACCAAATTCTCAAATATCCTCTGTCCTGTGAGTTTTTCCCCATCATTCCTTACTCCTGTATACATGACCAAATTAAATTCCACGTGTCTGTGCTAGACAGATTTGAAGGATTTGAAGAAGAAAACATAGAACACAGGTTATTTGAAGGGTTAATGCACTGTTATTGTCTCTCATTGGCCATCTTTCTCTGAATTTCGGGCAACTCAACCCCTCCCTCTGAACCCTGTCCTGACCTGTTACACTGTGGTGATCTTCTTGTCCTTGGTGGCCTGTTTGATGGCGGCCTGTTCACAGATGATCTCCTTCAGCCGCTGCAGCCGAGTGTTTTGAGTGCTCAGGTCCCCTACGCCTGTCTGGCTGCGATGCAGTAAGGACAGGGCGTTGATGTACTCCAGCTCCGTGTAGCGAACACCCTGGTCCACCACCAGGTTCAGCAGCTCATCTGCAGTGTTGTACAGCATCTCATAGTACTGCCTGGAAGGAGGGATAGGAAGAATGAAGAGAGAGAGAGAAAATGACAAGAGGTTATGCATGAAGTAAATCAGTGGAGAAAGAAAGAGAGTAAAGGATAGACAACAGAGGGGGAAGCAGGGGAAAGAAAGAAAAAAGTATACTTTATATTCCTCTGTTTTGCATTATTCCAGTGGAGAATCAAAACAAGCCACAACAACAAAAGGAAACACAAAAGTCAAACTAACTGCTGTTGCTGTCAAGCTTAATTTTCTCAAAAAGGACTTCAAGGACCTCACCCCGCCACCGCCGCCGGGAGCTGACAGTAGAGGGAAAACATTCACTGGCTACAAACCACTGAGACCGTTTTAATGAGACACTGTTGACAGAGCCCAAAGAAGGGAGAGGTGTGTAAAATTAAGAGGTCTTTAACCAGGACCTAATGCAACAATGGGCCATTTGACAAAAGACCGTGAAGTACATACTGATAAAGGAGGAGCACAAAGGAGAGTGAGTATTGTTGAACTACACACATTCCTCCTGCTGACTAACACATAAGACATAAAGGTCAGACATGCCAGACTGAAGAGAGGAGAGACTGTGACTGTATTTGATTTTTATAAACCAAATATTTAGAGGTGGACCTCCTGTGTATGTGAGCATAGGCTGTATAACTCCTTGGCATCAACTCACTAAGGAGAACACAATATTTGGCCATAAATATGGATTTTAGGAGGAGGGTAACTTTTCATAAACACAATTTACACATGCCTGTGTGAAGAGGAGAGGAGAGGCTGAAAGGAAGGTAATGCACAGGAGTGTTGGGATGCAGTGCTGACCATTATTCTTTGCTTGGGGGCAAAACAGGTCAAATACCTTAGAGAGTGCATGTGTGCTATGCTCTCAAATACACACCAAAATGCAGGCACTCATTAGAATAGACTTCACCACTATCTGCCCCAGGCTGTGGGAAAAATCCTGTTCTCTAAAGATACACCATGTTACGCTCCCGTACAGTAGTTGTAGATACAGTCAGAGCAAGAGGGCAGCAGGGGATGTATGTCACATACTGTTTCAAGACATTTATGTTTAATATTAGAAAATGAATTCATTAAAGAAAAAGAAGAAGAATAAATAGAAAACCTAAAGGACCATCCTACTGTTTGTTTATAATTTTTGTTCCTGAGACAAATCATGTGTTATTTAGTTCACACAAAACAACTTGGTTCTTTTTGTCACATCACAATGTTTTTTTTTCCCACTTTTTCTGACCACACTTGAATCATGCTGTACAGATGATTAGATATGTAGATGTATTTTTCCTGCCGTCATAAACAGCTATTGGTTTCCATTAATTTCTGTACAATATGAAAGTCAATGAAGTGACTCTGGAAAGATGCTTGATTTGTGTAATTCATCACAGTGAATTGATGGTAATATTTATTGAAATGGATAGAAACCAATGAAGACCTGGAATGGCTCCCTATGTAACAAGGGAAGGAACTGAATATATTTGTTCTTCTTCAGCTCTACTTTTTTCCCTTGCAGGCAAAGGAAGCTTCCTTTACAAGCATAAACTGGCCACCTTGGACAAGGGCAAAGGCCATTCACTCAGCAGCAGTGGCTCCTGCTGCTTTGTGAGGGCAGCAGTTCAGCGAGGAGAGATAATTGTAGCACTGACATTGTTAGGCTGAAGAAAGGCCTTGGAGGTGCTGTGACTGAGAAAAAAAGTTAGGTCCACCTGTTTTCAATTTTTTCTTTGTGTGACAGCTGAGAAAGAGACATCCATTAAAGAATCCAGAGAGAGAGAGAGAGAGTGTTAAGCTCTCTGCTGTGCCAGAGGATGTTGAAAGTAAACGGATTCAAATCTGTCTGATATGGCACAGTAAAAAGACACTTTGGTAAGAAAAGATATTTTTATCTCATTTGTTTAGCTCCACCACCCATCCAAGACCCATTCCCTTCTTGAGATGATCATTGTCGATGCTAACGAGGCCTTAATGAGCACTCAGGGAGCTTCTGTTCCAAGGTGTTTTATGTGCTGTCATTCTGGAGGTTCAACAATGGAGAAAGACCTGGAAAGAGTAATGAAGGGGTAGAATATATGCGATGGAGATAGAGTGACAGAAATAGAGAAGGGAAGAGTGATGACAAAAGAGAAGAGTGAGGAATGGAGGTGTATAATATCTGTTTTTTGGCCTTCCCCTGACAAGTAATGCCCTTGGTCATCAGAGCATTTGCATTCTGCTCATCCTGCTCTCAATTTCTCTCCAAGGTCTTGTTCATTTTTCCATCCCTGAGCTCATTCCATGAAAAAGCTTGTCAATATTGATGAGGGTCACATTGGTTTACTCCTTAACTGCGGGGGGGTGGGGGCCAGAAGGGAGGCAAAAAGCGGGAAAAAAAATCTGGGTCCCACTTGTGGTTTTATCTCACAATGAAATGCACAATGTATTTGTGTTTGTCTTTCTAGCTGATAAATGTCTGAATGTGAGTGCCTTTGAACGTGTCTCTGCTTTGTATGTTGTTTAAGTGTGGTGAATTTACCTCAGAAACACAGCAAAAAACCAGCTCCAAAGAATTACTGTTTCATTCCCTAGACCCTGATTGACTGCACGCTTGAGGCAAATCACCTTGTCATATGATCTAATGGGAAAAATACATATAACAACAAAAATCACACATTTCTTTTGTTGAAGGAAGGAGCTTTGAACAGAAGGCTTCCCTCTTTCAAATACCCATCCTCAGCTCTCAATGGGAAGCAGTTCAGAGGAAAGGAACTGTCGATTTTGAACAGAGCAATAAACAAGAGTAGAAATTGTACCTGACTACCTCGTTCTAACTTTCTCAACGGGCATAATGATTGCAAATCTCTGTAGATTATGTGTGTAAAGTATTTGTGTATATAATTTAGTTTTTTCTTTTTTTTTTTTTTTTACTATTCTTCAGTTACGTGTATGGTACGTGTCCAAAAATATGCTGGTTCGGTTGATTAGAGTGTTTGTGAGTGTGTCTGTGTAAGCAAATTGTGCAGGATTCTTCGGCCCGTCGCCCAGTGTGAGCTGGGACAGGGTGTGGCTAAAATGATGGATATAAATTCAAAACCTAAAAACTGTTATCAGCAAGAACTATCTCCGAGTTCTTGTTGTTGATTTTGTGTAGGCTGGTTAACTGAGAAGTTTTTAGGCTCAGCTCCCTCTTTCAATTAATAAAAGCCTTCTGGTAGGCTGGTAAGTTATGCACACAGTGGGAAATGCCTGCTGAAAACTGAAATTATAACTGTGACCACTTTGACAGAAACTGAGTGACATTTTCCTCCAGTCTAAAGAACAATTTGTCTGATAAAGTAGTAAAAGTAGCTGGAAAGCTTCGGAACCCATCTGTTGATGCAGCAGCCAGCAGGAGAAAATTAAAAAATACCTCATCAGCGCTATAAAACATGGCTTAACTACAGTATAATAGCAACTATAATTTACTTGGCAATGATGCATTTAGGAAAAATCCCACGCAGGATTTGTTAAAAGCAGATTGACTGATGCTCATGTATAACTCATGACAGTTGTCCTTTCTATAACGTCTAATATTAAAGCATAAAAGCTGCATCCACAGGAAGACAGTGTGCTAGACTGTCAGCTGGTTGTTAGTGTGTGTGTTTGTGTGTTCATGTCTGAGTCATGAGAACAGCTGGCAATCTCGCCTCTGTTTAGCTCAAAGGGGAGGGGGCTGGTTTAGAAAGAGAAAGTGTAAGGTGTGTTTAGTGTAACTGTGTGTGTGTGTGTGTGTGTGTGTGTGTGTGTGTGTGTGTGTGTGTGTGTGTGTGTGTGTGTGTGTGTGTTGTGTGTGCCTGATTG
The DNA here is from genome assembly GCF_002260705.1 of Seriola dumerili. Taxonomy (NCBI): domain Eukaryota; kingdom Metazoa; phylum Chordata; class Actinopteri; order Carangiformes; family Carangidae; genus Seriola; species Seriola dumerili. Next base: position 7,648,561 of record NW_019174393.1, read on the forward strand.
ATGTATGTTAGTGTGTACTGAAAACACTTACAGCTCATTACACAAGCAGTTGGAAAGCCATTTACCAAACTGGGTAAGGGCTGTTAATAAGATTAAAATCTCTCGGCAGCCCACCATCAAGAAAGAACCCCTAGTGACACACAACCTAACACACAAAAACACACACAAACACTTCTTCACGTGTTAGAAGAAGTTAATGAAACCAGCATTCTTTTTTTTTCTTGCAATACTTAAGCGAATTGTTGTTTTGATTGCCCCGTCCCTTAAGTCTTTCTCTATTTATGGCTCTCAGCTTCCTTCTGTCTCCCTCCCTCTGCACACACACACACACACACACACACACACACACACACACACACACACACACACACACACACACACTAATTTTACCAATTTCCACCTGCTTCCTCCAGAAGTCTCGTCTATAACAGCAGTGCTTTAGTAATCAGCTTGTGAGTGTGTATGGTATGTGTGCGTCAGCATGCCTCCATGGTGCGCTTTCTATTAAATTTTAATTAGCCGCCCCCTCCCTTTCCGCGAATACAAAGAATATTAAGTAAATTTATGATGCGTGGATGCAGCAGAGGACAGACAGATATGTATGTCAATGGTACAAGAGTGAGAGAGGATGAGGAGGAAAGGGGGGGGGGGGGGCAAAACGACACAAAGAGAGAAGAAAAGCGAGAGAAAGACAAGAATCAGCACAATTAATTTCCCCTCATTTCCACTGTGTACAATATTAAGGCCATTACAGGCTGCTGCTGTCAGCGCATTTGGAACAACGCATTAGTTTGTGGGGGGAGAGGAGAGATGAGGAAGGAAGAGGAGGAGAGGGGATGGGGGAGTCTTTGGATGACCCCCTCATCAACTAGGACTGAGGCTTGTGTTACTGACACCAACAACAGGGCAACATGCCTCCTGTTCTCTCCTTTTTTGTCTCAGTCTCACTGGTGTCAACACTGATATCAACTGCACATTTTAAGTGTGGATGTGAGGTCACTGATAAAAAGCCTGGTAAGGGGCTGTATGGCATAAAGTTAAAGACAACTGTCTGTTAGTGCTCACCCTTTTTGTGATCCCTAATTCTAAAGGTTAATATAGCCAATCACATGATATAGGTGATTGGCAGTTTATGTCAGATGACTTAGCAACCATAAAATAGTGATTTGACTGATGTCTCAACTGTCAGGATAACAGATAGGATTTATGACCAACAATTAAACATCTGATATTTTTCATGGTGCCTCTCAAGATGAAGCATTCAGGTGTGGGACATCTTTTTCCCCTCTCCATGAAAAGCTGTAAGCCCAGTAGCTTTCACTGTACAGTCTGATTTGATTTGGCTTTGGTTTGCATTTCTTTGAGCTTTGTTTACAGCGGATAATCTTTCCACAACTGCTCCCACAGCTGCTGTACATCCAGAATGCACATCGCATTACCTTGACCACCAGCGGCCATGAACTGTCGTGACCAGCCTTGGCTGCAGGATAACTGCATATTTAACAGGGTTTTACATATGGAAATGTAATGAATGAAGATGTAGTAATGTAGGAAAATAATTGAGGTAATTTTTGCAGCATCCTTGGCCTGTACTCGACCTGAAAATGTTAGTATGGATGCATGTCTCACATATAAATTGTGTTTTTGTTTTATATGGATTCAGTTTCAGTCTCTACATCCTTCTGCCTCTTTCAATCTTCCCTTAAAGTCTTTCTCCATCCCTTCTTTCTGCCTCTCTCTCCCTCCAGAGCAGTGCATTTGTCTCTCCTCTGGTAATGAGGAAAGGTCTGCAGAGACTCTAAGACCGAAGCTTCATCAGCAAAGACCAGTCCCATCATGCTGCGCCATGCACAACAAACACACACATACACACACTCGCACTGGCTTGATCAGCAAAGCCCGGCGTCATCATGATGTGAGGTGCACATACATAAACACATACACGCACAGACAGGCTTCATCAGCAAAGACCAGTCTCATCATACTGCATCTTACACATGCATGCCCAGAAAACAGGAGCAGAGGAAAGGGAAGGGAGGGGCTGAAAGAAGAAGAGAAGAGAGAGAATAACAGTTTAACATGTGGTTGGACGGTACCAAAAGAAAAAAAAAAAAAAGACAGGCAAGAGAAAAATGAAGAAAAAGGGACAGAGAGGAGGAAGCGAGAGATAAAGAGAGAGACACAAGGTGACAGGAAGGGAGACAGAAGCCGAGCGAAGTGACAGTGTACTGAAGCCAGGCCTAAATACAAACAGTTTTATCTGTTGACACCCACTACCTCCTGACACGGCCGTCAACTGTACTTATTACAACATTCTCTGTAGACACACCAGCCTGTCACCTCGACACACACACTGGGGTTTAGACACACACACACACACACACACACAAAAACGAAGAGAGTTTTTTTTTTTTTTTTGCCTATGTGCACACACCCGATCTTAGAGACACGCAGAGGTTGGGGTAGCACACTCTAGGGCAATACGCAGTACACAAGAATGTTATACAATTCACACATGCACACCCGCACGCTGTAGTAATTTCCAGTAGCAGACAGGTGGGTGCGATGGGCTGAACTCTGGGGCATCTCTACAGTGAGCCTGTCAGACTGGTGTTTAGCCTAGCTACGGGCTAAGGGGCTTGCAAGTTTGCTAGGGATGTTATGACAGCCCTGCAACCTGCCTACACGGGTCAGCGGGCAGCTCAGAGCTCCACCGTATGTGTGTTTGTGTTA
>NW_019174393.1:7653793-7678793 GCF_002260705.1 Seriola dumerili
TTGACAGAGGGTAGAAATAATATACTAATCAATGGTCCTCCATATCCAGTACAGTTCAGGTCATTTCAGTTTAATTCTTTGTTTTTTTTCCTCCAGGGGAAACTTGCCTACTTGGCAGTACCAGTATATTACAAAAAATAGCCATGTCCAAACACGGCCAGCACATAGAAACCCATCGACTCAAACATATGATGCACTCACAAAGATGCCAAGAGCTGTGAAAAGAAGCTAATTAACCCTACTACACAACATGACAACAGGGCAGACATGGGTGGACACATTTAACAACAACAAATATCAGATGCAGAAAGACTGAGGAGAAAAAGATGCTTTTTAATTGATTGTTGAGGTTCTGCCTTTAAAATTAATATATGTTAATATAAAACAAGGAAGGATCACTGTTTGATGAATAAACTTTTCTTATTGCTCTTAAAACACAAATGTTGCCCTTCGGGAGGTTGTCAGAGCCAAAACCTACTGCAGGTCACAAGAGAATCTGTCAAGTTTTTAGAACAATTAAAAGTGTAAATTAATTTTTCTAAAAAAGCAAGTGTACTGCCACTTCTGCCTCCTTTAATCAAGCTGCTAAAGTTTTATCTTTCCTCTCATACTTTCCTCATTTCATCCACCTCCCTTTACGTTTCTTGCTTTCATCTCTTATGCCGCTGTATGCTATCTTCTATCCATGCCACCTTCTCCAAGTCCATTCTGTGCCTTTCCTTAGAAAGACGTCTTTTCTATGACTTCCTTTCACTTATTTTTTCAATTTTCCACCCCCCCAAGCCCTCCCTTCTCTCTCCATCTTTTCCATCACCCTTCCTCACACATAGTCTATCCTGTCAAGGACACAAGCTTCTGAAAGAGGAATAAAAAAAAATCATATGAATACTATGAATCACCCTTTTCTTTCTGTCTTCTTCTGTCTTCCCAACCTCCTGCTCTCTCCCTCTCTTCCTCTCTCCCTCCATCTTGTTCACAAAGATATCTGAGCGCTGATTTCCCCCATGGATGTCACTGTTGGACAGCACAGGGCAACAGCAGGTAGACTCACAAAATATAAATGTATGAATAAGAAATAAACACCAACAGCCTCCCGCACACGGACACACAGTGTGGTTGACAATCTGTTTGACCATCTGTCTGCCTCGTGCATTGACATAGTTGATGTCTGAACTTGAGGACATTGTGTAGGTCTGTGTCTGTCTATGCAGTTGTGTAGTAGTGTTCGTGGTGGTTGAAGTGAAAAACTGAATATTAATCAGTAAATATAGTTCATGTCTTATTTGATGGCTTCATAATATAGTTCAATTTATTATATGATGTAAAAATTAGAAATATTACACTCATTATCTCACTTAGGTCTTACAAATATGTTATTAATTATTATATGTTAATATTTATATTTCTAATATTGATACTAAAGGCTTGATCACCATGACAGCAGCAAAACTCAAGGGAAGAAAAGTAAGCAAGTACCCATAAAGTATTAGCAAGAAAATAGCATGACACTGGCAGTACAAAATATCTGCTGCCTTCTACTTTCATCCAAGGTTATCACTGGGAGTGTATATACACAGTAGTATAAAGGGTTTCTGGTTGAAGTGTATTCTTCATGTGAGCCTGGAAACTGAACAAGGACTGAACAAAAACTGATCCAGGTGAGCAGCATTTCTGGCTAATCCTGTGAAACTGTAAAAAAGACTCTGACCTGGCGAAGTCGAGGTCGGCCTCCCTGGACATGGTGATGTTGGTGAGGTTCTGCTGGAGAACAAAGATGTTCCTGCACATCTTCTTGATACCAGACTCACTAATCCTCTTAAAGTACTGGGCCCCATTGATTAGAATGCAGGAGATCAGATGACCTAGACCTGTTGGGGGAGAAGAGAAGAAAGGGAAGAAGAGAAAGAGAAAATAATGATTGTCAGATGAGCACAAATAATCAACAGAGAAAGGCATAAATACAGCAGAGATGAATAGAAGGATGAAGGAAACTGCTTTAAAAAGGCAGGTTAATCATATTTCTCAGGCAGCTGTTTATCCTTCACCCCAGGTCGGCGCTGACCTTCAAAAATATACTGGAACTTGTGCTGCTGCAGAGCAGCCCCCATGGCCTCTTCTATTGCTGAGATATCCTTGTTCAGTTTGACCACCAGTGGGTCGTAGTCCATGCTCTCCACATTAGCCACAATGGCGTAATTTCCTTGCTTGGTGAGGGGGATCAGGTAATGGAAACAATGCACCCTAGATTGAAACAGAGGAAGACAGCAAAGGAAGGTAAATAAAAGAGAAAGTTGCTTGAAAAAATTTAAGTATCTCATTTTGTTCTCTATCCATTTCAGGTGTTATCATTGAATGTACACCTGTTAATCTTTCTATAATGCCCAATAGTGTACCCAAAATTCTCTCACAGTTAACTGTGGATATGTTGAAAAAACATGTTGTGTGCTGAGTTTCAAAATAAACAAAACAGCCTCATATAAAGAAGTATGTATGAGGTACATGATTCTCTGCCCTTAGAGTACAACACGTTTAGGAGTTACACTTTAGTTGGCACTGGGTGTTCACACTACTCTAACACCTATAATTACTACACAGGTCATTATGTTTAGAGTACTTATAATGCATCCACTTATTCAGCAACAGGACATAAATCTGATTAGTTAAGGGCAACCTGTAGAGCGCACTGCTAAATATGCTGTACAACTCTGAGGAATGTATAAAGAGGATTGCAGGTCTAATATATTTACAACCTGCTACCTATAAAAAAGCTTCACTTCAGGTGTTGTATTGAAATGCCACAGCCTGAGGATGTCTTTGAGTCCCCTTCACTTTACACATTCATCATGTTGATGAGCTTGATGAAGATGGGGTACACACACTGATCTGTGATAGTAACCGGAGCCGCTCCAGTGCAGTAATTATAGGTTGAGAATGTGGCTGAAGGGTTTTTGTTGACTGGTAAAATTACACACGGTCATCCATATCAGAAAATGCCAAACAACATTTGATTTCTTGATCACTGTTGTGTAGCATTTCTCTTTTAGACTCTAAAAGAAGTAACGACAATTTGGAGAAGCAAAAAAAAAATTGACCTCTTGTTTGTCTATATTAATATTTTATGCCAATGGTGACATACTGTACATCTTTAATACTACTTTTAGGACTGTAATGGGTAGAGGCGATGAATTTTAACCTATCCTATAGCAATATGCTTCTTCTTTCTGTTCATTCAAACAAGTACATCTTGGTCTGAGGACCTTTACGTCCATAGACAGCTCATTATTGTCTAGACTTGAGGAGTCAATACTTTCATAAGGCCATAATCACAGTGCCCTTAGCAGAAAGGTATAAGATGATATGGGTGAATGTCTATTCCCCTTAAGGAAAAGCCAACAACTACACCACATTTTCAATGCCTCCATCTCACTTCCTGCTCTCTCTATTCAATCATTTCTCTCACTTAGATACTGTATCTCCCTTCTTTTAACCCCCACCGCCACTTTAACCTCCGCACTTATCTCTCTCCTATCTCTTCCACCCTCCCCTCCCGCTTTCTTCCTCATGGCTTCATTTAGCTGGTAGCACTATCAGGGGAAATTCGCTAGATGGGGAGAGTCAATGGAGTGTAGCATATAGCTAGACATCAGCCTCAGGGAGGGTTTTCTACTGAAATCATAAACAATATTGCATAAGCTACACAACAGTCTGTGGGGAAATAGCAGTACATGGAGGGATAGAAAAAAGGGGAGATGGATGATGGAGGACTATTAGTGGTTGTGGAGGGAGAAAGTATATGGTGTGGTAAATTAACTTAGATACTGACACTGAAAAAAAATATTCAAAAGATACTAAAAAATTCTTTGCGCATTCAGGAAATGGGTGTGTGTCTCTTATAATGTTTGGCCATATGACTCCATAACACATCCTCTGAGCTTGTTTGGCATGATCACGGTACTGAGTAGATTGCTTTTTGTTCAGGTGAGGCCTGAGAATCTGAAGCTGTGTCTAAGATGAATTTAACAATATAAAACGCCTTCTGAATGTTTATATTGCTCTTTATATTCCTCTCTGAAGTGTGAGTGAGTTTCTCCTTCCTACCTGACCTCCAGGTGTAATACCAGGAGACAGCGGTCAGCGATGTCCTGAAAGCTCCTGGACAGGTCACTCAGGGTCTGGAGAATCTGCTCCCTGCTGCGTTCACTCTCACCAATCACCTGACTGTCTGCTGAGCATGGAGACACATCTGAATGGACAGAACAGAAATGAAAACGTACACAGACACTATTAACACACACGATTATACCAAACAAGGGCAGTAGTATTGAGTAAAGTAGAGTGATCAACATTTAACTAGAAGGTTCAGGACCGAGTTTCAATGTCCAGATGCTATTGAAGTGTCCTTGAGGGAACTGCTAAACCCTGACCAGTTGACCCTGACCTCTGACAACCCACATACCATACTATTATACTAATGTCATTACTGTAACTTGTCTATGCACACACACATTGTACTGTACCCCATGGCAATACACACAAACACTTTAATACTGACACAATAAGGTATTACAAATGACACCTGCTCATAAGGTACACACAAAAGAAAGCCACTTCACACACTTCCTGAGTCCTTCAGCATGTTCTTGTACTTTCTTCTCAACACTTGTGCTGAGACAGCAGGAGCATGTGTCAGTGCACTGCATTGTAAACCATACAAAAGACCTGTGTGTGTGTATGTGTGTGTGAAAAGAGAGAGAGCGAACCAGAGAGCAAGAGAGCATGATGAGTGTATATAAATTCAGCCCAGTGTAGATCAATGGCCATAAATTAGCAAGGGGAGGAAAGGGAGAGAAATTGGCCCCGTCACTCATATGTAAGTCTATTTGGTCAATGAGGCGAGAGTGTGTGTGTGTGTGTGTGTGCGTGTGTGTGTGTGTGTGTGTGTGTGTGTGTGTGTGTGTACAAAGAGTGACTGTTGAGCAGGAGAATGCAGGGGTCCACGATCGATGTGCTGCAGTCAAAGCCAGCTCCCCAGTTACTCTTCCTGCCCTTCCGAAGGTCACACATGCAAGGCACACATGCATGCACGCACACACACAGAAAGCTAAAGACAGAGTGGCACCAAGTCTAAACTAAGGCCAAAATAACCTGATCATCTGTCTTCTTTCTCTATGATATAATACTTCTGAATGATAGCCCCCCAAACAGACAGAAGGTGTGATAAAGTTAAGTAATACTTAGCTCAAACATGTTACACCGATTGATTCCCATTAAGTTTTCCTATACCCAGGCAAACCAAATTTGCCTTAACCAACACATTTTTTAAAATACTTTTGTATTCATTTTTTCTTCATCTCAAAAGTCTGCTTGGAATGTCACCATATTACTTTCCAATATGTAAGTTAGCTTGGAACTGCAATCCTGTTTCACAGCTAACTCTAAGATGTTAGATGTATCAGAGCTCTCCAGCTACCAGGGAAACACTACCACATCTGTTACAGTAGGAAAGCAGAGATCCATTGATATTTGAAACATAGACACAGCATTAAACTTAGAGTAGAGGTACTTCAAAAAAAAAAAAAAAAGACAGAGGCAAAACTGAATTCAGAAAAAACTGCTGATATCAGAAGTCCTAAAATGTAAAAAAAAGAAAAAAAAGAAAAGACTTAATATGTTATATCCACTTAAGATCTAATACCTAACATACTTAAATGATTGATTGTATAAAACTTTCTCATTTTAAGAAACTGGTCAATCAGACTTGGCACTTGGAAAAAATATCTATGAACAAGATACAAAAAGAATGAAATGACTGATCAAAGTAAATATTGAGACATTGTACTTTTTAAAAAAGCATCCAACATTAGCAGATACACATCTTTGCTATGTTTCTATGGGACTAATGTAGTTTACATGATATCAAGATCTTTAGATGTTGGATGATTCGTCAATGTTCTGTCTTACAAGCGGTGTAGGCCGGTGACATCATAAGCCTAACTGATGCAATCAGCTGGCACACACATTTATTAGCCGCTGTTTCCTGAAACCACACTGCTCCTGTGGAAGGTCTTTGAAGTGAAACTGGAAGGTTGAACTGCTTCGACGCCTCTGTCCTTTTCTGGAGTAGTGATGTTTACTACTAAGATGAAGAGCTCTGCATATCCCCCCACATTAATAAGGCCGATTTAAGTTCAAAACCTTACTGTACACATATTCATATTCACTGTTTTGAAATCATAAAAGCTCATTAAAACAGTTATTCTTTGCTGCACTGCATGGTGAGTGCTTCTGTGTGCTCATATCCATGTGTGTACATTTTGTATGTGCTGATGAATATGTGCTTCTGTCCCCATTACAGTTACTTTAAATTAACCCCTGATAAGATGAGAGACCCTTTGGTTTGGGCAAACAGCAGTGAGGTATGTGCCGTGGCCATCCAATTAACAAAGCAAACACAGGCAGGGCTGTGGTGTGACAAAAGTGACAGCTGCTCTTATGGTCTGTGTGCCTTATAGATAGAGATAAATGCTAGAGATAGTATTTCCTATTATAAGGTGTGCATGTGATGTGTGCAGCTGTGTATTTAAAAGTGCTAAATGCATCTCCTGTATGTATGAACTTACTGGCTAATTAACTGTCTCCTTGAGTACACCTCTTGATAATGTGCGTGTGGGAGGACACTGCAGTGCAGCGTCACAGAACATTTGCAGCCATTAGAAACAGTGTATAAGCGGCCACTTGGAGTCAAAGACCTGCAACACAAACACCCGTATAGACTTCAACCAAGGCGCAGTTCTAACAAATAGGCAGACTTCAGAGAGATTTACAGTTTGCAGTAAAATGTCTAGTTGTTAATGAAGTCACTTTTCTCACTGCTGACTCTACAAACTTGTTGGTAAACAACAAATGATGAGCTTTCCTTTCCTCTTTTTAATCAGTTTCGTTGTTACACAGCAAGAAACAGTACCACAAGTTCTGAGATAATTAAGGGGTGGGATGCCCATCATTTTAGGATTATTTAATTTGACTATTTCACATTGAACCAGTCTGACAGCAAAACTAAGACAGGTTGAAATCAATAGACTTGTTTGTATGTAAAATCCATATGAAGTTTTCACTAGGGACTGCCTCCTCCGCAGGCAGAAAACAGGCTGCCACGGATTAGATCTTTAGGCTGACAATATTAATATTAATATTAATCCTGCTAAATGAGCAACAGAAACAAACAAACAACATTGGCTTTAACATAAAAAAAAATCGACAATGATTTCTCAAGGGAGTGAAGCATAATGACATTAATTGACTTAATTTGATTGGATTTAGCTGAAGATGTTTATTCTCTCTAGTCACCTTATCAGATCATCAATAGAAACAGAAGCCAGCACTGACACACAACATTGACGCTCAAATATTCAGTGACAAACCTGAAAGCAGTGATCTGTGGTATTATTGATGTGTATTGGCAGCAAAGGAATAGTAACAACATCAACAAGTGTTTGGTGCAGCTAGCAGTGCGCTGACTGCATATACAGACACAAACCTGTCATTTGTGCTTACATTTGCATCCTGAGAAAAAGGTACATGTATATTTGTCAGATATAGACTATTTTCCTTGCTGAGTGTCTCTTTCCTTCACTTAGCTCGTGTGAGGGAGCAAGAGCATTTTACTTGCTCTGCCTGTGGGAGTGTTCACTCTCCAAGTGTGTGTGTATATGTGCACATAGGCGTGCGTGGATGTGACTCGAAGGCTTCTGTTTCCTCTCATGTGCATTACACTCACTCACTTTGGCAGCAGAAAGGCAAAAAAAAAGGCTCGCTTGTGGCACACACTGCTGGAGGTCTCTCCAGGGGGTGTCCGCGAAACACGCACACACACCCAAGAAACACACACGCACAGAAACACACAGAAATACTGATACACGCAGATTCCTCAAGACCCCCCCCCCCCCCCCACCCTCCGCCCAAGCCTGTGCTGCTTTGATGATGCGAGGGAGGTGTCACAGCATGGGGGGCACCATTAAAGTCAGGGACAGACGGGCAAAAGGAGACGACTCATTGGTCCTGACTGACAACTTTCTTTCTCTCTTTTTTTCTTTTTCTGCTTCTCTCTTGCTTTCTTTTTCCTCAAACCAAATCACTCCCATATTGTATTTGTAAGTTCTTTGTGTATGCATGAGTAAATGTGAAGATACGTATGCACATGTTGTGTATCTATTTGTGCACCCATGTGTAGGCATGCATGCATGTGTATGTGTGTGTGTGTGTGTGTGTGTGTGCATGGTGTGCTTATCCAATTATTTTTGAATCTCATCTAAGAGAAACGTCTGTTGCTTGCCATCTGCAGAGGATGAGGGTGGCAGACATTAAGAGAGAAGATCAGTGATGGAATTCGCACATTTACACACATACCGCAAGCAGATGCAAACATACCCCTACAGTTCATATCAAAACACAACCAATCACCCTGTCTGCCATTAAGGGCATACACAATACATTGAGAGACAAGAAAACAACATGACTTGACATTTTCTGTGGCATTGACAAATACAGATGCTGAATTTTTGATAAGAATCATCTGCTCCGTTTAGAAAGTACAACATGCCCTACCTCTCAGCAGAAAAGAGGAATGGAAGAGAAAATGGAGAAAGATAAGCAAAGGACAGTATCCTGCAGGGGTGGAGTGATGAATGATTCATAAATGACTGACTGAATAAGAGAGGTGAGGAGTTACTAATTATTTTGCTGCCTCTGGTAGAGGATGAACATCTGCACACGGGGATCTGAACTTCTGTCCAGAGAGAAAGGGGGGAAAAAAACGAGAAGGGAGAGAGAGAGAAAATTGAGAATGAGATTTTGATATCGGAAAATCCCAAATTGCTTAATGGTGTCTGTCTTGTAATGAGAGAGAATAAAAATATCCTAGACATTTTGGACAGAAGCAAATGGATAGATGAACGAAAAGGCAATATTTTGACTAGTGATAAGACAACACCATCATCTCCCACTGCAGCTTCTCCCCGCGGCCTCTGCAGTGAATAAGAATCTGTTGTTAGTCAACTCTCCTTGTCAAATGGAGTCAAGAAAAAGATAAAAAATGCTAAAGGGAAAAGACCTATACTCACTCTAGTCAAGGTTAGAAAAGTGTTAGCCCTAACACATGCAGCAGAACAACCACTGAAGAGAGAAGGAAATTACTCCCATGAGGAGATCACATGATTATTGTCTAGAAACCCTGCAGCATAGATTACAGGCCTGTTTCTATGCACCTAATGATGGTCAGGCCTCTGATGTGAACACACACATTTGCACACAAGTACATTAAATATTGGTAGACAGAAATAAGTTTGCAAGGAAAAGACTGCCCACTAAGACGACCTTTCACGCTGTTCATGATCTCCAGTTTGCAGGTCGTTCTTCAGTCCACAAAGATCCAACGATGCTCCCAGACATGCTGGCAAACATTATTTAAAAAATCTCAAACATACATACACACACAACAGCCAACAGAAAAATGTCTGTCATGCTGACATTGCCCCTCAGGCATCTGTGTGTGTGTGTGTGTGTATGTGTTGTCTGGTAAATATTGTCAGAGTGGATTAGAAGTTCAGCGCTGCGACCAGATGGGTGATAAGACCCTTTCTCCAGCCACCTTCACGGCCAATCACCATCAGTGGTCTGTCTGCATACACACACACACACACACACACACACACACACACAAACAGCCTGACACACACACACCTCCAAGCCGATATGTACAAAACTACCTGCGTACAGACTTGAACTGAATCAGCATCACGAGGAAGCTGAATGGATTAAATGTCCATTCTATGTTCATATTATTGTGTATACTTCAGAGCATAGCAATATGTGTAACTACACATCCAGTAGAATTCAATCACACAAGAAGGTGATCAAACCAAGCGTCCACTGCAGAGATCACCCAGCCATGGACAAAATCTCCCAGACCCTTACCACTCAAAGTAAAAGAAAAACAGAGAGAACAATGGTCAAACTGCCAGGAGAAAGAAAGAAAGAAAGAAAGAAAGAGAGAAAGAAAGAAAGAAAGAAAGAAAGAAAGAAAGAAAGAAAGAAAGAAAGAAAGAAAGAAAAGGCAAAAAGAGGGAGAGGAAAATGAGTTGTTCATACCTGACTGCTTCTGTAATATAAAATCCAATTTGGAGAGGCATAGACGTGAGGCGGGGGGTTGGAGGATGAGATAAGGTGGGGTCCTTTTTCCCTGCTGTACCCTTGTCCCATCTTACACAGTGCATGCTTATGTACACACACACAAGCACGCGCACAATAACACCCATACTAACACACACAAAGTCCGTCATCAGCTCAGCAAACACTAAATAATGAACAATACGGAGGCTGTCCCAGCATGATAAGTGACTGCCCTATCCTTCCCATTAATGCCACCCGCCAGAATTAATGATAATTATGTCACGTCCCTTCCCGTACTTTTATTGAATTTTTATCTATGAATAGACGAAGAAAGCTAGCGTCGGAGTGAGAGGGAAGGGAAGAGTTTAAAAAGAGATAGTAACAAAGTCAAGCCCATATGTATCTGAAAATTTCTCATTTAATTATTTTATGTCTAAAAGAGAAGTAGTGATATGGAGCAGCAAAACAGCACAAGTTCAATGAGCAATCAGAGGTCTGAAGCTAGAGAGTTGTGACAGCGGCTGATAAAGGTTGAAGCCCTCTCTCTATCCAGAGACGTTACAAGAGACTTTATTCTATCCATCTAGGAAAGGTGCATAATTTACCAGAGCTCTGCCAGAGGACCAAGATACTGCTGCGAACATGGCTAAGTTTCCCTATAGTACTGTAACAAATAACTACAGCGGTGAATGAAAAGCTGTATGAAAAAGTGACAAGACGTCTACACACATTTCATATGAAAATGTGTTGATTACAGTGTTGAAACTCGATGCAGATGGTGCATTAGCAAAGCATAATGGTTATTACTTCAAAACAATCACAACAATGCAGCAACATTTGAGCCTATTTCCAGATAAACAGAATTTTCAAAAAGCATCATCTTGTCAAAATTGATAATCTACAATCCCACTCTAGAAATTCAGCCTGACAACATTTTTAAATATGTTAAATATTGAATGAGCTTATTAGAAAGACATAAACAACACATTAAATAAACATGACTTTTGCATGAGACTGAGAAACTGAAGTCTGACATCTGTTCGTGTCGTCAGAATGTGGGGAAAAGGTTTTAAACTGCACATTTATACAGAATAATTAGACTGCTACTACAAATGACAGTACAAAAACAAACCTGACGCTACAGGAAGAGTCATTAATGGGAATAATAACTCCCTGATTGCTATCATATGATGCTAATAAAAAGATATGGACTTGAAGAAGCATATTACAAGATGCTAGAATCTTTATAGGAAGATTAAATGTGCTCTCAATGTGATAATGAGGATAAAAACATTACTGTAATGATAAATGATTAACAAGGTCTACATAAAGACTATGTGTTGGATGCAAACACGCGCACACACACACCTCATTTTGATCAGTGATAAATGATGCAAAAGTGATGACTGAGCAGCGAATGTATGAAATGCTTTTAAAAGTCCTGATTAGGGCAGGCATTTATGCACACACACTAGCAGAGGTAGAACCATCCATAATGAGTGTGTGTGTAAAGTGTTCTTTGACAACTCCAGTGGAGAAGGTAATGAGTGTGTGATAATACACTCAAACAAAGAACTTAATGAGGCACAGGTAAGAAGTGTTGCTACAAAAGCACTGCAGCCAAGGATGAGAAAACTTCATGTACCCCTGATTGTGATACTGCATAAACCATCAACATGATATGTTTAATCTGCAGTGTATTGCGATCAATAACTGCCTAATGACCTGAGAGACTGGTAGCAATGTCCCCTGGAAAACATATGCATGATGTAATTTGCACTATACTGAAATATACCAGTCAGTAGAGGATGTATGTTGTCGGAGAGTCTTCTCCCCAGGTACTTCCAGGGCTAAAGCTTCACTTAACCAGTGTACTCTTGCAACTGTTGGATGTCACGTGATCTCTTACACACTTGACACAAGCTCATACTCAGAATATTCTTAAATTTGGCAGCCATGAAGGTATTTCTGTCTGCGCCACTGGAAAAACAAGAAGCTGAAGAAAGAAAAATGACATGAGAATAATCTGATTTTTGGTGCAATGCAACTAACTGATGAGCAGAATTCATGTGTCAAAGACAATGTTCGGTTTTTCAGTATGTAGAATAAACAGCAACAGATGCCTGTGTCGGCGTCAGTGTAACAGTAGGCACAAAATGCACTGCACTGTTTGTGTCAAAAAATATTTCCATATTTTGTTTAATTCAATTCCATCAACAGAATAATACCTTTAGGGACATCCAGTTAGTACGAACAAGGTTTTGGGTATGTTGAGGAGAATCCAGTTAGTAATGTAATATATATCAGCATTCAGGCTGTCAATCGCTTTGTATTTATTATCTAGTGATGTTATAGCTTGGCCTGTAATCATAGATAAGAGATAGATATGAGACGTATGGGACCTAAAATATGTTTCCAGGAGAGAGGAAGATGAGGTGATCTACCTGGTAACACTGTGACAATGACATTATGACATATGCCTACCAAAGAGCCAATTCATGTTTCCACAATTCCACATCCCAAATGAAGCTTCCCTTACTTACTGGAGGAATGAGGCAGGTTGGCGAAGAACATCTTGAGGCGACCAGCAAGCCACTCCATGCTCTCATGGAGGTTGGCCAGAGCTTTCAGGTCACTGACGTCACGAAGGATCTCATTCTGGGGGATTAACTTGTCTCCAAGGTTCCCAGTCAGCACCTCGGACTCCTTAGCAAAAGCCGCTCTGAATAAAAGAGACGTCAAGGGAGGGATGTAAGAGTGTGTATGGCTAGAGGAATATATTTGGCAAAGAAAAACATCACTGGACATAACTCGACCAGTATACACCATTACACAAAAGTGAAAGCTGTCAAAAAAGTGTAAGGACAAATATGTATAATTACTACAAGGCATGACTATGAAAGAGCATGCAACCAGTCAACAGTATTAAGTTCTTTGAGGGAAATTATTGGTTTGCTGGTTGGACTCAAAATGCCTGGTCTGCAGAGGCAGTGTGTGGCTGACATAAATGCTATAATGGAGGTCAATTTCCAAAAGTTAAAACATAATGGACTGAATGGAATGAATGTACAAATGTGTGAGTGTGCTTGTGTGAGTGTGTTTATTTGAAGAGGATTTGAATTTTTATAGTAATATAATATTTATATGCACAATGGTTAAGTGATGTGGAACTGAATTTGGACCCTGACCTTTACAGTGATGTGCAAATGTTCAAACCGAATATACAGAAAGAAAGGAGTCACTGGGTTTGATAACTAGACCGATACAAAAATGGAAAGATAAAATAAAGAATTATGGAGAATAGGAACATAAAGTTGGACATAGTATTAAGAGAATTTTACAGGCACAGTCACTTTAAAAGGAGTAGCTCCACAGTCAGTTGGAGAGAAAAACAGCAGGTGATGGAGAATATTTGGAAATAGAAAACAAACACAAGGCCGAGATTTACAGGGTGGAAAAACAAAGACAAAAAGATCAAAACCTCTTTTGTGTTTCGGGATAATTAACTTTGGAGACTGGTGAGAAAGATACGGAAAGAGTAAGTTGGAAGTTTTATAACTAAATCTCAACACCACAGTGCTGCAAACACATGGCATGCGGACCGGCCTTCAGATTCACCGGGATGCCCACAAGATCAAGATCCTTTGAACAACAGATGGGTAAAAGCAACACCAGACAGGCAAACACATACTTTCTCACTCACACATAGGCATGTGTAGCTTATTAATGAGGCTTTATTAAAGCACTGGGTTGCCAGTCGTGCAGAAGCTAATCCCCTTTTCATAGTGATGAAAACATCTATGGCTCTCAAATCAAACAGCCTTATGGTCTGCCTCTTGCTATCTCTGCACTCTCACAGTGTGTGTGTGTGTCTGAGAAAGGGAGTGTTTGAGAGGGAGAGAGTGCATACAACAGATTGACTTTCTCTGGCCACATAACCAATTTATTTATTTACTTTACTATTCCGCTCCGATGAGCTTCAGTGTTCCCTGAAGAGAGCGCACATTCAAAGGCAATTTCGATAAGACTGACCCCCCCCCCCCCCCACCAACTGCTCTCCTTATATTTTCCTATTTTGTTCTTCCCTCGTTTCCTCACTTCCTTCAGATAGAGGGTGTTTAAAAGAGCAATCGTGACTTCTTTTATGGGTGCATCTTTGTCAACAAGAGAGGGTTCAATAATATGTGAATAAGGGAGCAAAGACAGGAGGGAGGGATTATTTGCGTGATTGCTCAAGTGTGATTGTGTGTGTCTACCTCTGGTTGTTTGTGTGTGTACAGTATGTGCTCGTTACCTTGCCTGTTTGAGTATAGGTTCTTCATGACAGAATTGTAAATGTTCACACAAATAGATATATGTATATTTCTATGAACAAGTACATATGTGCTCTGTGTGTGCTTGTGTGTGTACCGGGTGAAGTCCTCTTCATCCTCTCTCTTCTGTCGAGTCTGTCTGGGTTGGGCCATATTTGCCCAGTTAGGGAGAGACTGGAGCAAACGACTGATGTCCTCATCTTTAGACCAGGAAGCACTGATGGTCAGCTTCTCCTCACACTGGACTATACCCCTGGGGACGCAGACAGACATTAGGAATTCATTCTTTAATTTTAGAGGTATCCTGTCAGGAACTGAGGTAATGAAGGAATGGTTATTCTTATGTGCTGGTGGTGCTGGATGACAAGTCAGGGGATAACCATAGTTAATTGTATTAATCCTCTACAGACCAAGAATGTCTGTGCCCAATTCCATGGCAATCCATCTACAGGTTGTTAAGATATTTCACTCAAAAATGTTGACTGTCAGACTACCAATGCCTTAGAGCCAGACACAGACAGACTAGTGGCATTAATATTCAGGTAGTTCTATACTGACATATACAAGAGAATTACAGCAGCTCTAGTTGGTGTTAAGACAAACTGGGGCAGACTGCCAACATGTATTTGCTTTGTTTGCACATGTCTGGGTTGGAGAAAACTGCTTGGTTCTGCAATTAACATCACATTAATACCTCATACAGGAGACACAAGCACTCCATGGTTTCACATCCACACACCCACATATAAAGGAAGAAGGGAGGGGGGGCTCAGCGAGACAGAGAGTTGTTCATGTGTAACTGCACACTGCACGCACACAAACACAGCCACAAACAAAAACACACACATACCCTATGGCAGTCTCTGTTGGGCTTGTCTTTATCATTCGGAGGCCCCAGTGAGACTGAGGCTGACCTGTGACAGAGTCCAGATGGACTCCCAGCAGTCTGTCAGTCCTTTCCTGTGTCTCCTGGCCCGTTCATCACTCCCTCTCTTACCCCCCCTCCAATATGCTCTAGCCCTCCCTTTACCTGGCCAGGTGTTACATGGTCCCAGGGGAGCACAGATGGATGGCCTTTCACCAATGTGTGTGATTGTGGGCGTGTAGAAATAAATAAGAACAACAATCAAACCCCATTCCGTGCTCTTAAAAGTAAATATTCTGAAAAAGCACGCTACCATTTTCCTATAATTTTCTTTTTTCTTTTTTGTTTTGGTGGTAAAAACAACACTTAGGAAAGCTTCCACATCAGCTTTACTCTTATCCAGGCTGCAACCTAACCTAAATTTATTCCCACAACAGTTTAACAAAAGCCAAAAAACACAGTGAAACCCTGTGCTCTCTCTGCATTAGATGAAAGCAACTGTTACATTTCTAAAATGTAATCAAAGATGATTTTTGATGATATTATTGCTAATGTTGTTTGGTTGGGTTTGGCAGATTTTAAGAGCCAAGTGATCATAAGACAGACACCTATATAGAATTCAAACAATAAAAAGAAGAATTTAAAGTGGCTGTCATCCTCCAGGGAAAAAAAAGGATTCTGGCTTCTGTAGCAGGAGAGCTAGTCTCTGCTGTCTTTTACCTGTAGGCTGTGTTGCAGATTTCCTTGTACTCTTTGAGCTTGTCGCAGACCATTTCAAGGAACTGGTTGGAATAGGCACTGAGGTCCTGCATCAGGCTCATTAGATCCTGGATGGACTTCTCCACTACCACGGTGCTCTAGAGGCAGAAAGAGGAGCAGAGCAATCAGTGTTAGGTTGGGTTGAGCTTTCAACTGTAAAAAGAGAAAAACAGACAAAGTAAGAGACACGGAAAAATAAAAGGGGACTGGATTTTATGCAAGTGTCAGGTCAGATCCAGTCTGCTGTAGTGCCAGTGTAATAGGATGGCTCTAACTTCACTTATCTATCTGTCACCTGCGGCTGGACTGATGACTGCAGCTGGAGAGCTTGTCGAAAGTCGTAACACCGTATTGGTGGAATGGATGATTCTTTGTGTGTAAGTGAATCAGCGTGAGTGCACCTATTGGTGTGTGTTTTTGAACTTCTGTGTTGTGTGTGTTCTCAGGCTGAAAGCGAGTGTGTGTGCATTTGTCACAGTGCACCCATCACCAGGAGCCACGGCAGGGCTGTGACAGCAGCCATTACAGATTAGCCACTCCTGTGTGACTAATAGCTGGCCCGGGAACAGCAGAGCAGTTTCATATCCCCAGACACACTCACACATACACACAGGGTGCAAACTTTTCAAAACACACACCTTTGAGCAATTCCAGAGCTGTTAAATGAGATTACAACTCAGTACGTTCCAGTTTGCCTGCTCCTAGCACTTAACCAATCTATCCTGCATCTCCAATAATAGTGATAACTTGCTATTAGTCTGGCAATAGCCTTGCTGCACCCACTCTGAAACTACGAAAGCAGTACTGTGTCTGTTAAAGATACACAAGGAATATTAAACATATGGTTTCCATTCATCACTCGTAGATTATCACTATTCAGCTCACTAGTCTGCCTATGTAAACTTGGGAGTCCCATTGTTTAGGAGTGAAAGGGAAAAATTCATCCCTTTGTCAAAGATTCATAAAATAGCAGTAGAAGGTATTGCTACATCAACATCTTATTTACTCCAACAAATGGTTATGAGTTGAAATATGGAATAAGATATGATATCAATAAAAAATGCCTGACTCCCAGAGAGGTAGACTTAAAATGTACAAGTCTGTGTGCTATAGCAATAAATATGATCTCTATTAGTTTATCATTAATAACACATTTTTAAAATAGTTCAATTATATTCAAGGCCAGTAGCTAGCTGCCAAAGTGGCTGCAAAGACTGTAGGGGGCAGTAGTGACTGTAATTGATCTTCAAAAAATATGGAGACCCCTGATGTGATAGAATGATATTAATATTAATAGCTCTTTCTCTGTTTCAGTTTCCCCCTCACTCATTCTGTCTCAAGCAGCCAAACTTGCACACACACATACACACACACACACGCGCACACACACGTGCACACACGCACACAGACGCACACACACGCACACATGCCCACACATGCCCACACGCACACAAACAGCAGCCACTCCACTGAGGGAAGTAATGATCCATAGCAGTGCCCATGCCCATGGAGTGCTAACCAAGGCCCTGTCTCTGCCAAGGGAGCACCCTTTACTGTCCATGCCTGACTCCCTGTCAGCTTGCCAGGGTATCAGGAAGAAATACACAGAGCCTGCAGGAGGGCTAGCTGCTGTGGCTCAGGCAGCAGCTACCTCCACTTCCTAGTGTAGGCTGGTGGTACTGTAAACAGCTTTATATAACACAGTGAAAAAAAACGGCAATGACATTGCTGCCAATTCCTGTTACCGTGACTACGGTGATAATGCAGTGATAATAATACACTACTTTGTGATCCCTGAAGGGAAATTCTTTTTTTTTACTGGCCTCCTCCAGGGAGGTCAGGTTGTGGAGTCAGCACAGCTGAGGCTGCAAGGGATTCAGTGGGTGGCTCGGGGAAACTTCAGCAGAGTGCATGACTGACTTTCTCAGACAGAAAGTCCATATAAATGGAGTGCATTAAGGTGCTGGAGTATTTATGACCCATTTGACTTTGCAAAAATGTGATTATTTAGATAAATCAAACCGGATTGATTTCGTCCATTTATAGTAACAGGTAGCTTTTGTAGAAATTAAACTGCTGCAACCGCAAGAACTCTTAGGATACATCAAGAAAAGTACTGTATTTACAAAGTAAATGGCATACATAAGAAAAAGGCAAATGTGGAATACAGAAATAGCTAATACCTTCAATTCCACTTTAATAAGTGAAAATGAATCAATACAACAGTGCAAGAGCATGTATTCCCATGTTTCCAGGATGTGCTAAATACTGTTGCTGCATTAGCAGTTTGTAGTATTTGCATAGCAATTATTGTAGCAGCAGCTGGATTTTTTACACATTAAAGAATAGGATTCTTTATCAAAAATGTGGGCAAATATGAGAAGTTCACCTTTACAGTTTCAGAATTCAAGAAAATCCTGTAAAAATGAAAGAAAAAAGTGAAAATAAAAGAATAGCAAGATGTTGAGTCAATAACAATAAGCTATTGTCAAAAACCTAATGTGTACTCAGAATCATAACAGTGTCCCCCTTACTCTTGTTGTCCCCACTTTGAGGACATAGAGCTCAATAGCAGGCCAAGTCAGTGAATGGAGAAGAGTAAACAATGGATGCCTGATCCATTACTCCTGCTCTAACAAATGCTCTCGCGCTCGGCTCCCTTGTCTAATTCTGCTCATTTAACACAGCCATTTGTCTTAGGCAGCAGAAATCATTAAAAAGTAATCAAGGGACAGATTGAGAAAGGGAGGGCTGAGAGAGAGAGAGAGTGAGTGAGTGAGTGGTAGAAAGAGCGTGTTCTGCTACATCTCCTCTATCTTATTTGAGTGTTACATAGGAGACAACATGCAATGTGGGGGCTTCTCTATCTATGTCTATCTTACTCTCTCCTGCTCTCTTTCTAATGTTTCAAGCTTAAAGGTCAACAGGCTGTGCTATCATGCGAATAACATCCATATTTCTCTTGTAATTCTCCTCCACAGTATAGTATTATCCCTGAAACTGAGCTTGGTTGCACTTTGCCTTTACTCCTTTACATTATTACTACGTAAAAGCAGTCATCTAGGTAAATTAGACTTGGGTCTTGCAAATGGATCGCAGAATTTGCTGGGGTAAACTGCTGTCGTTAAGAGTGAAATGAAGGCTACGGCCATAGTGGTTTAATGACAGCAGGGCAAGGCAGAGCACTCAGACTGGCGCCTCAGCAGAAATAGCTGTTAATGCACGGTCATCACTACAGAAACCACCCTGAGCCGGCGCTAAAAGAAGTGACTTCTTTTGGTGGAGTGAGTAAAAAGCAAAACACAGGGAATGACATTAATGCAGTAAGAGCGCATGGATGTAAACACTCAACTCCTCTGTGTTGCTGTATTCTGTTGGCTAAATGTGAAGCGTTATCCTGAGGTAGACAAAGGAAGATAAAAAGAGGAAATGTATTGTATTTACACAGGTCTACTTGGACTATGTAATGTACATGCTGTGGGAATCGGAAACGGCTCATGGATTTCCCCATTAAAATAGCGGGAGACCCCTCAAGGTTGTGGGGGGGGGTCAGAGTGTTTAACCCCATGCTCCCTGCCATTTCACTCACACCCTGACCCCGAACCGCTGACTCGTGTAATGTCTCTGCCATGCCATTCACGTGTTTGATCAAGGGTTGCCAGAATAATACACACTCAGCAGTGTGTATACACAGCTGCAAACCCCCACGCATCAACGAGAACACATGCAACGATAACCTCTGTCTCCCCCTCTTTTCCCACACACACACAAACACACACAACGGATATCCCACCAACACTACACGACACACACACACAAACACACACACACACACACACACACACACACACAGGCTGTCCCTCTCCTGGGTAAAGGGGAGCTGGGCGTGAGTGGGACATTGTCTTGACAGATCATTCATCAAAGTCAGCGCAGAGCCACACTTGGAAGACTCCCCTGACACTCACCGGATGGCCCTCATGCTTGTGCCAACTCAACCAAAACACATGCTTCTTCATATGTGTGCGCATGTGAGTGGGTTTGTATTAAAGTTTGTTTAAGCTCTGACAACTACACAGTGTGCAGTTTGTCTTCTCAAGTGTTCATAATGCCACACACAAAAGAGGGCCCCCTGCCCCTCATGGGAATTAATTCAGTAAGATCAGGGCGACAATCTAAAATTCAGAATAATCTCCGAAATACGAGTACCTTATTTTCCTTTTAATAAATTTCCTTTTAATAATAAATGAATTTTAACCTCCCATAATTTATGTGCATGCATATTTACATCCTCACATGCACATACACACAAAAAACACAAACATAAACACAACTAAGCTCCTCATATTGAGCTGGAAGTCACCAATCAAGAGCTGTCACCTCTAATCACGTACAAGTAATCATCCCTCTGATGGACTGCAGTGTATATTACAACTATATACATTTGCATAACAAGCTAATCAATTACGTGTGTTTGGGGGTAAAATCTCAGGTATGTATTTGAATTCTAGATGTCATTGTTGCTTGACTATCATTTAATGATCCATTTTCTGCTAAAGGTGACATAATGAAAGTGAGAAGTGAGATAATGAAAAGCAAATAATGATGTACACATGGGCTTAGCTGTGATGTTCACAGTATTACATAAGAAACATGTTACTATGGAATAAACACAAGTAGCTTCGGGGTGAACAAAACTGAGTTAAAAAAATACATCTTCTCTTTCACTTCCACCGTCATCACTTCCAATGCAAAGCTTAATCTAGTGTTTATAAGTGTTTTCATTGAGAAAAGAGGAACAATATGACACTTCCATACACACCCTGTTCATCACTCCAGAGTTTAGATTCACCATTTAATTCCTCATGGTGACCAAAACTCCATTTTCATCCCATGATGCTCTTCTACACTTGACGTTGTATCTGCTGGATACGAGAGGGATGTCTTTCCTATTTTGTAAAATTATCTATCACTTACAATTCAATTATTATGACTTATTTATCACAACTGGGTTAGACCTTCAGTGGTATGTGTGTGTGTGAGTGTGTGTGTGTGTATGTGTGTGTGAGCGAATAAAAGTTTGGATGAGAGAGTGAAGAGAAATTATAATGTAGTTTAATGCATTCTGTGGGGGGTGCATGTTCCTCTCTGTGCCCCATTAGGCCCATCTGGAGCCATTGTATTGGCGCACATGCACACACGCACGGACACATGCGCAGGGATATACATACGCACGAAACAATGGGTGCACTCACAGCAACACAAAGACTGCTATTTGCAAATTCAGAGCATTAACTTGCCTCTAAAAATTCAAGCTGTAACTTTTATCAGGCGCTCACAGCCAAAACCTTCTTTCCTTCAAACCAACGGGCATGTTTGCGGTAGAGCTGACATTTCAACTTCTCTCTCTCTCTAACTCACTCACTCCAAAGGCAAAGATTATGTCTTGTTACACACAGAGACGCTGTCAGTGGTAGCACTGCATGGTGTGAACCTGTACTACCTTGAGCTGTAGCTGCTCAGGCTGTTTTCTTCACTCATTTAAATGTTCTCTCTGTCACTAAACACAGAGACAAGCAAACGTGTGTGTGTATGTGTATATATATATATATGTATATATAGCTGTATAGCTATTACATTGATGTAAGTATATAAACAGTATAAACAGTATAAACAAAGTACAGCTGTGTCACATTGGTGAGAAAGGAACATCTCCATGGTGGAGGCAGGTTGGAGGCTCAGGGCAGCTGGGCACAAGCCTCAGGAGTACATGTGTTTGGTGTGAGATAACCAGGCGAAGGTGGGTGGTGGGGAGTGTTACACCTCAAGCAATGAGGAAGGAGGCAGCACAGAAATAAGGTTTTGAGGTGAACAAGACTAAAAAATAGTCAGAATTTCTAAGGATTCAAGTTGATCTAGTAGAAAAAGAAAAAATACGTACTTCTTCTTGCACCAAAGCAAATAGTTTGTGAAACAACCCCTTATCATATACATAAAGAAATAAAGTATAGCATGTATAGCATAGTATAGTATTATTATTTAAACACCAGATTTGCTCTTGTAAACCTCCTACGGATGTAATTATAGATCTGTATGTTCAGAAACGTTTGAAACTGCACAAAAATCTTCTGGTCAATGATCCAATCAAAACCTTCACTGAGTGCTTTGGTTCATTTAATGTTCCAGTGTAACCATACAGTGACCCATTTTACAGAGCATGCATGCTCAGCAAACCTACCTGTGTAGATGAAGGTTATAATAATTATACTAACTGATCAAATATAATGATAGAACATATTTAAAATGCTGGAGGATTGGTGACTGCAACTTCAATCATAATTAGGGAGATGGGTATGAAGGCAGAGCAGCCATGAAAAGTCAGGAAACTTTTTCTTTCATACAACAAACTCCTCTTGACCTTTTCAGAGCATGAAAGTCAATCTGAGCAGTTTGAGATACTGCACACCTTTAAGTTTAAGTAAGAGCATAAAATCAAATAACCTCTGGAAACCACCATGTTGTCTTTGTGATTACAACTTTTGTCTCTCTTGGTAGCAGAGGGGAAAGGAGATTGGAGGAACTCATTTCAAGTGCAGCCAAAACTGCTGTGAGTAAGTACGATATTGAGGTGCCTCCTTCCTTGATAATTCTTAACAGCTGTAAAATTGTCAACGAGATGCTTAGGCACGATCCATTTCATGACAGATAATGTAGTAGAGGGCTCCAGAAAACATTTGGACTAAATGAGAAAGCATTTAGATTATTTCTTTTACTGTGAACAGGCCTATTTTGGAAGAATTAAACTGGGTGCTGTGCAGTTTTGCTGAGATTTTTTTTTTTTCCAATAAACATGGGAATGGCTCTTGGTTTTGTTTCTGGTAATGTTAGCAGTGTGCGTCTCTCTGTCTGAGGATTGTGTATGTGTTTACCTCTGTGTACACAAACCACCCTAATGTCCCCCCCCCCCCCCCCCCCTTCTGTTGTCCCATCACAGGGGCATGGCTGAGGCAGCTAACAGGTGTATTGTGTTGTGATTGCTGGATCTGTTGATGGGAGCTGGGAGTTGAGAGTGTCCTCAATAAAGACAAGCTGCCCCCTCCCAACGCTGTAATCCACTGTGCATGTGTGCGTGATGGTGGGGAGTGTGTGGGGGAGGGTGGGGGGCCGCGGGGAGCCAATCAACAGGAAGCGATCAGCCCCCCACAAATAAACATTGCCTACACATCATCACAAATAAAAAGGTCAGTGTCATTACAGTTACTGGAGGTGGATGTGTGGGTGTGTGTTTATGTGTGTGCAAGTAAGACGTGTGTACGCCTGTTTCCACCTTCCTCTCTCACAAAGCTACATGTGAATATGGAATTAAAAGGTCAACATCATTAGCAGGCCATTGGCAGCTGAACAAATCTGCAGTGCAGCGAGCATTATGGCAGCTGACAGTGAGTGAATGAAATCAGTCTTTATCTGGCTCCAGGACAAGTCAAATACATGCACGTATGAATAACAAGTGCGGGGATACTTAGTACACAAACACACACAGATGCAGATACAAAAGGACTAGTTAGCAGCTATTGTTTGGAGATACTGCAGACAAAGCTGAATGATACTTAGCTCAGAAGAGATGGCCTATGTGAAATGTAATTATGTCTCTGCTGTGGTCTTGGCTGATGAAGTAAACAAGCACAGCACAAACAATTCATCCACACTCACGGACTCTCTCACAAACCTAAGTGTATCACAAAACTGAGCATGCAGGTGATTCGACGGCACTGTCTTCAGGCCAGAGAAATGTGGTCACCTATTTGTTCTTTTGTCTCGTTGCACTTGTGTGAAGCTGCATGTGCATATTGTGTGTATGCTTGTATGTTAGTGTGTCACAAAGTGAGCGTGTAAAGGGGACATGAGGGGGTTCTACTAAGATTAATGGAGCCAATCTCCAGCGCTATCCAGCAGAGTGACCATACCCTCCCTATCCTACTTTCTTCCTCCATTCCCCACCTCTCTCTCCCCTCTACCCCTTTCCCTCGATCTAACTCTAATTAAATGAATCAATCAGTGGCAACACCGAAGCTGGACAGATAGCATCACACTGCTAGGGCGAACAGCGTGTACGTTTGTGTTTTGGTACACTGTTGGATTCTAGCCCGTGAAGAAAAGGGACGGAAAAGCAAGAAAGAAATGGGAAGAACAATGGTCACTACAGATGAAAGGTAGAGAACAACAAAGACATCAAGCAAGCAAGCAAGAAAGCCAGATATCAAATAAGCGAAAACATAAAGAAACATAAAGAAGCCTTCGATTTGTGCCTTGCTTGTCTTCCTTCTCTCTTTAACACCACTGCTCGTCGAGAGACTTATCAGCTCAGCCTATGCTATCACACAGACGCATGAATGGACGTTAACCTTTCCCACTGAACTATATACTGTCCCAGTCAGCCCTTATCTCATGCTCCTAGTGGACAATATATAGCCAGAGTCAGGCTCATAATCATATCATTATTATGTAATGTATGTACATGATATATATAAATGCAGTATCTGACACTGCTGGTGCCTAGTGATAGGAAAATCACTGCCCATATCAATATTACTTATTAACCTAAGCTCAGACTGCATTTGTATTGCTTATTATGGGCTGTTTAAGCAAACCTAAGGCGTGACATTCACCTTGACTCCTGAACAGTGTTTCTACAAAGTCATTTTGTCTATTTCTACTGGTGTGATATCACTGACAAAGGGTCAAATGGTTCATATAACATATCTGTATTTAATAACATGGGTCAACTCCAAAAGTTAATGCTATGGAAACACATTCATAAATATTCTCTCCATGCTTCAAAAGTAGACCTGGGGTAACCCTATGCCATATCATATTGCTGAAGGTCAGAAAATAATATAAA
>NW_019174393.1:7681293-7783634 GCF_002260705.1 Seriola dumerili
GAAAACTGCAGGGTGAGTGTACTCAAGAGAGCCCTCCTCCACTGAACAGGGGTATAAAGGAGAAACGGGGGGGAAACAAACAGGTAGTGTGACTGCTTAAGCCTCTCTAACTGGTCACATGTGGATATGCTACAAACGTATGTGTCTGAACCTGTGTCAACAAAAATCTGTTGAATTTAAATTAAGGAGACTCCTCAAAGCATGAACTGGTGGTAAATAGAGAATACGACTTGAGGACACGTTGTTAACACTTGCACAATAAATTTCCATTCCCAAAGTAACACGAGGTGAAGCTTGTGATGGCCACTTTTTTTGAGCAGGCTGTTGATTCAACTCTATGGTCATTTCTAAGGCCATGTTTTGTGATGTTGGACTGAACTTCCTTATATTGTGCAGGTGTTTATTAAAATTCATTCCCTCCATGCAAGTATATAATTTGTGTTTTGAATATTTTGGATGTTCCTCACCTGCAGCAGAGGTCTCTGGACACCCAGAACCTTCATGGTATCAGCGCTGGCAAGGATCTTCAAGGGGTCGGATGCCTTGCTCACTGCCTCAATTTCCTTGTTGATCTCTGTTCGCACCTAATGGTTCAGTGAAAACAGTATACATTAAATGGGTAAGAGACAGCAGGACCACATGCACCACTCTGTTTTCCATTGGGAGTCAAGCAACAGTAATCCAGCTTTCTCTGAAAGAACAACTCATTTGTTTATTGCCTTGTATTTTCCTTTTTTCCTTTTTCTGAGTATTTGTCTTAGTTTGGATTTGACACTTCCTGTAGGTGAAAATATTCCCATCAGTCACTGTAATGCAAAACAGTTTCCTGTATTTCATGTAAAACATTGCTTGGTTCCAGATGGCTGCCTGGGTAAAACATGCTGCTTAAACAAAAGTTTAAAAAAGTAAGTAAATAGTTCTTGTTAAAACTTGAGGGTCAAACATTTGCAGAATTACAATTATATTTGTAAATACAGAGGCTTTACATTTGTTTGACTAAGAAAACAGACCAAACAACATATGAAAAGATGCCGATTCTTTCAGGGTTTTAGTTTATGAAGAAATCTAATTTATATATATTATATTTATATAGATATAATTGTATTCATGTACCAGCACACAGGAAGTTATCTGTCTTCTGGCCATTCAGGTGGCCAGATATGTGGAACGACACACTTGGAAATTAAAGTGTAGTGGGTAAGAACAGCTATTCTATTAAGGTAATATTGAAAGATTAAATAATACAATGGTCCCCAGCAGTACTGCCATTGTGTTATTCAGCTCTATCAGTTTGGAGAAACCCTGAGGGGCTACAATAGAACATTCAGGTCAATAGATTTTCAAGACAAGGACCCCGACAATTGTGTCAGCGGAATTTTTTTTTGCATCTCACATAGTGCAAAAGGTTCCTGATATTAAGTCACAAGAACGGACTGTGACTTTCTATAACTGATTATTAAAATACATTTTCTTAACATAAAACGAGAACCAATGTTTTTTTCAGTGTTTCCAGTGCCCCATAGCTGAGGTTTTTAATATGTAGAATTTTATTCTCTTGGAAAGCTCCCATGTTCCACTAAAGCATTGCTTTGAATGCTGGTATACCACTCTGTCAGACAGTAACGCCGCCAATCTGCCATTTCACTAACCTGGTTGAGAAACAGATCGTTGATGTAGTAAGTGAGGAAAGCTCGGAGCTGGCACTGCTTGGCCTGGCCTGGCCCCATGTTCATCTCTATTTCCTGAATGAACCTGGGCAGAACAGTCAAGACAAACACATATTAGAAGAGCGAGGACACATAACACCAGCTGTGAATGGAGGCTAATTCACCACTGACATGTTTGAATGTTATCACAGGAGCAATGAGACACAGACTTGTGACCAGCAACATAGTAACTTTGCATCAATGGGTCAAGCACGGCCTGGAAGCGTAAGATCTGCTGTGGGAAGTCATTTTGGAAAGCTTAGTGCATCTCACATGGTGCCTTTGAGCAGATAAAAGTACTCCAGTGGAGCTGCTCAGTGCCATTAGTGCAGACTTTAGTTATACTAGGCAACTCTCAGATGTGAGTGTGTCCACCAGTAGTGAATGTGTAAAACCAAACTTGTCTGTAAAGGAAAGCCATACAATTCTATACTGCAAAATAACTGCAAATACTAAAGCTGCTTACAGTGTTAATGATACAAAAATGATCCGAGCTACTGTACGGATGGTCTGTGAATTCTCCCAGGAAGCTGGTGTCTGGTTGGTCAGATAGGGTCAGACAGTTATGTATGGGTTGGTGGAGGCACATGCACACCTCGTTTGTCAGAAAATCATTGGTCACTGGCCTTGTCTCACACACACCACTGGGCAAACCATGCAACAGTGAGTGCCCTCTCAAGCGCTCAGCACATATAAATGCACAAATAAATCAAAATCCTCACAAAAGAATTCTTTGACCTACAGGACCTGTAATATATATGACCTAAACTTATAGAAAAGAGCGACAGAGAGAGTACAATGAAAAGGAAAAAGAAAAATGCTTCATGTGAGAAAATCATGAAAAACTGAGAATAGAAGCTGAAGATAATACAGGAGTGAAGCTACAAAGATGACTCGAGATGGAAATCTAATTGGACATGGCCACCTGTAAAAAGCAGGATAAGACTCCATTGCTTGGAAACAGTGTTTGTGCTCTAGTAATGTGAAGTGGAATTTAGAACCAGGACACTGCAGCATTGCAGACAACCAGGGACACAGTCTATGCAAGAACTATAGATCGGTGGAGGTGGATGATTGATTAAGTTAAGCTTGCATGTACATACACACACAAATACATGCATGCACAGGCACACATAAAAACACATTCAGACAAAAACACAAAAGGAGCATAAGCTGTACAATCACACTGCTCAGCATGTGTACCCAATTAGTCTGCAAGACCAGAGACGTAAGTGTGTGCTTACACCTCAGCCTGCGTGTGTGAGTGTGTGCGCGTGTGTGGATACGTGCATCCTTGTGTCAGAGTGGGCAAGAGAAAGACAGAAGGAGTAAGGAACCTAAACCTATTCTAAATCCCTCATTGATTCCCACTGAAACGCTACCACAATAGAAAGTTAAGTAGGAGAAACTCTTCTGTGGCCTCATTAAAACCGTCAAGCTTGCAAAACAATGGGGGGCCAGATATACAGCTTCTCTGTATGAATATGTAGAAAGTACAACTCAAACAACCCTTCTTTACAAAAAAAAATACAACTTCTGCTGACAACTTCATTTCCAGAAATCGATCTTAGGACAAAAGTTGCCAGTTTAAACGTGTGCCGTGTTGTTCTGAGATCCATCTCGTGCTGTCATTATTGTCATTGTTTCAATACAAGTGTCAGGATGATGGATCTTCAAGTTAGCGTGTGAGCACAGATGGATTTTTGTAGGCAGGGGTGATAACGTTTGAGTAATGTAGCAGGGACGAGGCAGTAAAACGGCTTTGTCTATCCAGACGGCCATCTGGAGCAGAGCCGCAGGCCCCTTCACGAGGCTATTGAGCCCATGGGTGTTTGAAGGAAGCCAAGGTAACTGGGCTAAAAGCACTGTTGGGGCTCACAATGCTGAGAAAAACCCCAAGAGCACATATCAGCAAATTTACATTTTAAGGCCGTAAGTTTAGTGACAACATGCATTAACCCGAGTGTTCTGTGAGAGGATTCAGAG
Source organism: Seriola dumerili (assembly GCF_002260705.1). Taxonomy (NCBI): domain Eukaryota; kingdom Metazoa; phylum Chordata; class Actinopteri; order Carangiformes; family Carangidae; genus Seriola; species Seriola dumerili. Next base: position 7,684,986 of record NW_019174393.1, read on the forward strand.
AAATCATTTGGAATATAGAGTGGTGAGGCTAGTTAAAATGCAAATGGATAAATAACATGGGGCAAAGCATGGCAGAGCTTAAAGATTTCCAAACGGAAAATCTCTCCCAACTCATTATCATTACAACCACATCTTCCAAACGTCTGCCTCGCTGATGGCATGACATACTCTATAGAGAATAACTGCTTCTGGTGACGATGATGGTTTTGATAACAAATGACACTAAACAAGTTAACACACACAAACACGCAAGGACACACACACATTCAAAAGCCATCAACTTCATTAACTCAAATCCAAATGAATCACAAACCACCAAAATTCAGAAGAGCACAATCTTTGCAGGCTGTGCTGTACAAGGCCATTTGCAGAAAACCGTACTCTGAGCAAAAACTCCTACACAAAAACACGGTGAGACGGCCTGACCTCTCACCGAAGAATGACAGCCAGCCTTGTTTCATCTCTCAAGGCTACAACTGAGCTTGACTTTACACTGGTCTAAATTGACATTCTCACCAGTTATCATGAGCTCCTGCACGATACATCAGAAAAGGAGCTGCTTTGATAGCTTCTCAACTTGTCTGGCTAGAATTCTTTCTAAATTAGTGATAGAAAAAGTTTTTTTTTTCCTTGAACAAGTCTGAAGTCTCTGTATATTCAATAATCAAATCATATTTCATGCATGCTTTAAAAGAAATGTAACACCTTTTTATAAGAGCACGTAACATCCTTCAAGCACTGTTATTGTTAATGGAATACATGTCCCTGTAAATTTGCAAAGGTAAAGACCTAACCCTCTTTACAGGCATGCTATATTACATAAGAGCATATTTAATGGCAGACAAACCCATAGATGGTGTTGCTTCCTTAAATAGTCTCCATTTATTTGAAAAGCCACAAAATCACAAAAACCACAAAAATTGGTGTCCTCTTCGTCTTATGAGGCTGTGATAATTGGACCCGATGTGATGTTAACAATGTCAGTTTCATTTTCAGGTGACAACAAAACACACCAGTCAAGCATATGGCAGCTGTACGCAGCAGAGGTGTCAGCCAAGTCACTGAGGAGACGCTGTGGAAGCGCTACAGAGACACAGCGGCAACAACACAGCGTGGACTCGCCCCTGTGTGTGAAATCTTAGTGGCCTTAAATAATCTGCTTATCTACCCTTTCACACACACTATTTCCAACTGGCCTGAAAATAATGTGGCAGACATTTACACACACACTGGCATGCAGCAAAGGTTGTAGTGGCAGGCATCAATTACAAGTAGGGAATCAGAATTAAATCATTAAAGGGACAACAAGATCAACACCGATCATGGGAACAATGAATACATAAATAATAACATATCAAACCTAACAATCAAACTATTTGCTCAGTGAGACTAAAGCAGCGCAGATACTTGACAATATGGAGCTTTAGTTTAGGCCCTCCAGCAAAAGGACAAATCTGTCAACTAACAGGTCACCCTACTGCCCTAACACACTATCCATCCATCCATCCAGCATCCTTTCGGGCGAGAGGCGGGGTACACCCTGGACAGGTCGCCAGTCCATCGCAGGGCACACAGAGACAAACAACCATTCACTCTCACATTCATACCTATGGTCAATTTAGAGTAACCAATTAGCCTAGTCCCCATTTGCATGTCTTTGGACTGTGGGAGGAAGCCGGAGTCTAACACACTATATATATATATATATATATATATACACACTGTGTGGGTGTGTGTGTGTGTGTGTATTATATTGCATTACTAATAACCAAATTAGTAATACAATATTAGTAATTTAACCAAATACCACAGGAATGTGGATAAGACAAGTATAGCAGCAGCAACACGGTTCCAAGTGAAAGCTACCCATAATCCAAGGCAGTACAAGTCTGTGAGCTCCAGAGGATCTATAGTGAGAACAGAAAGAGGACTGATGCTCCATTGGAGCTGAAGTGGATCAAATGAACTCACAATATGAATGCAAAAAAACTGCAGTCCCTTTTCTGTTGGTCCACATCATTTTACAAGTTGATATTGCCAAAATCAGAAAAGAGATAAGAGGGTTGAAACCGGCTGACACTAGGCAGAATGCAAATAGCCTATAACATGGTCCAGCCATATAGCAGGTTCTGACCTAGTCTTATGGGAAAGTAAACAAAGCATGTTTAGGTTTTGTAGTGTTAGTATGACAAAGGTCTAGAATAACTCTGGGCTTTTGAAAATTGTGATAAGAAGTTCTGGCTGTTTTATGAGTTTCTTTGGGCAAATGTTTATTCAATTGATCAAGGGAAGAACTGGTAGATCATCAGTGATGAAAATAAACCCTAGTTCAAGCCCTACATTTAATACAGTAAATCACTGTCAGTTTTCCATCATTCTCATTGAGAAATAGTTCAACTTTTACAAATTTAGTATTAAAAAGGTATAAATTTATGAAAACATCTTAAGATGTTGCTAGGGTTCAGTGTAAGAATTTCCTCACAGAAGACTGTCATTTCTTAACCACTGGAAGAACAACTGCATTGACCGAGCAAACGCAAAACTTAACCTGAATCAGTTTGTCTATCTAGACAACTACAGACTGATTCCAGAAGGCAGCAGAGTTCACACACAAAGTCCACATCTTCACATGTCTACCTATTCACTACTAATCCCACAGATGCCATCATTCACCACACACACTCTCAAACACATGCATATGCACAGGCAGACTTACAAAAACACACACTCAGACTAATATTCAAATTCAAAAGGAGTGTAGCATAGCATCCCCCTACTCCCCCCCTTAGGTTTTGTTGTCTCCTCTGGAACCAACATGGCTGCACCAGTCGCACTCCAAACCCAGTTTCTTAGCAGCAACTGCCAATGATTGCACTTGACAGCATGTAATTATCTGTCATTAGGAAACAGATGTCAGAGCCTAGGGTCTGGAGCTGGATAATTGTAGATGCCATGCCCTATGTGCATGTATGTCGAGAAATAACACTCCTGAATGGCATTAAATGTATTTATACCAACAGGGATTTGGCTAATGAGTGAACGCGCTGCATTCTAATGGCTCTCTGATTATTCACAGAAAGACAAAGTTTGATTTTTTTAAGATAGCTAAAACAAATGAGAACAGACAGGGACAAAGATGTTTTATAGCAGCAGCTCTGAATTCATTTCCCACTGGAAACTAAACCTAAGGTAACAAATGCTTCTTTAAATGGAAAGGGTTGGGATCCCATCATCCATCTTTATCTGCAGCTGCAGCGTAATGATGCCGAAAGAGAAATGGGATAAAGACAAAGATTTAAGAAAGACAGCAGAATAAGAGTGTGCTAAGATCGATTAGAGACTCAGCATTTTTAAATCTCCCAGAATTCCCTTCAGGCACGAATCTATCAGCTATGGTGCATTCTGATTTCGTTGCCCGGAGAGGAAGGCTTGATCTGTAAAGACCTGTCACACACCAAGGACAGGACACGCTGAACCTCTACCAAGTGAGAGGGGAGGAGGGAGAGTGAGTGCTGGTGTGTGTACATACTAAATAAGTCTGTCTTTGTCACACTAACACACACACACACACGCGCACACACACTCATAGACTAACATACTTATGTACAGTCACATGCCAATACATCAATACACCACATCCAGTGACACTTTAGGGGACTTATCTATATGCAATTATTCTTACTCACAGCACTCCCCAGTCACTTCAGGAGGATTTCGAAGTCATAAAAGAATTTTAATGGATGGGGACACTTTATGGGTTTTATGGTACAACCAACATTAGCTTTCATTCCAACGGATCACACAATAAATGCCAGAATGGCAGCTTTTAATTGTTATCCAACTGCTCATCCGATATTGATTCTCGGGGAATATTACACACTCCAATACACACCACTCACTTATTCCTACAGCAGTGTTAAATTAATGAAGTCTCACCCGAGAATATAAAGACCTACTCGTGAGATTTCAAAGCACACAGTTGTAGCACTGCATTAAAGAATGAGAAAATTGAAAAGATGGATGAGGAAAAAACACATTCTGAATGGCTACTGGCTTGATCCAGAACACCTTTTTATCCACAAGATATATTGCTAAAAAATCTGACTTCTAAGTCCTTCTGCAATTTTCACCACTCCCACTGGATGGCACTGTGTCAGCTTTCTCTACAAGCTCAGGCTGCACAACCAGTTGACTGACTGACTTTTTTTTTTATTTTTTTTTTTTTTATTACAAATGGTTTTGAGGAAGAATTAAGATTCCAGTTGGTGTGTATTATTTGAAACCTGTACAGGATTTGCTGTTTGGGTGTGTGTATGTGAGTAAGAGAGGGTATGTTTTGATGCAACAGTACTGTGTGTGATTAAGTGTGTTTTTTCATCAGTGCCTGGTGAAATGCATATGGTCTTCCCACACACCGCCCACGCCTCTGCTAGACTCCCTGCTGTTTATACCCTGTTTTTGCCCCAATGCTGCATCACATACACTATAGCCTTTCTGTGTGATTGCACAAGTGTGTGATCATGTATGTGTGTGTGTGTGTGTCTGTGTCTGTGTACACAGGAGGGTATGAGCATGTGTTTGTGTAAGACAACAAAAGAGAAAGAGAGAGAGAGGAGTGCGATGGGAAGGTGCAAAGATGCATTATGTAAATGTGAGTCCACATGCCTACAGCAGCAGGCATGAATGGGCTTCATAATCAGGAGAGAGTGAGCCTAATAGGACATAAGAGAGGGCCATCCTCCTCTAACATTGCTGTACATCGACTCTGTATAGACCACAATGGATGACAGATAGAATGGTCTGTCACTGTGGATAATCCATCAATGTTAATTGTTCCCCATTATTTCAACTTGACCCTACCACATATAAAGACAAATAAGAAGATCAACTGTTGATTCATATAAGAGCTTGGCTTGGCTTGGTTTCTACATACACAGAGCGGGAGCAGAGTCAAACTCATGATCAAGACACTGGTACAAAAACTTTATCACAATGTTTTATCTGGAAATGATATATCAGCAAACAATTCCTAAAATTCTTTGTGGACTATATGGACTATAGGGACACTTCCTCCTTGGTCTCCATTTACAGGGGAAAAACTACCTAAAAACAGAATTTATGTTTGAAACATTGGGTAAATATCTACAAACATCCATATGGTAACTGTTGAGTATTTAGATCTCAATAGATAATCATGAGACATTTTTGGAGTTGATGACAATACAATTGGCTCATGGTATTTTTGTATGTAAATAAGGCCATTTAACAGAAGACAGTCAGAAAAGCACAGGTATAAATATCTAAATTAGTGAAGCTGAATTCCATTTAGATTCTCAGTTTTAGGGTCCTGGTTCACAGCTTAGTGGGACTTTAATAGAATAGAGTCATCACTAATCTTATCAGTTACACCTGTGCTTTTCCTTGTCAAAGATTTAAAAACTGTATCTCTCTAGAGTCATTACTCTACCTCTGCCAGACTGTAAAAATGGAACGAATTAATAAAAATAGACATGAAGACTGGCAACACTGATATCAAGGAGGCCATGCCCCTTAAGTAACCCAACAAGCAGTGTATCTAGACTCAAGGGATTTAACTCAAGGGAGCATTTAGTGAACACGTAGGTTTATCAGGAACAGTATGCACTGAAAGCACTGTAAATCTGCAGAACATACAGAAATGCTACAGTGTAAAACAAGGGCAAATACAGGAAAATCAGTGTGATGTTCATTAGTGGTTATCAGGGCCTAACATAGCGGTAAGTAGGTGTATATCTGTATATCTGCAACAGATGTTCATTCTGTGTGTGTGTGTGTGTGTGTGTGTGTGTGTGTGTGTGTGTGTGTGTGTGTGTGTGTGTGTGTGTGTGTGTGTGTGTGTCCACACATGTATTGCTTGCATGCACATTTATGTCTCTGCACCTATTTCTATCAATGTGTGTGTGTGTACTGGCCCGTCACAGTGTGGTGCAGACCAATTAAAACGGGGGAGATTGATGACCAGGGGCTCTGAGTAGCAGCAGCAGCAGTAGCGGTAGCAGACAGCTGCTTCCTGCAGACAACAGGAAATGAGATGGCCTTGTTTAGCTGACGCTGCCAACACCAACACCGCAGAGCCTCAAAGACAAATCACCACCTTACTGCTGCTACTTGCCTACTCCTCCATCTTCCTACAGCGTGCTCTCCACCCTCCATCTCTTTATCTCTCTCTAATTCCACCCAAGACTATCTTTCTCATTAGTCTTTTCTCGAAGAGTAATGCAGTCAAGGTATATTCAGTTAATACAGTGCAGATGCTAAGTATAGATGTGCACAGATAGATGCTACCTCTATTCTTTGATCCTATGCTGCCATGTAAAGCCTTTAGTCATCAATAACTTGACTTTTATGGCATGTGAGTCAACTTCACTCCAGAAGAAATGTGAGGTAATGGGGATCAATCATGTAGTCAGCTCCATTAAGTAGAAGCAATGTATTATTATTAAAGTGAATTCACGTTTAGCTGACTTGCTCAATGACAACAGCATGCACGTGAATTATAGTTTACTGGTGAATCATCGTCTACTGCCCATTTTTAAAATATTGGATTCACAGTTGTGTATGTATGATGGCCGTATCCAGCACTGCAAGAATCCCCCACTCCAATGAAACTTAGTTTCAAAGACACACACTTTCCCTGGCATGTTGCCTAAGGCAAGAAAATCATAGCAGCAGGGGTACAAACCTGTCCACTGCTGGTTCATTCCCATTCACAACAGCCTCCAAATTTTCAGTGGACCGGATCTTTTTATTTCTGAAGGTTTGTCACTTAAGTATGAATTTTATATAATGGCCTGTCTCTGCTGTCAACTGAATGGTAAGTACTAAGATTTCTGGAATAATAATGGACTCACAGCTTTACCAGAGAGGCTGTAATGGGTGGTGAAGATCAGTTATTATGACACAAAGAAGTTGGAGTATCAAAGAGTGGAGACAATTATATGCTACCTAATATGAAGTCTTGATTTGTCTTAATGTTATATGCTCTTGAGTTTAGACTTTTCAATCAATCAATCTCCAATTCTGCATTAATCATACAAATAAGGAAGTTTTGTGTAGACCTGTGGAACACAACTGCCATTGATTTTTAATAACAGCTAATTGTTGCAAATTTTGGTGTTTCCTTTTCATTTACTATCTTGTGAACAGAGGGGGGCTGTGGACTGCAGGGTGGGTTCGGGGGGGGGGGGGGGGGGGTCAAGCATCTCACATGCTATATTGAGCCATTAAGACCACAAAAAGAGGCTAAGATGCCTCAATGTCACAATGGGAGGCTACTGGGCCTAAATTACTGCTTTTGTGACCACTATACAATGTCATTCAATATAGATAGGCAGGTGACAGCACTGTTCCTGGCTGGTCCCATAGTGTGCACGTGCATGTCCATGCATGGTTGTGCATACATGCGCTCCCTTCAAACTCTTGTTTTCTTAATAGCAGCCACCAATTGCTTAGTTCAGACACACACAAGTACACACACACAATTCCCCAGTCAGATAGGCAGGTGCAGACAAAAACTGTATCTGGTCTGATTGTCCTCTGCTCAATGCTTAAGTATTTAAGTGTTCATCTCCTCCTTATAAAACAAGTCTGATTAATAAGCTGAGCTCTAAGTGGCCTCCCACAGGTGACATTTAGAGAAACAGGGGGAAGGGGACTGCTTTATTAAAGTAAGCCAGGAAGTAAAAAACAAAGCTGATAGAGTACAATACAGAAACAAAACAATTACTCAACACACAGTAGAGCTGCTCAATATATCGTTTCAACATCATCATCGCGATGTGAGGATGTGCAAGTACGGCAAATTAACATGATGCTAACTTTTCTGCTACTTGATACAAAAGGAAAACTTGCACAGTTCTAATTTCCTATGACTAATCTACAAGAGAGGTCTTTTGCAGCCCTAACACACACTGACTCATACTGTTAAACAGTAGCCACAGCTTATCTCAGAGCACCTTCACTTTGGCACTCATCGCGTGTCACCCAAAATCCACTAAAGAGAGGAAGTCCAAAGACAGAACTCAGGTTTGGACTTAAAAAACAAAGTGTGAAAACGGCCTTTTTATGCTTGAATCTGGATAAATCTGGTGTACATCCAGAAGTATGTCAAAGGGACCCTTTGTGAGAAACGTACAGTGTATATCCCACATGGTTTGGTATTTCTCTGTGTGAGTGACTTCTCAGTTTGACGAGGGAGAGGGAGGCTTTGGATGCTATTAAAGGCACTATCTACACTATGATTAACAGTCTTAACACAGAGCCAGAGAAAAGGCAAACAAGAAAGAAAGAAAGAAAAAAAAAACTTTATGTAAGCACTGACCACATACAACACGACAAGTTTATCTGCGCCAGTAAGAGAACAACAGATAAAGCCTGTGAGGCAAAAGTGAGTCCATCTTTTCTCACCTTTGCAAACGCTGACATATCCATACACAGACATTATGTTCTTGTCTAATCAGAGTTGATGGTGAAGATAGAGACTTTCTGAGCCACCGAAGGACGCTCATGGTTCAGTGAATGATTCAGCAAGACTGAAATAGCAACTATCCCTTGGAGAGCAAAGTGCGAAGGCGCTTTTCAGTTTCCCTGAAAACTACTGAGAAAAACACTTAACCTGCACACAACACACAAAGGGCTGGCAGCAAAGATGAACATGAGGAGTCTATTTTAGCCCAAAGGGAGAAGTGAATGGAAAGTTGCCCTGAAGAAACTAGGCAAGTTGAGGTCAAAAGGATTGTTGTGTGGAAATGGCAATGGTTTTGATATTTTCTCAAAGTTACAATCGCCACAGGTGAAGGAAGGCAATTCTACTGATTTATATATATAAAAACATCTTTGCACTGACAGAATGCTAGTTTCATCTTAGATTTCCATTTCAGTATGCCTCTGCGTTACGGATTTTCTTCAAACCTCCCAGCCAGTACAGACCCACACAGTATACTAGCACTGCATAGTATCATAGAAGTCTACAGGTTGATGAATTCCTTCAAACAGGTTGCGGGGTGAGTCGTTTCACATCACATTCTCCTCTGATTAAAAAAAACACTTTATATTTATTCTCCTTACTGTATGCCCTTATCTCCTCCTCTGTATTTCCCACCCTTCATTTTACTTCCTTTTCTCTCCCTTGCTGTCATCTCTGGTCTCTTATCCCCTGTAACGCTTCTGACTCTTCCCTCCCCCTCATCTTTCTCTCTCACCCGCTTTCCCCTAATTCCCCTACCTCTCTCTATTTTTACCACTCCATTGCTGTTATCTCTCTGTGGCACCCTTTTAATGCATCCCCCTTCCCTCTTTGCCGTACCTTTCCTCCATCTCTCTTCTCTCTCTCTTAGCCTTCCATTCCATTTAGACCCTTATGTTAGCATAGGACTTTCCATCCTGTGGCGTCCAGGTAGTAAATTGAAATGGTTCTGGGGGCTCCATTGTAGCCTGATTGAATTTAAAAAGAGAAAGGGCCATAAAGAGAACTAGTGGTGAGAGGTATGTAATACACTGAAGGGCTCCCCAAGCTATGACAGTGTTGACAGGGAAAGGGGAAGAAGCACAGGAGGCGAAGATGGTTGGGAAGGAGAGAGGTAAGAAAAGGACAGAGGGAGGGGAGGCATGTGGACAAAACGAAGGGGGAAGGAAGCAGTGAGGGGGAAAAAATTAAGGAAGGAAAGAGTGAAAAATGGTGAGGGCTAGAGGATTGAAGGAAGAGAGAAAAAAAGAGAGAGAGAGTGGGAGGGCGAAATGATTGAAAATGCATAAAACTCTTAATCGGAATGAAAACCAGCCTATTACCTGTCGCGCACAAGCAGATAGACGGAAACACAAAAACTCCTCACGAGCGTGCACCCTTGGTAGTGACACCTCACAGAAATGCCTCAATCACGGTTTGCATGGCCTGGAGGGAGCAAGGTGACAGGTCTCATATTGGAGACGGCCAACAAAATGCAATTCCAGGAAGTCAGCTCTAGGGCTGTGTGTCTGTCATACCTACAGCTCTGATAATACTCCCACACATCACATTACATTGCTGAAAGAGCCACCTCTCACCATATAGGACATACACAAAGTGAAGACAGGAACAAACCACAAAAGTAAGTGCACACACACACACATACACACACAGACAGACAGACAGACAGACAGACAGACACACACACACACACACACACACACACACACACACACACACACACATCACATGCACATGCAGGCCATTCTGTATACATTACTGCCATAGGAAATATGATGTTAGGGGTTAAATTATTCATTGATCCTTTCATAGCCTGTCCAAGCCTGCTTGTTGTAGTGTCATGCCTTGGTCTGTGTGTGTGAGTGTGTGTGTCCACTTGAAAGGGCTCTCAGGGGAGAGAGACAACCTTGAGCAGGCGCTGACCTTTAACTTTGTGTTTCACTTTAAAAAGTGACAGGGGCTCGTGGGTGATGTGTGCGAGTGGTGTTTTTTCATGTACATAGCCATATGGGTGAACAGAGAATCTGTCCATATTATATTTCAGTTATCAGGATGACCAAAGGGAGGTGTTAGGGTGGGGTGGGGGGTGTGGGGGTGTGGGGGGGTCATGGATCCAAACAAATTCCATATGAGTGAATTTCTCAGACCAGAGGTACTTGCAGTTCACATCAGATCATTTTCGGAGTTTTAAATTCATTAACAAGTCAATTAACTCTAATTGAGATAAACAAGCATCAACATGTCTGTACAAAAAGGTCTTTATATTAAAGCAGCCGATAATTACACAATGAGCTAATAAAAGGATTAATGGTAGGCTATTGTATAGACTGAGTTTTGATCAGACTGGTTTGGACTATATTTAATTTAATGAGCATGAGTGCGTGTGTTGCAGAAGTCTATGATCAAAGTGGCAGCTTGCTGATCAGGGTCTGATAGAAACTGTCCTGTCAAGAATGGTTCAGAATTGATGTGACAAATGCAGGGTCACCTCAGAATCTAAATAAGGACCAATGCAGCAAGAAAACACAGTAAAGTTACGATTTGTTGTTGGGGGTTGGTGGCTAGCTACTGGTGCCTGAGGATGAGTCTTATTACTGGTGACAATGCGAGTACTTGCATTCTGCTTGAGGTGATTAAGTTAGTTTGTGGTATTTGGGTGCCCTATGCATTCCCTGTGCCAAATGCGTGTACTAATGGGGCTTTAGTAACCAAAGTCCTACCAGACCACCAAAGTCTTATTACATCCCAACAGCTCTTTACATTTAATGTTGTTGTGACTGTTGTAGTGTTGCTTTCTGTGCAGACACGAAAAAGGGAAAGTCAAAGGGAGTGTTTGAGGTGTGTTTGGCTAACTTAAAATAATTTGAAGTGCCTATTTTGGATGGTCATACGATTGTTACAGCTTTGTTTCTGTGTTGAGTCTCGTTAATTAGCAATACAACGTATTGGAAGTATAATTAAAGTTTCTCATTTTCTTTGAAGAAATTTCGCGATGGAATTCTAAATTGTAAACGTAACCAATCCAGAGACCAAAGTATTTGTGATATGCTCACTCATGGTGGGAACTGTTGAGTTAGTCTCTAATATTTTAAGGTCTTGACCTTATTGTGTAAAATGCCTTGAGATAATGTGCGTTATGATTTTATATATTGCAGTATCTCTGAGTGTTCTCCACTTGTGCCAGTTGTCAGTAATTTAGCTGAATACAGTCATAGACTCATCCCACTACTTTGTTGGCATGAAATATTGAAAACAGCAATCTGCTACAACTAATTTGCTTTTGTTGCTTCTCTGCACACCACAGAGGGATCCATGCATCCACTGTAGTGGTTGTAACATGACACCAGGGAGAGTGCAAGGCGTGCCCCCCCCCCCTTCAACAAGTATGTTAGAGTTGTTCTACATGTATGCCGTCATCTTGATCAGTTACCCTGAAATATATTGTATTGCTTGCTGTCTGCGGCGTACTGTATGTAAACTCTTAAAGGTCAGCTGAGATCGTATTGCTTTGTTTGGGCCGAACAGGTAAAGTTTTAGATTACACATTTGATTACCCATTATTCTCCTGAAGCAACGTGTAGGCTACATCAAAAGATGTAGAAGGTTTTGTTCATACAAAGTGACATTCATTTTAATAAAGTATGGCTTTACATTTGCTGAGGCTTTAAACCAGAGGGTTCTTTCTTTGTAGGTCAGTTGCTTTGGAAATGTATACCTGAATGTGAATGAGGAGACATCCATTTAATACATGACATTACATGACATTTCTACAATTTCCTTGTTCAGAGTTACATATATTATTAAACTAATAGCTTTAGTCTGAGGTTTTAGTAATAACAGGAATATTTTATCTTTCTGTCTTTCTTCGAGGGACACCAGGGCCAGCAGTAAAAATGAGCTAGAGTAAGAGGGACAGTAGAACAAAGAGGGGAGTCAGAGGAACAAGGAGAGATGAACAGACAAGAAAAGAGGATTAGGCATGAGGAGTCGTAATAATCAGAGCACAGCCTACAGCTATAAACACAGTAGAGAGAGTCCAAGAGATAAACAGAGAGAAATAAATTGAAAGACATAAGACATGTATGCAACCAGTGTTTGACAACAGCTGGGCCAAAGTTCTGAGGCATTTATACACAACTCTATTTCAAAGCAATATGAAGGCTTTGACGATTGATAATGATTTCATTTATGAAAAAACTGACAACGTACTTTAGTTAAATAGCTTTGAGATACAGTAAATATAGGTTAAACATCTTTGACACTGGTGGAAGCTACAGTACCTGCAGTGTGCCCACAATCAGAGACACTGAAATAGCAAACAGATAACATAAAGGATGGCTGGTTACAATTTATAAACCACTAATAATTGGCTTTTGTGAAAAATTCACTGTAGTTGGTGATGTGCTATTAATTACCAAACAACACCTGTTGATACATGCCCGTGCAACCTCCTGTCCATCTGTTCTCCTGTTAGTTATTAGTTAAGTCAATATAAACCAAAAAATGAGGTTAGAATATGAGGCTACTACAAATTGCAGCTGTTCTTTTTTGTGTTCTTCCACCACTTCTCCAATGGATTATCCATAGTAACATAAAGTAAATTTCAACGACTATGTGAGCCACACCTTGCTTATTTATACTTCAAGTATAAATAAGGCACATGGTAGAGTTATGTACTCTTTCTTAGATCAACTAGACCCAATGGACTTACACCTAGCAATTTTTATTTTCACTCTGCTATCTCTCAGTGTGACGAAGGCTTTTGCCAGCCTACGTCCTGGAATGCTCTCATTACCTTGGTGCAGTTGCCAAGGGAGCCAGTGTGATATTCAATACTTCTGTTTCCCATCCTTCCAATCTCATTTACACTTGACACCTGACATTTGCATAATGGCCTCGCTCCATCTCCTATCTAGTGAAATACAGGGTGGGGGTGAAGCGGTTATAGTGTGTGAGTGAGTGTGTGCTCATGCTTGTTTGGTTGTGATGAGTACATATGTCTATCTAGACTGTGTGTCTGTGTGTGTCACAGGCGGGGGTTAAATGACTTCCTTCTTAATCTTGCTCATTAAGCCTGCAGAGAGCTCGGAGTGCCCCACATTGGCTGATTTGGGACAATTTGCGGAAATGCTGGCAGGAACACGTAAATGTGCGTGCTAATCAGGGGTGTCGTGACCCCAATCAGTCAGAGACAGATATTAGGGTGTCAGGAAAATTGAAGACGAACATGAGTCTTTGTCTTTTTTATAATGTTAGCAGTGTGAGATAGTGATGGAGAGCTATGAAAATGGCACCCTTTCAGAACTTTGGAGTCTTGCACCAGACTGCTCTGTTCATCCATCACAAGGGCAGGTGGAAATCTCAGCACCATGCTGAAGAGTGCACCAAGAAGTCTGATCAGGAAAAGCTACAGCAGAACATTCTCACGTCAACAAACTAGTAAATCGTACTAACTGAACTTGTTAACAAGTCTGCCTTGACTTGTCAACCTTTTAACAGGCTTGACATAAGCATTACTTTTTTAAATGAATGAAAATAATTTGTTTTGCTTTCACTTTAAACCTCTGATAGTTTTTCAATAAATGTAGCACTGACTTTGTGTGGGGAATTTATTCATTTCTTTTGCATTTATTCATTTCCTTATTCATTTCATTCTCCGCACTTTTAATCCTTAGAAATAACATTGAGTTTTTATGTGCATTGCTGACAAACATGGCCAAATATGAAAACACTGGACAAACATACACATGCACACACGCTTACACAGAATCCTACTCCTGATGAAACCATTCTTCTCCGCATACCTCTGCACATATTATAGAAACGATCTCTCTTTCTCATAATATACCAATTTGTCACAAATGATGGGCCTCGAATATTTATCATGATATCTTTATGCAGCACCACCCACAAAAAAAAAAAAGAAAAATAATATAATCCTCCCCCACATCCCTTCTAGCCAGAAAGCTAGTGAGCTAGAGCAGAGTGAAACATTGTACTTAGCAAATTGCATTTGAAACCAGGGGGGAATAAATACTACAGATAAAGACTGCTCTAATGTGCTCAAATCCATTAGAAATCTCATATTCACACATAGCAGAAATCACATTACAAGACGCCCCTAATGTCATTTCACAGGGTTTTTCCACCAGCATTTGCTGCCAGGGTGAGACTCTAACATCAAACATAATGGATTTTCGCATTTTCCTTTCACTCTGCGCCTCCCTCATGTTGTTTTTCTCCTCCTAGAGTCTGTTCTGTCCTATTCTGGTTGAAATTCCCCTCCAATCTTTATTGTTGTGGATGTGAGGTCTATTTTGGGTGGATGTAATGAATTTAGCCAAACAGGTTTAGAGAAGAGACCACTTACAGGCAGAGGGGGCTATGGTGAATGTGTTTACACTTTTGCTGCTCATCAGCCCTGGAGGAAAGCTTGGCAGTTCAGTGTTGTTACACTTTATTGCAGAAGTGTTTCTATCCCTTGACTTCCCATGCTTCACTTATTCCAGTGACAAACAGGAGAGCAGATGGGGCCGAGTGGAGAAACCACGTGTACTTCATGCTGGGTTGGAGAACTTTTAAAGGGAAGTGATGAACATGTGCATCGATTTTCCTTCTTCTAAACTAGAATTTAGAGATATGGAAGGAAAGAGGACTGCTGCCTTACTTGTACGAATTTAACTTCATAACCTTTGACTGCAGATAACCTTGGGAGGAGAGGAGAGGAGAGGAGAGGAGAGGAGAGGAGAGGAGAGGAGAGGAGAGACATACAGACTCAATCAATCTGCCCGTTTGGCTTTTCTACTGGTTGCACATTCAATAGGCACACCATGAGCCCAGCATGACTGGTCAGCGATCAAACCATCACTGATAGAGGAGGAAGGAAATATCCATCTCCTTCAAAAATGTATGCTGTGTCCTTCTCAGACACAGTTTGATTTGCTCTTCTTCTCACAGTTTAGGTTTTGGATGATTCAATTTGGACATAGGAGAGTCATATTTGGTTACTTTTATATCAAGAGTTAGAAACCCTATCTGAAAGAAATCAGTACTGAGCCAGACTCAAAATGTCTTTGGAAAATAAATGTAAACACAACACCAAAGTGAACCCCTCAAAACCACAGGAAGATGAGCAGAGCCAGAGGCATAATTACCCCAAATGTACAAATCAAAGACATGAGCTCAAATAAACTCTATGTCCAACAACTGGCCATTA
Organism: Seriola dumerili; assembly: GCF_002260705.1. Classification (NCBI taxonomy): domain Eukaryota; kingdom Metazoa; phylum Chordata; class Actinopteri; order Carangiformes; family Carangidae; genus Seriola; species Seriola dumerili. The sequence continues at coordinate 7,700,705 of NW_019174393.1, forward strand.
TCTGGATATTCCAATAATAAATAAAACCAAGCAAATTAGTTAGGGAGGGAGAGAAAGTGACAACATAATGCGACACAAAAACACTAACCATAACCTTAGTGTACCTTTAGACCTTGATGTTACCCACACATACCCACTAAAGGACAAACATTCTCCAACTCTAATTATGAACTGTGCAACACTGTCTTGAAGACCTGCCTGGAGTCTGTTTAGCCACTATTGGATTAGATGCTGCATTGAGTTGAGACCATCTATCTTTGAGAATAATTAACTATCTAGAAAGATGGACTAACTTATGTAACCACCAATTAGGAGATCACAAACAATCCTTTCAGAGGGAGTTGGAGAATTTTAATGAGGTTTAATGACTTGTTTATTGGTTGGTGGGGTTTGTTTAGAGAGATACACAGGGCAGATGTGCTGGGAAGAGTTTAAAAAACAAACTCCCTCCACATTCTCCCTCATCTGCACACCACTGGTACTCACTGAATATTATACTATACAATAACAGAAGTGTGAGGGTACGTGTGTGTGTGTGTGTGTTTGTGATTTGAGCTGCGTTGTGAGTCGAGGTTTGTGTGTGCATGTGTGCATGTATGCTTATCTAGAACTCCCCTCAACAATCAACCAACCCCCCACTTCTACACATACATATACACACACACACACACACACACACACGTGAGGCTACTTCAGAAGCCGAGCCCCAGACAGGGTGAGCAGATCAATCAATTACATCTCTGCTCCAGCAATCAAACAAGGTTATTATCAGGCAGCAGCTCACCGACCTGGAAAGGCCTGGCCAATCAAAGGCTGCTGTGATGTGAGGGCTGGAGCTCGCTCATGTGACAGTAACACAGAGTGGCAGCTCATGTTGTCAAGGGATAGAAAGATGGAAAGAGGAAAGACAGATGACTGAGGCTGAATTCAAAGGAGAAAAACAGAAGAAAGTGTGTGGGACAGTAACAAGAGAATATCTGTAAATCACCCATCTCCGGCACTGTCTTCACCTTGACATTACTCTCAGAAGGGCAGGACAACATAGGAAACACAGAACACAGTTCTTTAGAAATATTTTATATGATTTTGTCAGGATGTTGTTTTTTAGTAAAACTCTGTCCTGTTTTTCTGTCTTTGAGGAGGGTGATTACATCCCAGAAAAATGTAGTTAATAACAGAAAAAAAAAAAGAGACAAATAGAAGACTGAGAGACGTGGCAGAAAGCAAAACATGGTGAAAACATCTCTTCATTGTGGTTTCACTAATTCTCTTCTTGGCCCCAGCTCCCTCTGGCATTCATTCGATGAGCATTAAGGGCATTCTGTCCTCCCACTTCTGTCCTTTCATAGCAACAGGTCTGAAGAACCATATTAGGCTTAATTAAATTATCGTACACTCAAAAAAAACAAAAACAAAAAAAACAAAAAAACAGAGACTTTCATTTCATTAAATTATTGTTGGTAACACAATACACCAAGACACAAACACGGACCTACGAATCTCTCGAGAATACAATCTAATCTCTTTCAAAAAGCAACCAATCAGAGACAATCAGGCACTGCGGGGGACAACATTGATGGGGACAGCATGACTGTGTGAACATCTGTGTGATTATGACCTGGTCATCTGGACAAGCTTCAAAGATCTATCCGCGTGTGTGTGTGTGTGTTTTTTGTGTGTCTCTTACGTATATATAAATGTCTGTCTTTGTGTCCTAGCACCATTTCTGTCTCTAATCTGACCAGGCAACAATTCCCAGTATCTGCTATTTTTCCCCACATAGAACCGAAACCTCAGGGACCTTCAAAGCCGACTTCATAAGAAGTCTACTGCTGAGCGTTCAGACAAACTAGACCCCCTTAAGCTCCGACTGACGACTGTCTGCTAGACGAGCCTGCTGGACAGGTTGCCCTGGGAACCGAGTCTGATTCCATTATGGGATGGATAAACACAATCAAAGAGTTTATCCACCTTCTATAGCTAGAGAAAAGACCCCCGCAATGATGGATCTAATCTCCTGCACAATATCTGGTGTGGGTGTGTGTGTGTGTGTGTGTGTGTGTGTGTGTTCATGCCCACAGTGCGTATGTCCGTCTTTGTGCATGTGTGTGCTTGTAAGACATGAGGAGATTGAAAACTCTGCACCTCACTGGAAAGTGGCTGAAGTTGCACTTTTGGGAAGCAATAAAACCGGCAGTATTATTTACAACATGTGTGTGTATGGTGCGCGTGTGTGTATTGTCCTGTGGGGAGGGCATCAGAGAGATAAAAGAATAAAGACACAGCAGTGCTGCTGCCAGTGACAGGTAGGAGCACCTGACAGATTCATGGCAAACTGGCACTGTGTTCTGCACACATCCAACAGTTTTCCTTTTCCATACACATTCTTTTATTTTCCCTCCATGTAGGTATCTGTGTCTCTCTCTTGGTCGTCATTTTAGTTTGCTTGGGTATAGTTTCCATAAATTGCTGCATTATTTACTATTCAACAGGAGTGCATAGCTATCCCTCTCAGGCAATATGCAAGTTTATAACAGACACATACTGCACATCCAATGCAAGAACAATATAATCACTGATGCAATTCTACTGAGATTCAGTTTAAAGATTCAATGTCAATTCAATTTCCCATGAACTGAATTGTTTCAACTTTTGAATGGCAGTAGCTAATTAAAATATCAATAATACTTTAATTCTTATTTAAAGTAATATTTAATGAAGAACTAATACCCTGAAAATGACATGCCCTGCTGCCTGTCTAAATGAATAGGAAATTTGGTATTTCAATATTCTATGGTACCATTGTATGTTTTGCACACTGACACTGATACTGTTACTCAGAATACAGGCTAGGTTGTACACAAGAGTCCATGTGGGACTTTTGATCAGTAAGTAAATTAGCTGAAGTTGGTATTTTTTTCTGAAAACCTAGCAGGACACTCCAACGAACAGACACCACATACACCACCAGAGCATATAATGTTTGCAAAATTCTCAAAACTGTACAGACTTTTGAGACATTTTACAAAGCATGTTGACAAATCTCTGATCAATTTTCCAATACATACTGGTTACACTTCACTGTTTAGTGGTTTTGCCATCCTCTCTTTCCATTTTAACCCCATGTACACTACACTGTAGCTGTATGAGTGATGTGCATATGTGTATATAAGCAACCTGAATTCAAAGCAAGCTAACTTGCCACCCAGAATACATGCAATCTAAGAGCCTTTCTATTCCTCTGCATTTTCTTTCTTCCTCTTTGGTCTTATCTCATTCTATTCTCATTCCACCTGTCTGTTTGTTTCCTTTTTATCATCTTTTTGTTTTTTTTTCTTTCATTGTTTCCAATCCACTCTCTTCTCTCTGTTGTTGGTTTCTTTCTTCTGCCTTCTTTATCTCTCTCTCTAAATGACCTTTTTAATGGGTGTGGGTTAGAGAGAGAGAGAGAGAGAGAGAGAGAGAGAGAGAGAGAGAGAGAGAGAGAGAGAGAGAGAGAGAGAGAGAGAGAGAGAGAGAGAGAGAGAGAGAGAGAGAGAGAGAGAGAGAAAGAGAGAGAAAGAGAGAGAGAGAGGATGCTATTTATTGAGGAAAATCCTCCTGAACGAGTGAGAAAAGATTAGAAAAGAGAGCAAGGGCTGGCAGAGCAAAGCAGTGCGTGCATGTATGTGTGAGTAAGACTTAAGACAAGACGTCCATGCTGCATTTTAATAGCCTATGTGGAGACACCTCTTTGAGGTCGACTACAGATGTTACTGTTGAAGGAAAACTGAATTCTTCACCAGTAATTATGAAGCTGATGCCTGACTAAATGAAGGTTAGGGTTCAACCACAAATTATTTTTGCCATTTTCAGTTCTGCCGCAGTGGGAATTCGCATTTTTGAAAAAGGTCACATACAGGGCAACTCGGTGGTCTTGTAACGAAATCATCTAAACAATGACTTGTTGATCAAACAAATCTTGCTGTTGGGATGTATTGTAAAAGATTTCTGATCTTGTGCTTTAGTTCGTTGTCACTTACTGGGAATGTGGCCGTTCCTGCTGCTCAACAAACAGCCTTATGGATCAACATCATAAAAGACTGTGTAATTGCAGGATTTATATAGATCATAAAAATCTAAGTAATGGGTGCCATTTTCCATGTTGCAGTGGGAGCATATGGACAGTGACTACTGCAGCACTATTTTGTCAGAGAACTTGTTTTCCCTCTGCTCACCATTAGTAAACAATAAACCTATCATAACAACTACCTGCTTTTATGGCTTGACAAATCACGTATCTTGTAGCCTTTACAATTAATTTGCTTATGACCCTTCAGTGTTGCACTACCTATTTAAGGTGAATAATAATACACCGGACTATGCTGGAGATGCAATATTTGTCTCATAATCTATATGGACCATTTGCACATAAAACAAAATGTGCATTATGCAATAATGCATCATGTGTTTGAACAGAAAAACTACAATAACCACCTCACGGCTATATGCCTCCACCGACCAGTCATGTTGCAGTTTACATCCATGTCTGTCCAGACTCATATAAATTATGTAGTGAACACTAACACACAACCTGGCAGCACAGAAGATCTATATAATCACCACAGTTTCAAGTTGGGCACCAAAGATTAGTGTCCCCATTTCAGTATCCGACTAAATGTGAAATATGGTAACAATTTCCTCTTCTGTTCCTGGGATACACTTTTGAATAGTGGCCAGTGAAGTGTTTTTGCAGAACATTATGATGTGACAGTGCAATTGACCTTTGACCATAATGTAATGTCATCACTTCATTATTTTATCCTATTGGACATAATAATTATCATATCAATTATCATAATTAGCATATGAAATCTTGAGTTATGGCCAAAAACATGTTTTGTGAGGCTACAGTGTGACCTTGATCACTGATCTTTGACCACCAAATTCTAATCAGTTCATCCTTGAGTCCAACTGAGCTTTTGTTCCAAATTTCAAGAAATTTCCTCAAGGCATTCCTGAGGTATCGCTTTCACAAGAATGGGAGGATGCCATAGATATTTGTGTTAAATTTTATCATAATTAGCACATGAATTCTTGAGTTATGGCCTCCATGGTCATAGCCAAAAACGTGTTCTGTGAGGTCACACTGACCTTGACCTTTGTCCTTTGACAACCAAATTGATTCATAAATCACTCATCCTTGAGTCAAAGTGAACATTTCTGCGAAATTTGAAGAAATTCACTCCACGCCTTGCTGAGACATCGCTTTCACGAGAATGAGCAGAACAGACTCCCTGTAAACATCCTGCCTCTGGCCACAGCTTTTGCCGGTGCAGAGGCATAAAAAAAAAGTCATGCACTCGACACCATAATGGTTTTTTTAAACACTGGATGTGTTCCCTTACTTAATTACTGAGTGTATTTCACAGGCCTTCTGAGAATTCAACAGTGAAAGTTCCAGCTAAATCGTTTAAGAAAAATCTCAAAAATATTTTAAAAACCTCTTTAAAGAGGGTTGATTTCTCCTCTAACTCTTGCTCTTTCTATGTCTTGGTGTGTATATGCTGCTCAGGAGGGGAGTTAATGAGAGTGTGAAATTAGTGCAGAGTCGCGGTGTGTGTCGTTTTCACCACAGGCGACAGTGGTGGGAGGCTGAGCCCTTCTGTCCTTTTCCTGTCATGCATCTCTCCATTTGCTTCTTATTCCTTTCATCACTTGTTCCATTGTCCTTCCCTCTCTTCTTCCCCCAAGCACACTCTGTCAATCTCTGACCTTCTGACTCTACTCTCTCCCATGTACTTTTTCACTCAACCATGGAAACTTACAGTAGAACCAACTTCAAGTAAACCTTGTATGCATTCAAGTATCTGCACATCAACACAAGTACTTTTAATAAGCTAATGCTGCGTGTGCACACAGAGAGCTCTGTACTCAATCGACTGTTAAACACAGTGAAGTGTTCATTCCAGCTCACCCACCAGTCTGACATTATCTGAGGACCAGGGGGATAATTCTAAGCCTCCTTTATGTTTTGGTACACGTATGCACAGACAAATAATAACATGCACTCACATGCACATACAAAATTGCTTTGAGTAAAATTCGGATAAGACGCAGTAAAGTGTTTTGTAAGATGACAGAATTGTTCAAACGAAACAGCCCCACAGTTAACTTTAAAGTTCCAGCCAAGAACCTATTTGGAGTCAGGACTAATAATTAAAAAACAGCTAGATTAAAGGCTAAATGAATTCAGTTCGAATGGAAAATAGCCGAGCACAAGTCTGTTGCTATTACATTAAGCCCTTCAGCAAGTAAGTTGATGACTTTGAGTTAATAAAGAAAAATGTGGTTTTCTTAAATTATTATTACTTATTATTTTCCGATATCTGGCCATCATCCCTATTGGTTATGATAATATTTTACTGAAAACAATCACAAGTGCTCCCAGGTTTCCATGGGTCCAGTATGACTCTCTCTAAAGTACCAGCTATTTAGCAGTCAAAGCAAAGGCAATTTAAATTGTCCAGACGACCTTGTGGAAATACTTCTTGATTCAACATGATTTCACCATTTGGTTAATAACAAACAAGCTAAATTTCTGCCGTTTAAAACAAAAGATTGGTAATGAATATTGAAGAGTTGAAAAAGGCACAGGAAAGACTTCATAACATACTTGCAGTTTTACAGATTTAAATTTAAAATTCTACAGCTTTAGAGTTGGAAGCAGAGCTTTCTGTAGCCATTTCAATAATAGTACATTTTATTATTTATTTTAAAAAAATATGCTTTCAGTTGAGAGGAAAATATAACAGTCATCTCAGTGTCGGTGGTTAAGTTTGATTTACAAAAAATACTACACTTAGTTGTGTGTACATGGACTGTGCATGTCGGCTTGTTTTACTATATTAGTGGGGTCGAAAAACTAGAGCCCACTATACTTGTGGGTTCTGGCAGATTGGAGGATTGGATTGGATTGAAGTCCACAAGTTTAAATGACTGTTTGAGGGATAACAGTTTTAGGGTTTGGTATTCCCGTGCATTATGTCAATCACAGCTCACAGCGTGTGTGTGTGTGTGTGTGTGTGTGTGTGTGTGTGTGTGTGTGTGTGTGTGTGTGAGTGACTGCGAGTGTCTGTGCTTTGGCTCTAATTAAACAGTGATCATATGGTGTGAACTGCATGTGTAAATGCACCAAGACACACAAAAACACATACAGACAGCCACACAGCTACAAATATAGCAGACATCCAGAGGCATGGCCACGCCTGGTCATTCTGTGCATGGTGAACAAGGAAGAGATTAGGGGCCTGTTGAAGCTTTTCAAAATGCCAAACTCATCCAGAGCAAGGGGTGTAAATATCACCCAAATGTCAGCAGGAGACCCCACAAGTCAAAGTAAATTGGCTGCTACATGCACAAACACTCCCCTGTCTGCCCCATATTTGTGTGAGCATCCTTAAAGACATACACTAGACAGCCTGACACATCTGGTTACATTGTAGCAAAGGGCCTATCTCACAATATGAAGTATATAGAATCGAAACAGATATACATATTGTATACATATTTTACACTGTTTTAGAATGGCATATGTACAAGGTCAATATAAATGTAGAAAGAAAGGAGGAAAGAAACATTAGAAGTAACTACATTAGAAGCGGGACGCTGAGGCCTTCAAAGACCAGGTTGGATACATAATCCCTCCAGCATACTCTGGATCAGAGATATGCAATATCCTTTCTTTGGCTGCTTCTAGATATTCTGTCCAAAACAGACACTTGGTTAACCCAGGAAGTTGACTTATGGGTCAGTGCACAGACACAGCTCTCACTTATGCTATACAAGGACTGGATAGCTCATTGGAATGGCACTGATACCCCATAATCCCACAATATAGAACCCACTGGGAATACTGGGCCTTCTCCAAGTTAACATAAGCAAATGTAACAGGATGGAGAAACTTCAAAGATACCTAAAGTGCCTTTGCATTGCGTTTCCTATTTTGCAAGCCAATCACATGCACGCATCATCATCATCATCTGAACCAGAAGCGGAGTGCTTAATATGACATAAGGAGAAATGGTGATTACTTTGTGATACAGGCCCCAGACGCACAAAAACAATATAAAGCACACTTGATTTAGGGGGAGAAAAGGCAAAAGCCATTTGCAATCAAACATTAAGACCCTGTTGTCTCATACGCCTACACATTGCCACACACACCACTGCTTTCCTGTGCTGCAGCCCCCAACTGCTTCTGTCATTAAAGCTGCCATGAGTTGCATGGCTGGCTGCTGGAGGTGTTGTGATCCATCAGCGGAGTGCCAGAGCTTTGCCATTAGAAAACCATCTGCAAGCAACAGTGCTCCATTGGCACTAGAAGTCTAGAGAGGGCAGGTCGGAGGGAGGGAGAAAGAGAAGAGAGCCCTGTGTGCGAGGCAGTTTGGTGTGATTGATATGAACCATTACAGACAACATGGGAGAGGTAGGCTGAGAGCTAGTCACCGTTTTATTTTTGGTCATTTGTTCAGACAAAAGCTTGGCCAGACACACAGTGAACAGGGGTTGAACGTCATCATGTGTGTGTGTGTCAGAGAGACTAGGGACGTGCGCTAGAGGGGGGGACAGAGAGAGAGACTGAGAGAAAAAGGCCAAAACATTAGTGAAGGGACATAAACACAGTCAACCATCAGCAAAGAAAGAGAAAGAACATGCATAAACACATGCCTCCACACACACATAAAAACACACTGTAGTACTCACTTTCTGAAACCAGTCATTTGCTTTCAAAGAGCATCAATCAGTCACACAAAAGGCAAAATGACAACTGACAATACATCTTAGATTAGTAGGGATGTGATGAATAGCAGAAATGGATCTGATAGATGAAGTGCAATCTAGCTTGAGTGCAAACTAATTTAATCGGCTGATGTTCTGTGATTCCATATAGTTTAGTAGTCCACGACGTTTAGTGGTCAAGATATACACATCATTCAGTTGCCAGTAGAGATTAAAAAATGTTGTAGAGTCAAACAGCACTGCAGTTATCCATGTCGTAATGCAGGTCCTCCCAGGTGACCTGTGTGCAGCTGTAGATCTCCACTGGCTGAGTATTCAAGATACTTTTATAGTGAAAACATCTGTTAACCAGGGATGGTGGGAGTAAATTGTAGTCAAGTAAGAGTACTGTTGTTTAAGAGAATTCTACTCTAGAAGTAAAATTACTTGTGTAGTAAATGTTCCCATGATGAAAGTACAAAATAAGTCAGTTAAAATGTACTCTGAGGAAACGTTGCTGCATTTCATCTTTAAAAGGGGAATAGGAGGGGCAAAAATGTTATATGGTGATAATAATAATAATAGATGATAAAACTATTAAATGAAAGAAGAACATATTTAGGCTACCAGGCGTATATGCATTGGTATTTCAAAGCATATACACCAATCCCAGGTGGAACTGCACTGGAAACAACCAATAAATTCCAGTCAGGCACTCTGCAGCCTGTGCATACAGCTGATAATTATACATGACGGCAGGAGTCCATAGACTTTATGTAGCAATATTAAGCTACATAAATCAAACAGCTGCCACTTTAACAGGAGGATAAAAACAGATAAAGCAGCAGAAAAGGCGGAGATGTATAAACAACATAAACTCCACAGTGCCTGCAGCCGACAAACACAGACAAAATGCTACGTTGCTAGGCAACACAATAGTTGTTGATGTTCTCCTCTGTACAGTGAGTTACAGCAATCCGTCATTCGTTGCACTCGCCTGTCTGAATGTCAGTCTCTGTGAGTCTTGTGCACCACAAAGTCCTCTACAATCTGCTCCATATCCGACTTCTCTGCTAGTTAATTCTCAACGCAAAATATAACCAGTCTGGTGTCACTGTTCTCTCCCCAAGGTTTCAAACACCGAGCTCAATCAGCGCTGCAGTCACAATATGGATTATCCAAAAGAAGGATCCACCATCAGTATTTTAGCATTTAGCGTTTAGCCACACCCAGCATGTACCTGTGACTTTTGTTTCTACTCTGTAACAATTTCAACTGTAAATGTAACAAATGTAGCAAATTAAGTAAAATACTTGAATTAAAAAATACTTAAAAGTAAAATTACTGATTTTTAAAAATACACCAAAAAGTAGAAGTAGACAAAAAAGCAACTTTGTTACACTAACTAAGAGTAAATATAACTCGTTACTCACACTTCTGCCGTTAACTCACCAACTTTATGCAAATTCAAGGGATAAACAAAGTGCTTGCTAAAGAGAAACTTTTATTCTGCTCCTGTGGATCAAAAATATGCATCATCATGTTAAAGCTGTAGAAATGTATGCCAAGCACCATAGTGTGGAAATAGGAAGCATCTCTGTTTAATGGATCCTAGAAGGTAATGTATCACTGCACGGAGGCCAATTCAATTAAATTGCTTCACTATTAGATTTACACTACTCTACTGGGACCACAGCACTGTATAGAAAACTAACACACATACAGAACATTACCACAAAGACAACCCTTCAGAATACTCAAATTTAATGGGAAATAAAAGCAAGGGTGGTAGTCGAACCCAATTCCTGGAGGCTATCAACAAAACATTTTGAACTGAGGGTACAGTATATTACATCATGTTTGATTTATGATAACCCTCTAAACATTAAAAAGGTTGAAATCAATAGACAGTCACTAAGAGGCTCTGTAATATAATTAGTTTACATTTTACTGGTATTGACTCATGTCCCCTGACTTCATATGTCTTGTGGCCAGGCCATCCCTGTCTCATAGATGAGTATGACACAAGAGGCCATTTAACACATAGCTCTTGGAATTGTCCAAATTACTCCAAAAACAGAAGTTTTTTTATTAACTTTATTTTAACATGATCACATAAAGTCAATATATTGTTGGAAATCAGAATTGTTTTTTGTCCACTGCAGGAAAGTGCTTTAGTATATCACGACATCTTCGGAAGTCATAGTGATTCGCCATGACTTATTCACTAGCGTAACATAAATTGCAAAACTATATATATATATATGTATATATACACATATATATATAAAATAGAATATATCTTTTCTTGTGACTCCACTCTGTTCATAGTCATCACACTGATACTTCAGCAGTTACTCACACAGTAGGCAGTGCCATACCAACAACTGAGAACATCAGAAAGCAGATGAGTGACTGTATACGTCCTGCCGCTTTGTGTTGCTGATCACATTTCTGCTGAACCACAAACACATCCTGAGACCACGTTCAAATTTGTTTTTGTCTGGATGTTAAGTGTATCACTCAGTGCTGTACCTGAGAAGAGGCTGGAAGATCACAGTGATGTTCCTCGCTCCTTGTTTACACACAAACTTCATTTCTCCTCCTTCAATCAAGTTGTCATCAGCGCCACCTAGAACACAGGAAACAGGACATGACTGAATCAAACATGTGAAAACAGACATTAATACGTAGTAGTGTTGTTTGGGAGGTTTACTTTAACTGCACAGTATGATAAATGGATATGTTTGGATCATGACATTAAGAAGATTGAGGGGATTCTGAAGATCTGCTCTCAACTGGCCCACCCAGACTCAAAACTTCAGCAATCATAACCACGCTGCGTCTTCAACAAAATTCCAACCAACCCCAAAGGTGCTCCTCTGCAGGTGACCCTAAACTCTTGATTTCCCTGGAAGGGGCATCTAAAAAATTATGTTTCCTCTATTAATTAAATTTTTTTTCAACTCTCATATTGTTCTGCGTCTACACATTCAGCTGTAATAAACACATCACTCAGTCAGCGTAGCTCTCCATCACAAATCTAAATGCATCCCACGTGCCCACACTCATCCATACCCTTGTGTTGCTGTGTGGGTAAACCCCACAGCTAACAGGGTTAATCAGAAAATCATTGCCATGTAACAAAAAAGGGGAGGGGTCCTGGGGCTCAGACAGGGGAAGAGGGGAGATCATAGGGGAAAGAAAGAACACCAAAGCTCATTACCTCTACTCATCCTGAAGTAATCAATATAATTGATGGAGGAGAAATTGCGGCTTGTTGTCGATACAGCAAACTGCAGAGCAACAGAATTGTCTTTGTGTGTGCGTGCATGTATAAAAGTTTTGAAAGAATACTACGCATGAATGCATGCACACACGTTTACAATTGGTTCATACAGTGTTCACAAACAAATTGTGATTGGTTGATGAATAAGAATAGGAGAAGGGGAGCAGGATGGTGGTGGCATTCCTGTCTCTATGCAGTCGAGACAATGTTATTCATTAGAATTTCTTGATTTAGGTTTATGGTTATGACAAGAAGTACAACAGTGCAATAAATAACTTTCTATATTCAAAACCAAGAGAGCCTGATACATTAAGAATTCAACTCCATGTGTGGGAAAAGATTTTAGGACTTTGTAAGAATAATACCCTCAACATGCTGAATTCCTGTTAAATTTTGAGCAGTGGAAATGTAGTATAGATGAATGAAGTGTAGAAAGTAAGTGGAAACACTGGACAGAAATCAAATAAGGTGGTGACCCAAGTTACTTTAATACGGTTTTGAAATGGGTAAGGATGTGTGTGTGGATCATAGTGTGGATGTGTGTGTTCTGAAATGGTGAGATTTCAGTTTGGCACAAAGCCTTGATCTGCAGTTTTCTTGTGTTTCATTTCCATGTTCTATACAGCCCTGCAAAGCTACTGTGATACAACACAAAGACAGCCTGCGATAGTGCGAAAGCCTGCTCCGCATTACCTGTGCAGCCTGCCTAGCCTTGCATTCAAATGTATATCAACCCATTGTTCCCTGTGCTGGGCTCCAGAACACATTTCTAATGGAACAAGTTTCATTTGAAACGTAGGGGAGACAACACTCTCCGTATTTCATTAAAATGACAAGGGAAGCTTTCATTCCATCCAAAACTTTCAAATCGAGGGTTTCTGATTGTGATCTGTTGCCATGAAATTTGCCTGCACGGTAAACCCACATTCGTGTTGCTAAGCGGAGACAGAGATGGGGTCCAATTCACTCAGACTCTCTCTTTCTCTCACTCTCTCCATCCATTCTTCCCTCCTTTGGTGCCAATTCAATTAAGACTCAATTACAGGCTCCTAAACAAAGCTGCAGCCAACGCACTCTCTCGCTCTTTCTCCCTCTCTACCTCATGTTCTCTATCTCTCCCTATCGCTCTCTCTCTCACCCTCTCTCTGTCATCATCAACATGGAAAGATCTGGCTATACTTTTGTTTCCTCATCATAAACTTGCAAACACTCAAGTTCCCATGAATAACATCAACATGTCACAGACTCTGGGGAAAGTTAGCATTACTCGTTTGCTCCAAGAGCCACGACTTACCAGCAACTACACACACACACACACACACACACACACACACACACACACACAAACACAAACTCAAACACACACACACACACACGCACAAACACGCACACACAAACTCAAACACACACACACAAACACACACACACACACAAACACAAACTCAAACACACACAAATTGACTGCCATGTATGTATTCCCAATGACAGTGACCAATTTAATTTCATGCTCTAAACATCTGCATCCGTGTCAAACAAAGGAGCCAGGAAGAGACCCCATTGATCCATGGGGTCTGGGACCAGCTGCCAACGGGTTATAGTACTGATGAATATTAATTAGTCCGGCATTAATATGCATGTGATTCTTCAGAGTTGTCTAGACGTGACAGGGTGGCTCCGGTTTCAGGTCAGGATGCCACCAAACTGCTGCCAGCCCTCTCTCACCACAATGCGTAAAAGTGTGACTTTGTTTGCGAGAGCTTGTGTGTTTGCATGTGTGTGCTTGAGGATCCGTTAGTGTTATTTGGATGAGTGTCTTACTGCATTTGTGTTCCTTGATGTGTGGTCTGATCCAGGATTACTGGGAGGGGTGTGTGGAGGTGTGGTGCTCAGTGGGACGGCAACTGAAGGCTGGGGAGGAAGAAGTGACACATTCTAATGTGGCCAAATCTGCCTGAAATCCCCCATGAGGACCATTGCTTCGTCTTCAACACACACACACACACACCTGAGCACACACGACACACAACTTCTATCCATAAAAACATCCACAGATGAAAGGAGGAGAAACAGACAGGTACAAATATATATGCACATACACACAAAGTTGTGACTTGAGTACTGACACAGAGAGCCTGAAACAAATAGATCAACCAAAACTACAAAAATACCATATGCTCACACTCACTCACACAGTGACACCCATCCAGCCCCCAGTGGTGCTTTAGCATGCGCTCCCAGCCCACATGCAATCAAGTCAAGCAGTGACTTAGTGAAATTGCATTAGCTACACTTTCTTGGGTTTGATGAGAAACAGGTTTGATCCTGTGATGAATTCCGGCCCTGCCCAGATTTAGGCAGGGAGAGAATGAACGTGCGATGCCTTCTTTAACACACTCCGACGTCTCCCGGGACCAGTGTGTTTCTGTACGCGTCCGTGATTGTGTGAGAGAGGACGAGATGAGGAAATCCAGACAGACGAGCAAAGGAAGGGTCATAATCCCTAATTTACAAGTGGTTTGAATCTGTCTTGTGTTCACAAGTGTAAATGTGTGTGCCAGTGTGGAAAAAAAAAGTACGGGGTAGACACGAGGTATTCCAGATACCCATAAGATATTCCAGATATACACAATCCCTGTTCGATTGTATGTCCTACCAGATATATAGAGAAAGGGACTATTATCGTCTCTCCATAAAATTGTACTGTGACAAGATTCTCATATTGAGATACTAGAATGAACTATTAATTCAGCCAAATTAAAGATTTTAAATGGATAAACAGGAAAACCCTGTGATTTTAAATATGTTAGAAAAGATTATGACACATTGATATCAAGATAACATTATGATAGTTACCAAAATTCTAAATTTGGTTTTATAATTATTGTCCAGTACATACAGTATTAATGGTTCTTCAAATATGCAGTCCTGCAAACATAAATATCCTAAATGTGTATGAGATGTTTTTTGTTCATGTCTCAGTAAAAAAGCCATGTACAGCTTGTGATCACAGTTGTAACCTCTCATTTATAGCCAGTGTGCCACGCTGGGTTTGTGTCCGCATGTTATCAGAGAGATCAACTCAAAAGGATCAAAGACACCTGTGGTCGCTCTGGCTAGATTCTGATTGGGACTGGCAGGAAAACGACAGGATGATTGGTGTGAATGACTCACAATCACATCCCTCACACAGAAACACATGGTGTAGTATCACAAAGCTGAAAACAAATGGCTGTGCTGGGAAAGACAGCGCGGGCAGAATTTAACATCAAATGCACTCATAGAAATTTGTTTGGACACTGTCTTATACCCATAACTATTCAAGCTGAAATTTAACTGGTAAGATTCTACAACATCTGCACCTTTTCCAAAGCATGTGCAGCAATGGCTTGCCTACAAATGAGTAGAGTGAGGCGGTGCTCTTCCTTTGATTGAGGCACCTAATCTGTGCCATAAGCCAGCACTGCACATTTCAAGCTAAATTGTGCAAATAGAAAGCAACATATAGAATAATCCAATTTTCACCCTCAGTGGTCTCATTTGTCTGCTGTTGTAGCCGTTATGCTATGAAAATTAGTTTGAGTGATCAATTCAGGGAATATTCTCCAAATACATATCAGATATATTTGTGTGTGTGCGTGTGTGTGTGCGTGTGTGTGTGTGTGTGTGTGTGTGTGTGTGTGTGTGTGTACACACCTGCAAAGAGATCAGACTGGCAAACTCACAAAGTTGAAACCTGCTGATCTAATAAGATCGGTTTCTGTATCAATAATGTATGAATCTCAGGTCAATTCCGGGCATCCCATTCCACTCAGACTGTCTTCATGTCTGATTGGGTCTTAATGAGAGCCTTCTATTATTAAAATTAATTTGATGGGATGGTATCGGCTGCTCCACCAGCCAGGAGACCAAATCCACTCCTCAGTTGAGAATAAACGGCATAAATAAATAATAGTATAAATAAATTCAGGTGTAAATTGAGTTGGATTAATTATTAAAAGTGTCACTGTGGCATACAATGTGTCTCTGTGGTCTTGAGTTTAATGAATGCACATCTGTCAGTTGTGGTATGACAACAATGCACTTCAGTAGCAGAGTGAATATTAATTGTGCAGAATGTGTCTTTTGAGACACGAAGGAGTGTCATCCTAAACATGGGACACTTTTAGGGGCTGGTGAGATTTATGAACAGCTGGAAATTTATGTTGTTTGTCTTTCAAACTTCAGCAATGTCAGTTTGGTTTCCATCTGCCAACTGTGGTGGCAGTGTTAGAACACTTGCTTTGTACAGGGTTTTCATTTTCATTAAAAAAAAAAAAAAAAAACATTCACACAACCGTTTATATAATACAGTGAAAACTGTGTAGCCTTTTGGTTTTGATGCTAAAATGACAATGAGTTACTGTGACTCAGACACCATATTCATATTCATCTTATCTCACACAATAAATCCCCTGAGATTCAATTGAGATCTGCCACCAATTTTTGTAAGCAGAGAAGGTAAAACCATGTATATATTGATGGTAAAAAATGTTCAAAACCTGTAACTACAACCTGAACATGAGATCTGAGCGGAATAAGATATGAAATGAGATAAAACATTTATCTAACACACTGAAACACTGACTGTTTGACTCAATGTTTCATAATGGCACATGAATCTATTGAACCCCCACAGTAAAAGACATGCCGGTCTGGTGAACTAAAAACTCAACTGCCACTTGGTGTGAATGAGTTTGTCTGTCTGTATGTTTTACCCTTGTTTTAGGGTCATACCCATAATATGACAGCGTAATTTCAGTGCTCTTAATACACACGCGTGACAGACAAGTAGTTCCTACATCGTCAAACTTCAAGCACCACTTAGACCTGTAACCTCTTGAAGGTGTACCACTTAAATAATTGTGTTACATTTTGAGGAAAACCATCTCACCCCACTCAGAGGCTATAAAAACACATTTTACAGCCACAATCTCTTGAATCTGTCAACCATAACAAAGATTTACATATGAGTGATTGAGTGCATGTGTGTGTGTGTGTGTGTGTGTGTGCGTGCGTGCATGCGTGCGTGCGTGCGTGCGTGTGTAAAGACAGGGAGAACTATTCGTCCATAAGACCAGTCTCATCTCATCTTTGATTGGGCTCAGCAGGGAATCAGCCGGCACCCTCTTCTTTACAGGAAGAACCTGCTGCATGCTGGGAAAGCAAGAGGTGTGTGTTTATCTGTCAGGCTACCGGTGAAGCTGCCACAGTGCAGGTGCCAAGGTCTCTACAGACTCTATAAGTCCCACATGCTCTTCTTCCACCCTTCCTTCCCTCCCTCCCTCCCTTTTCCATTTGTTCATCCCTCCATCTTCCCCAATCAGCAGGTCTGAGATTAAAAGTAAACACAGAGGTAACAGTCAAAGCCGCCAATAATGACAAGACCAATGCTGATTAAAATTAGCCCCAGACTGGAAAAATACATCAAGTTCTTCCTCTCTGATTAAATGTCTGCACTGTGTAAACTATTACAACCTTGTTCTATTCTCCTTCTATTGTCCTCTACATCCCCCCATTTCTTTTCTTTGTGCTTCCATTTTGTCACTGCTTTGAATGTCTGACTTATCTGTTTGTCACCTTATCAAGGTGTGGCTCTAAATCTTGATTTCATGTGAAGATCTCATAGCTCTTAATTTTGGCCATGTTTAAAGTGGTAAGAAAAAGTTTGTGAACCTTATAAAATCAGCTGGTTTTTCTGCATTAGCTGGTCATAAAATGTTGAAGAGGAATTTCGGACCATTCTTCCTACAGAGGTGCTTCAGTTCAGACATATTCTTAGGATGTCTGGTGTGAGCGACTCTCAGGTCATTCCAGAGCATCTCTACTGGGGTACGGTCTGGACTCTGACTGGGCTCCTCTAACAGGTGGACTTTCTTTGTTTGAAGTCTTTTTGTAGTAGATTTACTGTTTGTAAATGTTTTCATGTTGGTATGCAGTGCTCTTTTTACTCCATACATAGAACTGCGTGTTCTTCCCAAACAGTTCAACCTTATCTTCAACTGTCCATAAAACGTTTTCCCAGCTTCAGGCATGTATATGACATTTTTATGAACAACATGCTCCATGCAACGATGCACACTGATTTGTGTGAGGTAGACTCAAGAACAGAGATGTTAACCACCTCGTATGTTTCCCTTAAGACTTAAGCTGTTACTCTGAGGTTCTTTGTCATGTTACTGATCATTCTGCATTGTCTTTGGAGTCATCTTAGCTGGACGCCCATTTCTAGGGAGAGAAGTCCCATAACTAAATAATTTCCATTCATAGACAGTTTGTCTGACTGTGGGACTGATGAATATCTAAACTCTCTGAGGTGACTTTGTAACTTTATGCAAATCAACAATTCTTAATCACAAGTCTTCTGAGATCTCTTTTTTGTGAGGCATGATTCACATCAGTAGATGTTTCTTAGCAATAGCAAACTCAAAAAACTAAGCAAACTCATAAAAATCACTCAATGTTTGAGTGATTTTTATAAGACAAAGCAGCTCTGACCTACACTTCAAATCTGATTTCATTGATTGGACCTTCAGGTTTTCTAATTCCTGCTCAATGCTATTAGCTGAGAGGTTCACATACTTACATACCAAAGTATGTATACAGTAATTATTTAAAACAGACTGTTTGTTCATTATTGTAACTTGGAAGAAGATCTCACCATATTTTATGACAAATTTATACATAAATTCAGATCATTACAAAGGGTTCACTTAAATAAAATTGCAGCATGAATAAGACATGCATGCAGTGTTTCATGTGGAAAGGCTTTGGTTAATGCCAGAGTAATTTTGGTTCACTCCTGGGCTTATACCAAGATATATTCCAGCAGCTGTTGCTGGCTTGTGTTTGGATAATCATCTGTGTTTCACGTTTTATCTGAAAGTGGAGAGCCAAAACAACTAAATGAACCGAAACAACAAGATATGCAATGTAGTAGTACCAGTTCTGTAAACATTCAGTAAAATGCTTTGTTTTAGTAGGTCCATAAACACATGACATAACAACAGTGAGTCAAATGATAGCAACTCCAATATCAGTCTTTAAATAAATGCCTGTGATGTCTTTCCCATTAGAATGCTTCTATCCATTAGTTTCCTACCCAGGGTTTGGCTGAAGTACACTAGAGTAAAAAACATGTTATTATTATCATTCTTATTCTTATTATTCTTCTTCTTATTATTATTATTATTATTATTACAAGCCACGGTGCATTTTCCACACTGACTCCATGCTCCACTTTAATTTCAGTGCCAGAGCTACTGTAATTCAATCAGTGGTCCCACAGCAGAAGGGGGGGGGGGGGGCACGATACAAACATGATGAGTTGAAGATAACACATACAAAATAACTACTGAGAGCCAGGACATCTGCAGGAGTGTGTGTATGTGTGCCTGTTTTCCACAATATGCAGAGCTGCTCCATATTTGTGTTCATGCTGAACACAAATACAGGCTTTTCACAGTAATAGCCTGTCAGGTACCAGAGGTACCCTGCATTTTATCTACAAACTCAGTTATGTCGTGCTGGAACAAAACAATTCATGAAGGTCTGGCACTGCAACAAGAGCGGAAACGTCATTTTCTCGTGACATTCCTGTGGTGTACAGAGCTCCAAGTATAGACTTGGTTACAACATGTCATTCAATTACAGCATGTTGTACATGTCATTAATGCCATAACTTCGCACGCATACTTTATGTAGCATACACACACACACAAATCCGAGCAGTATGAAAACTTCACATCACTCAGCTTTGTGGGTAACGTTCTTCTATGAATAATGACCAGAAGAACATAGGTTATTCTAATTTTAAATTGCATATCATGTGCTGTAAAAAAGAAAATGATTTCCTGAGTACTTAAAGTTTATAAATCACTTCCAATCCAATTTCATGATCAGATAAATCTATATTTGCCCGTACAAAGGAACCAAGCACCCTGAAAAAACATGGTGCTAGTACACATTTCATGTTGTCTTTCTTGACTAAATATGAAGTATTCTATATAAAATTCTGGATCATTTGACTGACATTTACTTAAGGTGGTTTAATATGAACATACAGCACATGGCCTATCATTTGTTGACTGAGACGTCTATGTTGAGACGCTTAAGCACCAAAAAAGGAAGTTGGGCATGAAACAGCAAATCATAATTGAGAAATCAGTGTACGAAAAAAAAAACTGACTGGGGCATAAATCGCACCTAAGCAGGTGTCTGACATTCCAGCATCATAATCCTATAATAATTATTGACTTTTTTACTGACAAAGTTCAATTCCATCTAAGGTTTCTAGCTATGAATATGATAAATCATAATTGCAAGGTCAGTGGAAGTCAAGTATTGATCAACAAGATGAGTGAACAACCATTATCCTTGAACAACAAATGAAGTGAATGAATAATAACTGGAAAGGCTAGTCAGGGATTTTACAGTAAAAATGGATTTAGTGGCCTGGAGTGTGACCGAAGAGTGAGGAACTGATCTGAAAGTAGTTGTTTGGCTGAGAATAAGGTTAATCGTGGAAAACATGGGTTAGTTTACCTGAGGAGCTATCTAAATGAAAAAGGTGGGCTATTAGATTCTGTTGTATTTTGGGGGGCAGTAATTGAGGGTGATGTGGAAGCTTCCTCTAATCACCCCGTCATCCCTCTGTAAGGTCCAAGCACTTCTTAAAACTGACTTTCCCAAACGCAATCCTAGTTTGCCAAAAGTGTGCAACACCACACATCAATTGGCAGGAACATGCTGTTTCTGCTACTTCACCTTACAAACACATACACTGAGAATACATGGCTATTAACATCTGCCAGCCCCACCCTTGATATCTTACCTACTATTACCTCCACCCCCACATGTCCCGCTAGACATTTTCCCATTTGCACCTCTTCTCCCTCGCCTCCCTACCTCCCTATTGGAGTGTACAAATCAGCTTGACAAGGAACACCACTTCTGGTTGCCCCCAGCAGTCACTCTCTTCCTCTTGCTGCCTTTCCCTGTTCCTCACTCTCTCATGGGAACATGATGTTATTATACATAAACAAGAAGCCCCTAAAACAACATAGGCTTTTTTCTGCACCTCAGACTGAGCATTAGCTGTTAAGGGGTGGGCAGAGAGGAGCTGTTTGTAATTAGATTGCTTGCATAGAGGACTCAGCCAGACTGTTCTTTTTGTTTGCCGGACACCCTGTGAAGAAGTCTATTTGAATATCAAAAGGAAAACATGGAATGTGTGAAATAGATTTGGAAACGAGTTGATAATGAATACATTTTAGGAGTGGTGGGAGGTCAGAGGTTGGAGAAATGGGAGTATATGTATGTGCCTGCAGGGGAAGGGGGAAGTTTGAAATGTGTATGTTTGCTTACGTGAATGTTGGGGTAAGCGTGTGGTGATAGGCAGGCTTTGTGTACGGCTGTCGAGGAGGGGGGATGTCACTTCAAACGTGCCCCGGGGCAAGGCAATATCACATGAAACACAATGAACAGCCACGACACAAAGAGAAATAAAATTAAAAAAAAAAAAAGGAAAAAAAGAAAATGCTGTTAATGCATTACTGGCTTGGTACGGTGCGAGACTGCAGTAGTTATTGAGATATATTCACACTTCACCTCCCAGATGACCACTGGGGCACTCGGAGTCATCTGCTGCCTACACACACGACAGACAGGCAATAAAAAAGCAGAGGGCGAGGATGTAAAAGTCTAGTGGTGGGGGGACATGCAGAGGAATAGAGGGGCATGGTTACACATCTATTGCTGGAAAAAATGTTGTTTTCATCATTTATTCATAGGGAGTGTGATTGAATCTGGATTAGGTTCTGTGTGTTTCTAAAGTAGTGGTTTGCCGAAGATACAAACACACCCACAAACAGTACGTACACATTTAGATGCACAGCTGAGGATCTGCTGTATATATGAACACAATATACTGTACACATTCTAGCTGGCAGTCTCACTAAATGCATTCAAAACGCATATTCCAGATGTGGCTACATATGGAGCTGTAATAAAGTCTTTAGATGAAGTATTGGATTAATTGAAGCATACGAGACATGCTTCAGTGGAGAAGGCAAGCAATTAAGTCCCCCTGCGTGTTTGCATGTGTATGTGAGGCATGTGAATATGCGCCAATGCAGCGGTGCGCATGTGTGTAATGATATATGGCGGGTTCTTACAACACTCAGGAGACATAAATTACAGATATTTACAGATATTACAGATTAATTTCATACTCATTAGAGATATGTGAGTGTGGATAGGCTACAAAATCATTACACATTCTATACAAATACTGGTGCTCTGATATTTACTTACAGACGATCTTGGAACTCGATTCCACACATATGTGCAATACTGAGACCTCTCAGAGCTAAAAAAGTATTTTATGTGACACAGCTGGCATCTCCCAAAAAAAGTGAAAAATGCAGCAAGAATAGTAGCAGCTTCGGCACAAACTACAGAATTATTTGTGGTTGCGACTTTGTACTTTATTTAGTGCATGACCATTCTTATGCATTTGTAAACTGAGCATAGCTGGATTTAAAACGAACAATCAAAACTCTTATTTCCAAGACTGTGTTGGTGAGCATTTGAGTTAATAACTATATTGACTTGAAGCAGACCGTTGAGAAAAAAGAGTTTAGGAAACTCCAAGTAGAAAGACTAAGAGACACACATGACTAAGCTTTAAGTGTTGAGTAATCCTGGAGCCAGAAGAACTCATCAACTCAATCTCTTATTTCTAACTCTTTTCCTCTCCCTCCCTCCCTACAGTAAGTTTAATTTGAAGAGAGAGAAAAAGTCCCTTTCCACACCGTCCGTCTCAATACAGATTTTTCTAATTTCTTCCTTCAGAAATCTCTTAATGGCTTCTTTGCTGGACCCTGATGAAAACAATGACTTTTAACCTTCCTCTCCCTCCCTCCTTCCCTCCATCCATCTTTCCCCTCCCTCCATCACAGTCGACTTATTTCACTTTCTAAATGATTTCTTACTCCTTCAATCTCTTTGCAGCCATTCAGGCCCCGGCCTGGGCTTGTGGCCGGTGCTTCGCATTGTGACAGGTGAAATGAAAGCCCAGAGAAATCTCATCTTCTTATAAACGCTCCGAGGCATTCAGCCAGTCAAAAAAAATATTTTTTCCCCCTTCTTTCTGAGGCGCCGACAGAAGGAAGAAGAAAAAAAGTGGGCTGTTATTTGGAGACCATTTTCCTTTATCCACAGTTAATCAATGCTGTTCTTTTTGTGGCGATAGTGGGGGGGCGAGGCTGTAGATTTTGCATACATTTACAGACTACCTACTGTATGAGTAGCATTTCTTGTCGAAAAAATACTACAGCCTGCATTGAAATATCTTCTGGAATTTTTATTCAAGAAGCCATTCTTTGGTTGTTTTGAAGTTAAATACCTACAGAAGCCTAATTAATACTGCGTTATTTCAATATTTTACCCTCAATGGTCATAACTACTTGCGCAATTATTGTCAGAGGATCATTTTTGCTTTTCTACAAATCAAAAACAATTCACAGTTATTGTCTCACTCCATCTCTCTCCACCTTTTTCTATTTTATCCAAACAATGCCAACATGGAGCTTGGTGTTAGAAAAAGGAATAGTACCAGACAAACAGCGCTGTCAGGCAGTGCTGATTAAAACCTTAAGGTCATATGCAGAGAAACAGAGAGCCAGAGAGAGACAGAAGAAGTAGGAGCAGTAGAACAGCAGAGGCTCTCCAGGGTCTGGCTGTGCAGCTCACTCACTGTGCTATTTTGTGTGTGCGCATGTGGATGTGTGAGTGAGAGGTTTTCAAGGCCTCTCCCTGTTGGTGGATTCTGCAAAGTCACCCTGCTCTCTGCCTCTCGTCAATCTCTCTCTATCACTGTTTCCCTCTCCACATTCCTGTTATCTGCCTTTCTTTTGCGAAGGGTAGCTTCTCGATCTGCAACATGCCCTTCTTATCTCCGAAGCACCTTTTGTTGCTTCTCTCATGCTCTCCATTCCAGCTCTCCATCAACCAAACGTGACCAAATCACCCTCATCTCCTTCCACCTTGCCTGTATCCTGTTCCCACTCAAGGCAATATATACACCTGTTTGCCATCTCTTCATAATCTCTGTGCCCATGTATCTATCTGCACAAACCCATTATTTTTGTCTGTTCAATAAGGTTGTAGGTCCCTGTGCTTTCTACTGAGGTCTTCTTTTCTTAGTAATTCCATACACCTCTAACCTTCTCCCTTTTTTCATCCCTCCACCCAGCCCTAACCTTTGTTCTGGGTCTGTGCTGCTCTTTTCTCTCCTGCTTTATCCTACACACTGCAAACCTTGTCCAATTTATTTTTCTATCTCTGTCACATTTTCCCCTTTTCCAACATTTCTGTCAATACTTTTCACACCTCTGGCCCTGTCATCTCTTTTTTCCCCTCCCTTCATCTCTCTTTGAACACCCTCCTCCATTCCAGCTGTTCGGGACTCTTCTTTACACCCCAATTCTCTCCATCCTCAGTTCATCCCTCCGTCCCCCTCCTCACCTTGTAATTCTCCACTCTTGCTGTAGAGTTCTCGCCTCTGCTCTCTCAGGTAAGCACTCATGCTGATGGCATGGGAAGATGATTCAAACCTACGAAACACACGAAAGGTTCAACAAGTGGGCACACAACACAACAATAAAATACAAAATGTAACATGATATGTAACAATAAAAAGAAACAAAGAACAATGGCCTTGAGTATGAGATGTTAAACAGAATAAGATAAGGTGTGATCCTTACTTGAAGAGCGACTGCTTGGCACGCTGTGGTTTTTTCTTCGCAAAAAAGGCAGCAAACTCACTGCCGGTGCTGGCATAGGAGAGTTGAGCCAATGGCTCGGTGGCACTCCGGCTGTTCTTCACATCAAGATACTCCATAAGCAGAACCTAAACAACACACAGAACACTGTGTCAAACGCTAAAGAGCAAAAGAATCATGGTATAAAAAGTAGCTTGGTAATATCTTGATGGGGAACTGGCCTTTAACAAGGCGACGAAGGTTCAAGTTTTTGTCTTTTCAATCATATGCTAAGTGCTTAGAATGTGACAATGATTTTCTGGGCCGTTGTTTTCTGGCAACAATTTGAAGGGACAAGAAAATAAATTACTTTCTTTCAACGACAAGTAAAATGTATATAGCACTTCCACATTGGTGAAACAGTGCTAATAACTCACTTAACAGTGAGTGAAAAGACATCAGGGTCTATATAACATAGAGATAAATTGAAACGGAGAAACCAAGATCACTTTCTGGAATATCACATAATAGGTCCTCTAACATATATGTGATATTTTCATAACTGAGCATCAATCTCAGCTGTTAAAAACAGTATACAGTTACTCACTAAATACAGTTTATTATTATTCCCAAATTTATCACATCCATATGCTTCTCCCTGATATTACACCTCAGATACTGTAACATGGAGTACTCAAGCTTATTAATATCTTCAAAGTTCCCATTCACAATTCTATCCTGTCAGATTGGCCTGTCCGCTCTGTTCATTTGTAGGATTATTCTTGGGTACCTTTTTTATCCACAAGGCCTTTGTATAGCATGTGGTGAAAATATTTCCATACATTTACCATCAGGTTATGCTCTATTTCTGTAGAGCTCACTGCAATATGAAGCTGAAACCAAAAATGATTGTAGTGTGGTACAGCAAAAACTTTCCTGTTAGCCATCTGGTTTGATACTGCTCTCTATTCAGTGTCACTTTGATTGTTCTTGTATTTCCTTTCTGCATTGTTTTCATGTTCTCCCCTTTCTGGTGCCAGCTGTTGTCATACAAACATGAATTATACTTTTAATGTAAAACCGCAATTACAAATGCCTCCTTCAGCATAGATACATATCTAGAATATCAGCTTGAGACATCCTTAGCAGCGGGAGTTGTATTTATCATGGCTTGTAGTATTATGGTGTATTGCAATTTATCACAACATTTTATCTACAAAGCCAATCCAGGAAAACAAAAGAAAACCCATACCCTGGAGACAGAAAAAGGCCACTGACATGACCAGCTCTTTTGATGACCACCGTTAAAATTCCTGTCCTCCATTTTCCTGATCCGTCCACATGATCCATGGTGAAATCCATCAACGTCTTATCATGCTTCATAAAAATCTTATCAACTTCTAACAATAGCAGAGGACAAGCACAGTGAAACTCTGGCCAGATAGAGAAAGTTAACTTCCTCTACTCCATCATTATATCTGCACATTCCCTCTGTTGCTTTCACTGGCCCTCATTTTTCAAAATCTCTTAGTGCCTCATCTCTCATTTCTCACATTTCTATTTTCTCTCTCTTGCTCTGCCAACTCGGTTCATCGTTTCCTTTCTCTCTCGCCCTTCTTCATTCTTCTCTCTGTGTGAATACATATGTTCTAAAATAGCCTCCCATATCTAATAGGTTCATAATTTAGCAGGGCCATTTAGCCTGTGTGTGTCTAATTCTTAGGCGCAGTGTGGGTCAGCCCAGAATGGGACAGGAGTAATGGTAGAGCAGATGGAGATCCATCCCGATCATAATGATGTAATTAACGCTGCGGAGAGCACCCCCCGTCATGCATGGGAAAGCCTTCATGTGCTTGCGCTGGTACTAATTCAAGTGCACACACATGCACGTATTTGCAAATGCATATCCATGAAAAACTGATGCAAAAGCAGATAAGTTGTGGAAAATCTTTGGTTTCAACAACAGCATGTTCATAAGTACATTCAGAGGTTTCAATGGAATATTACAAAAAGGAGATTGATATTTTTTTGTTGAAAATAACTAGAAAAGTATAGGTAGTGCTCCCTGGTAGTGTTTCCTCCATCCCTATTGTTTTATGTACGATTGAATCTTTTTCTGATATAAACTA
The DNA here is from genome assembly GCF_002260705.1 of Seriola dumerili. Taxonomy (NCBI): domain Eukaryota; kingdom Metazoa; phylum Chordata; class Actinopteri; order Carangiformes; family Carangidae; genus Seriola; species Seriola dumerili. The sequence continues at coordinate 7,727,683 of NW_019174393.1, forward strand.
GTGTAAAAAATCAGAAGCTGTATTGATATCAAAAGGGTGCTTGCAGTCAACAATCATCCCATTCCAGTTTAAGTGGATTCCAGTTGAAATTAAATATGCTGTGTGCAGGCTCAGAATTAGAAAATATCATTTCTATTAGTATGGTCCCACTATTACAAAACATAATGGCAAATATGGATAAATGGAAATTGATAAACCTCACTTTATGGAGGAAAATTAATACTGTTAAGATGGTTGTTGCTCCACAATTTAATTACATCTCTATGATGATACCAATAACCATATCTGAGGCAATCTTTAAACAATATAACTGTCTGATTAAGGCGCATCTCTGGAACGGGAAAAAGCTGAGAATCAGCCTGAAAAAACAGTTTGCCTCAAGAGCTAATGGAGGACTGGCTCTCTCAAATCACTATTACTGTGGCAAGAACAAGGCACAGATCCTATTACTGTCACCTGTGTATGACCAGCAGCATTTGCAATGAATAAACTTGGAAGACATTGGCCAAATTATGATTCTAACCCTGGGTGGGTAAAGGTGGAAACACACACTTGAATAAGTTCCATCTAACAATGCAGAACTATTATCACAGAGGAATACAGCAAAACAGAGAGCGGAAAAAACACAATTTTACAAATCTCCCAATGGGCACGGGCAAGAGAACACAAAATCTTGGGGATATTGCAACAGTATCTCTGTTTATATTGCAATATAAACAGAGATACTCTTGCATTTCGAACAGCTTTTCAATCTGTATAGGGAAAAGATCCTTTCAATGGGATGCAGCTTCAGCTAAGGAGCAGTGTCAGCAGTGTCTTTGGGTATTATTTTATAAAAGATTAAAATAAAAATAAAAATTCTCACATTAGCATTTGCAAAAGTCTGAGATTAATATGGCAAATGGATCTTGATAGGAAGATTAGGGAAGATTTATTGATGGATTGGATGTGATCTGAAATGTATGGTGGGCTACAGGGAATGCAAGAAGTAATCTCCTCAATTATAAAATTGTACAGCGATATTATTTTACACCCCTGAAACTGTTTAAAATAGGCTTAACCCAAGATAATAAATGCTGCAAATGAAACAAGGACATGGGCACATTCCTACATGTTCGGTGGGAGTGTTCCTTGGTATAGCCTTTTTAGAAAGAGGCAATAAAAAAACTTCAGGAGTGGCTCAAACAACCTCTACCACAATCTCCACAGCTGTTTCTTTAGGGGATAAATTGTTCGTGCCACCAGGACATTTGGGCAAGCAGTAACAGGCTTTGTTGTAGAATCCAGGCTTATTTTACCTAACTGGGTGAGACCAGAGTATATGGAGTGGATTAAATTTATAATGAAGACTACTTCTGCCAAATCTGGCATACATTAAATCTTGGACATATCTCTCTGTCTCTGTCTCTCTCTCTCTCTGTCTCTCTCTCTCTCTGTCTCTCTCTCTCTCTGTCTCTCTCTCTCTCTCTCTCTCTCTCTCTCTCTCTCTCTCTCTCTCTCTCTCTCTCTCTACATATATATCTTAGAGAGTTTTGTTTTAATTTTTGTGACTGCCTCTTTTTGTTTAAACAGTTGTCTATTATTCTTTTAATTTTTATTAATAAGTCATACTTGTACTATATGTATTACTGTATAAGCTTAAAATGTAAAAAACTGATAAAAACATAAATAACAAGAAAATAACTTCAAGAGTGAACTTTTGTGAAAAATGGTTCTCATGTTTAGTTAAATGAGTGTGGGGTCATAGCACTTGGTCACAAATCTTCATGTAAATATCCAAGTTAAACACGCGCACACAATCTCCCACCACAAACGTAATTGCTCTCTAACACACTTCACACATCGCAGGCAGTGCTGGAGGCCATATCACACACGCCCTCTCCAACCAGCAACACCAAGGCTTCCACTTGCCACTAGCCTCATGCTGCAGCTAATCCTATCAGTGTATTAATTACTAATGATGAGCTGGTGGAGCGAAACCCCCACTTGCTTGCAAGCTAACGCCCAAGTAGACTTAATGAAATGCCAGCACTGGGCTGATGAAGGGGCTCCGACCCTACTTAAATTGCATTAGCCCAGAGACAGAGTGAACTTTGGAGGCAATTAACTGGACTGCTAGGACAGAAAGAAAGATGGAGGGATTGGAGGCAGAAAGTAACACAGTAGAAGAGAAGGAAAGAAGGAGAGATAAAGATGGGAAAAAGTGTTGGAGAATAGAAAGAGCAAAGGATTATAGGTGGAGAATGAAGACTGAACAGAATGCTAAAGAGAAAATGGGTATTGAAAGAGAGAAGGTAGGGAAAAGTGAGGGCAGAAAACACAAGAGACCAAGTTAAATAACCAGTTGTTGCTGATTTAACACCTCTAAGTGAAGCTAAAAAAAATGGTTGGTTTCCACACCTCTACTTAGGGGACCTCCTACTAATTCTGGCGAGGGCACAAGCCATTAGCAGACAAGACTCGCCAATATACTTCCAGTCAGCAGCGACCCACATTACAGAGCTAATAACTCACAAAACTAAAGTTTTTGTTAATGTCACCTCAAATTTCCCCATCCATGCTAATTTAATAACAAGTGCTAAATTGGTTCAAACAAAGTTACTTTGTTGAAAAGGCAAACTACTACAAGTTTGTGTTTTCTCTTGTTAAAAGCAGATAGGATGACACTGTCTAAATATATCTCAATCTCATTCTGCTGTGTGCAAACTAATTATCAACAATAACAGAACCATTTCAGAGGCTGAACACTCTTTACTTGTTTGTTAAGAAGTTTGTCAAGAAAGTGTCTCAGTTTCTTTTTATAAAGGACAAACAAAGCTTGACAATTACAAATGCATCATGACAGCAATTCAATCCACCTTAGTCTTGAAATATATTATCTCTAAGTTTTAATATGAGTACCGGAGTGAATCAATGTCTACATCTCCTGCTGTCAGCTACTCTATTCGAATAATACCAAGGGGCTTAAAATTAGCAAACTACACATGATACAAGTAACAACCTCACAAACTACACTCTGCAACATGTGCTCCACACAAACAAGGCACAAGGCCTGTATTCTGTCTCCACCCAGTAAAACAAAGAAAAATAATACTCTGTAGTAATGTGCTGTAACTACACTTTGATTGACACAACCTTGTACACACCCTGTTCCAAAATGAATACATTTGATAAATGTAAAATAATCTGAGATATTCATTTGTTTGATACAAAATAATTTCTTCTCCTGAATGATTGTGCTATTCAACTAAACACTGCTCAAACAGTGAAGCAGTCTTTGGCAACTTTCCACAACAACTAATGTGACCTACAACTGCTGTAATGGTCTTCATACAATGGACAAGAGAATCTTGTCTTCTTCCCTCCTCCCTCTTACCGGGTCAAGCAGGTTGAATCTTAAAATCAGTATTACGAGCAAGTTAAGAGGACTGAGCTCAGGGATGAAAAGCAGCAGCATCATGGCAGTTGCCAAAACAAAGAGCTGCCCCAGTGACAGCACCCAGAGCATTACAACGATGTAAAAATACACAGTTCCACAAGTGACAAATTCAGTGGTCCACAATATTAATTGTAAATCGATTCCAAATGGGAGGCAGTTCTAATTTAGTAAAATCCTGGAGCATTCATAACATCTGATGTAACTGGCTCTGCTAGCTATGGACGAGAAATGGGATTTCATGGAAATTAGGCAAATATAATGTTAACACACTCTCTCCCCTTCTCAACGCCTTTAAAATTGGCAACAGCCAGCACCAGATGGAAACAAACTCATGTCTTTTTGAAAATCTGGCATTTAAACATTAAAGCAACGTCTTAGCAATGTCTTCAGTGTAGATGAATATTGATAAGTTAGCCAAAACAGCATCTCCATTCTAAATTAGTTCAGCTGACTTCCACTTAAAGGTTACAGAGGGTTGATGGAGAAACAGGAGAGGAACTGCCTGAATTCACTAAAAATCAATATTCATGGGTGAATCTGTGAAATAGTGGATGGAAAAAGGGGTGGTATGTAAAGATGTGAGACATGGCAAATGGCTCTTCACACCAAATAGTAAGACTAAGCTCAAGAGTTCATATAAACTCGAGTGTGTGTGCGTGTTTGTCTGCATATATGTGTGAGTGGGTACACATGCAAACCACATCTCTCTCAAAGGCTCCCCTGACAAACACAATCATTTCCACCACAACTATTCAATGTAATTCTATCAACCAACCAACCTTGTTCGGCACTTGAGTGGCTTGGGTCTCGCCCCAAGCTTAAATCAGTCAACTGGGCTGATTGCAAAGTTCTATTAAAAAGTAGAGAAAAGCTTCATGGAAGTGTGCCTTTGTAATTCATTACCAGCACCCGTTTATTTCCTCCGAACAAAATGTCCTGATGTCACCCTTTGTACCAGGAGAAAGCGTATACTCATCTTCCATTCTGTCCATTAGGGCCCTAACACCAACAAATCAGAGCAATTAAGAGAGCGTCACTCAAAGCTTTGCAGGTGAGCACTTGTCATTGGTTAAATTCCAGAGGATTTAATTGTCTAAAATTAAAGAAATAAATATCTTCATTTCCTCTTTCCTTGTTCCCATCCTCTCCTTCTTATTAAGTCATCTTAAAAGCAGCCGAGAGAACAATCTCAACACTTTGTTCCTCTCTCGAGGCTTATTGAAATCGGCTGTTTTCCCACTAAATCCCCTGGCTGGTGTCTTGTCACAAAACATATTGACTGATATCCCTCGCTGCTAGTTTGAAGTTAAAGCCCAAAGTGTCCTTGGCCGTCAAAGAAAGGTTTCTGTATACACCCTGTATTGATTGTGTTCCAGAAACTTCAATAACCTTCACAAGTTTGGACAGAGCTTCAGCCACAACTACTCCCGCAGCACTGAACTACCGCTAACCAGTGGGGGTTCCCACCTGGAGCGGGCCGCATCAAGTCAATCTTCTGAAGGCTATCTTGTTGACGGAGGAAAGGAAGATGTGCCTGTGTGTTCACTCAAACCCATTTTATTTCTCTGTGTGTCCTTGCTGTGTCCCCAGCATTTATTTATTGTTGTTTCAAATAAAAAAGAAAGCAGAATAGAATGGAGTTTCTATGGATACAACGCTGTAAAAACATGTCCTTATCTTTATTTCTGATAGTCAAATTAGCACATTACTGTATAATTTGACCAAATAGCAAAAGAGAGGACAAAACATATTAAATATATCTAAATATAGAGCACTGACAGCATTCCTATTCACCATAAGTGGTTTAAATTATGGGTGAACTTTAGCATTATGGTAACATTTTAAATTCAATTTTCTCTGTTATTGCTCACTATAATGACTAACTATAATGAGTGGTCTGCACCTACTGATTTCTTTTCATTTTAGCTATACAGTAAACAAAGTTAAGCATGGTATTTAGTGACACATGAACCTTTTGGTTTTACTTTAATTGCCATCACAGCAGCACCTTGTCTCCAGGATTATGAGTATGTGAGAATACAGTTCATAAAGGAACACTGAATTCTCTGATTTAATATTGTACATATGCTGTGCACATAAAAAAAACACCTGTGCAGCTGCATTATAATATCCCCAAACTATACGAGCTGATGATCTTCCAAGTTGGACAACTGCACTAACCTCAACTGAGGTTTCATTTAAAGTTTAAGTCACAATAGCATTTACAGCACAGGACCAAATACTGTGTCCTCATTTGCAAAGTCATATAATGTATCAACACGTCAAGGAAACTATTGCAGAAATATGCATCAGCATTTGATTAAGTCTGGTGATTTGGATGTAGCAGATGTAAGGTGATGGTGGTGGTGGTGGTGGGGGTGGGGGTGGGGGCTGAGAGAGATGAGACTATGCGACACCAAGGAGATGGTAGACTTCAATGCGCTCCAGCGATATGTAAATATGACAGCGCTTTGGAGGGCAGAATAAATGTGACACATTGATTAAAATGTTGGGCGAGAACAACGTAGCTATGTCTGTGCTTCATATCTAATTAAAAGAGATCATTGTCTTCTGGCTACTCTCTGGCAGTTCAATTCGCCTTGTTTTCACTCTGTTGATGAGCTCAGAGAAGCCGGTGCATATTTAAGCCACTTGTATATTTAAATATCTTTGGCACAAACATAACATCCCCTTTGTCTTGGTTAATCTACAGCAATAAAATGAAGCAGATTTAGACTAAGATATAGGCTCTCTTATGAATCAAAAAAGAGCGGGTGGCAGGCATGTGATCGGGAACACACAAAAACAGGAAAAGAGTATTAGAAGATTCTGTTAGAAATGGTTGTTCAAGTATCTATGATCTAGAAATCAGTTTTTCAGAAGGCAGATAATAAACATCCATCCATATTTTTGAATGCCGGCTCAGAGTTCCTTGTCTGCAGAAAGGAAGTCACTCATTAAAAGTGTGATTTGCACTCTAGTCACACACTTGCAGAAGACAACGGACATGGCAAGCAGTCACCCAGCCACAAATCCATGCAGAATGTGCAAATGGCGAGCTAATTAACAAACTCATACGCCTCATACCAAACAGCCGACAAGGTCAAAGGGTGATGGACGTCAGTAACCAGAGGCACAAATATACATTAAATAATACTCCCACTCGGCGGTCTTAATGAAGAACGCATGGAAAGGTTTATGAACTGTGATCTTTTATGAACTACGTTACCCAATTACCTGGTAAAGTATTGTGACTTCTATCTTATTAATGATTCAAAGGAAACTTGTGGATATTCTCGCTTGGCACATAATGTTGTTTAGACTAACATTTTAACTCAGAGAACATCGCATTAAACTTGCCAGGCTGTCAGGCTGTCTTAATTGTGTGATGGTGCTATACTGTATTTTCTGAAGAGGAAGAGAGGCACATTAAACATTTATGGACACACACAAATTCAAGTCACTCTGATTTCCTAGAAAAAACAGATTGCTTTGAAGAACAAGATAGTTTCTGATGGAAAAGGGTAGAAAGGCAGTCACAGATATAAAGTAGTGAAGGAATGCTGTGGTGCACACTTGGAAATGTAAATTCAATAATGGTGTGAATAAGCAATAGATATGTTCACACATTCTACAGAAAGCCACTGGAAAAATTCTGAAGTGGCATTAAAACACCTCCATCCTGCATCAATACCACTGATTACCATTCAGTCTTTTATGCCTTGAATCAATACTTCTGCAATGAAATAAACAACATGCAGGAGCATCACCAGCATTTCGGAACAGGGATTAGAACCAATACATGAATCCTGACTTTTAAAAGCTTGTTTACCTACTCCCATTCACTCAGTCACACATTGATGAACGCAGTTTCTCAACCGAGGCCTTGTAACTGGGTGCACCCTGAGTTTCTGTCGACTCTTGCATCTGTCTGCTGGTATGTCATGTGGAAAGGTCAACCTGGTTTCTCCACCGCTCAAAGTGGGGAAAAAAATAACACCTACCTAGAGGTTTCAGTGCATGTCAAAAATGTGAAGTGCAATAAGTAAGACAGGCAGGGATTCAAATGATTTAACTGTAAAGGGGGAAAAAAGACACTAAAAAGAAGTCTTTCTAGTAATTGGCAAAAAGGTAGGGAGACATTTTAACATGTTTCAACAGTCTCAAAGAGAATTAAATGACTTCCTGGACACACAGCAATTGCTACAAAAAAATGACTTGCCTCTGTCTAAACTGAATGCCCAAATTAGTCTAACGTTGTGGTAGACAGTTCTTCTGTTCAAGCTTTTTGGAAGTATAACTTGAAAATTGCATATTTTTCAGGCAATAGAGAGCTATTGTTTTGAAAATTAAAACTGAAAACAAAGACAAGATGCTGTAGTTACTGTAGAACTGAAGAAAAATAAACCCAAGAGAGAAACAAGATGAGGGACTAACGAAGATCATAACCAAATTCTGACCAATGCTGAGTAGGTTCCTGCCCCTTTGTGGGTGTTAAAACGTGAGATAAGACCTGCCTCAGCATCCAATAATATTCAACAGAGCCACTGTGGGAGCAGTAGGAATTTAATTTCTCTCAATGCTGATATGTGACTCTCTAAGACAGAGAGGGCTAAATGAAGGGGGTGAAAGGGAGTGTGGGAGTTGAGAGAAAAAAAGAAAGCAAGATAATAAGATTAAGAAGGAAATTACAAGGAGTAAGAAGGGTATGCACAAGGTATTTGGACAATGAGAGACTGTAATACAGAGGCAGCAGGAATGATGCTGAAGAAGGTAGGAAGGAGCAAGGGAAATGGAAATGCAGAGAGGGAGAGAACAACGAAAAAACAACAAGCAAGAGACATGAGAGAGATGGCAGGGGGGGAGGGAGGGATGGACGAGGGGCCTTCATATTGATATAATCGGTCAGGAAATAATAACACGAGTGAGTGAATAAGAAAACCTCATTTCACGTAATGAGTATTCTAATCAAGAGATTACATTATCTCACATCGCAGAGACGAGGGAGAGTGGAGTCCCTGGCAACTGGGTGCTGGCAGTGGTAACATGCCTGGGAATGGCTTAATGCCACTGGTACAGCAGAGCTATTACAGTACATGCCTATGCACAATCACACCCTCAGAAACACACACACATACACCTAAACCCTCCTGTATTTATGTATACAAGCATGGCAGCTGAGAAAAAACTAGTTAGTGGAAGAGGAGAAGCCGTAGTGCCTGAGCTAGAAATAGATAGGCTTTCAATTTAACTGGGCAACAGCATTCTGCTTTCTTTTTTTTTTTTTTACATGTTTATCATCTGTAAAAACACGAATGTGTGCTGAACAAAACGAGACAGCAAAAAAACGATCAAGTTTGCCCTAAGAGATGTTGTTTCCTGCAGTAATTTACTGCCCTAAAAAGTTAAGTTCTAATGTATCTTATATTTTTATATACTGTACTCTAAGTCATGGAGGCAAGGGGAAAATTCTAAAATTAAGTAAGACGACCCTCAACCTCTTTAACAAAATCAGGCTTTCAAGCAAGTTAAAGTGTAGTTATACACATCAGGCATGCTTCAGAAAAATGACATAAATATAAATTACACAACCCCCAGTGAAAGAGCATCAGGGAAAATTCTAGTTTTCTTGGGTATGAACACAGACAGAGGCACAGACACACACACACCGATTGCTTTGAGAGCAACGACTGCCACAGATTTTCCTCTGAGATTCACCATAGGTCAGCTCAACAGCTGCTCATCCCCTCCGCCAATCAAACAGGAGCAGGGAGCAAGAACCCAGCATAAATACACGCCAATTAAAGAACCTAAAATTAATCCAAGCAATCAAGCTTCCCCTGTCTTTTTCCCTTGCTACTTCTTGCTTCGACAGATTGACTGCCATCCATCACATCGCTGCCAGTTTCTCTCCTGATTAATCTACTGTAAGAGAAGGTGAATTAAATCAGTGTTTAAGAAAAGGGTGGAAGATAAATCAAGGAGGAACAAATCTCGATGGCAGTGAATGAAAAATAAAAGCCTGGGGGTATGCCTGCGAGGGAGGACAAAACAAACAACCCTGAGTTCACCATGAAAACATCTTGTCACCAGGTGCAATGCTACAATATGGTTCCATATAATTAGTAGCAATGGTAAACATAATGAAGACGGGAAAAGAACAAGAAGTCCATGTGTTTTTGCTCACAGAGCGATACATTATAATCTACTGGACTGAAAGACATGGCAAACCCTGCTTTGTGTTATCCAGTTTCCCCACACAGATTACCAACACTTGATTCCCATTTAATATGAATGGGTGTTAATGTTTTTCATTTCATTTTCATTTCATCTCTAAGGTTTTAATATTTCTTTTTTGTGCCCTGCTTTTCATGTGCGTACAGGTGACTGTACATAGCGTACATCAATAGTCTATAGACATTTTATTTATCATTTTAGTTCAAAACTGACCTGCAAGACAGTCTGGATTTTGGCAGAGACGTCCGCCTGTTCATAGAGCTTGATGCCCTCTTCATGGGCCCCGCCCGGGCACTGCACCGCAATCTGCTGCAGGTGGGCCAGCACCACACTGTGAGCCTGAGCCACTGCCTTGAATTTATCAAACAAAAGCTCCAACAGTTCCAGTAGCAGCCTGCAGAGGGAGCCAGAGGGAGCAGAAAGGGAGGGAGAAAATGAGAAACATGAGGGTAAAGATGTGGAGAAGAGAGGGAAAAGGAGGGAGATCAATACAAATTATGAGAAATGAGACATGGAAATATTTAAAAGATTGTATACATTTTCTCACACAACCAGTACTACATTCAGTCAACACTTTATTAATAAAGGAAATCAACTAGCCTTGAGCCACCAAGGAACTCAGCTTCTGTTTGAAAATTAGATGGAAGGATGTGGTGATATTTCTGGATCCAGGCAGCAAACTAGTTACAAAGTCTCCGCAACCTCCTTCAGGTTTGCCTTATATCCAATTTCACAGTATCCATTAAAACAGTTGAGAAATACTGATGCCTTTGATAATCTAATGTATCCACATAGCCTTTTTTCTAACACGATTCTATGACAACACAGTCCTGGAGTTGAAATCAAAGCACAGTATACAGTAATTTCCAGGTGAGGAGATTATTGAGTATCTCAGCCTCTGCTTGGCCTTAAATGTCCCATTACCTCTTCATGGCTACTATGTATATGTATGTATATGTGCACAGCTGCAATCTTTTAAATGATGATATGATTCCTATTTACCTACATTACTGAGTGCATTTCACATTACCAAGTAGGTATTACAGTTCCTTCTTTTCTTTCACAGTTCAGCGGATACTTACAGATATTTTACCTGCAGTTACAACCCAGCACCTGGACTGGATAGTGTGAAAGTAGTGAGGTGACCAACCTGGACTCAAACGAGGAGCTACTCTCATTAGCTGTAAATGGCTCTGGCTGAAGAAGAGAGCGCAGCCAAAACCAAACTGACCTTCCACTTGATCCGAGTGCTACACTGTGGATTGGAAACTCACAGTTGCCTCATCTACACTAATGCTTTCATACAGACTTTACTATAGCTGCTTTCTGCACAAGGACAAAGCTTTCAAAGTGAAGAGTGAACACAGGTTGCATTAGTTGAGTCTGGATGAGTACCCAGTGCACCTAAGCCAGTGAGTGCCCACTTTATTTTAGTGGAAATGTTACAGTTAATACAAATACAGTCAGTGTTTGTCTAACACTGGCCTTTAAGTATCTTCCTCTGTCATTTCATTTGGATTTTATTTAATTGGTAGTAAGTGAAACCTTTGTTTATTTTATAGATGACTACAGCTTAAAAGTTAAAGAATATTGGCAATTTGAAGTCCCTAATGGACACAGATTTATACAACCAAACACACAAGCTGTGTAAACCTTGAATATTATACATCTTGTACAAATGACATTGCTGAACTTCTTGAACTTATCCTGCCCAGAGACTGTGTCAATGTTCCCTACCCTGAAATCGGTCTTATCCAGTTAGCTTCAGATCTAAGAGAATCTTTCCTGCACCTTCCTGATCAGCTTTTCTGCTGATTTAATTGAGAAAAATAATCTGAGGCAAGCTGGGTGCTTTACCATTAAATGACTCAAGAAAGACCTGTTACAACTAACTAGGATCAAAATATAGGCTCCAAACCAGAAAGGCTGCTACTGCTTCTATTATGTATACTCAAAAGCACCTGAGCCCATACCTCAATGATGCCAAATGAATACAAATTACCACCAATTTAAATGCTGCAATAAAAGAAAGCATGCTAAAAGTTATGGAAAGCGGCCAAGGTTTCCTGGGAAGGTATAAGGATAACATAGTGGCAAGATGGATGTTTCACTAGGGGGCATTTTGGTTGGCTGTCTGTCACTACACTGGCAGTAGCAGCAAGTAAATGTTATTAATGGAGAGGAAAGCAGGCACAAATCACTATGAGCTATAACTCAGTGAATGGAATATGTTCGTGAGACGAAAAGAGGAGCTATGAAATGCCAACGAGTGAGGGAATCTCGCTCTCCCCCTCTCTCATGTAAAAACATGAAGGACAACAACAGAAAGGATACAAAGTGAACACCAGCCTTCTGAAACGGACAAACAATGTATGATCATGTACACCTGCACAGAGGTGGAAACACAAAATGTACAGCTCTGACCTTGTCACCTCTCTTTTTGCTCAATCTCTAAGTGCATTGCAACCACACTCCCACACACACACACACACACACACACCCATGGACAGACACACAAATACAAAAAGTAGACAGCCCAGTCCTTCTCATTATCTCCCAGTGGAGGCCATCCTAATCCATATCGTCTGTTCTTTGAGACCTCACTTCTCATTTCCCCTCAGGATCGAAGCTGACGCACACAAGGCTGATGAACAGCTAGGAGAAACAGCAGGGAGCACACACATGGACGTACTTTCCCTGACTAGCAGACTGACAGTACATCTCTGTGTGTGTGTTTCACTTTGGACGATGATGGTAGTGCCCACATTAGATTATCATTAAGTTAGTTGCCAGTCACAGACAATTAAATTACAACAAATAGGGGTCTACAGGGTGTTTAAAGAAGCGTGCTGAAGTATTAAATGTGCCAGGTCATCCTGCTGTCATACACAGATGGACATAGAGTAGAAATACATTTACACATCTGCCAATCAGACTTTTCCAGTGACCACTCTACTGAACCGGCAGAAAAAAAACAGTACATGAGAGACAAGCAATCAGTCTTGTGATCAATGAGTTTTTCTTGTTTTTAAATTGGATTTAAAATACTTAGCCTTTCATTTTAATGTTCTTTGGGCATTCAAGCATTTCTTCACTTTAAATCTGCTCTCTTTCTGAGGGATTCAGATTAGATTCAGAATCGCCTATATACCAACAACAAAGAAAAGAGAAATAAGGCTCTGTTTTTGTAATGCAAAATGAAAAAGGAATATGAGTTCAAGAAGTCTGATTTGATGTAAATTAAACTGAACTACTCACAGATCAGTGGTGCGTGCTAATAACTTTGGTGCATGGAGAGGGAACCTGCGTGGAGTATCTTTATGAAAGTAAGATCTAATGAAAGGAGCTGGGAATGAAAATGCACTTTCAATGTGGCTGATCACAGAAGATGTGAATGAGAACATAAACCTCCTAGAGCAAGCCACAGACCACTGTATATGCTGTAAAGTGCTTAAGTGTTGCCTGCTAGTCTGCAGTGCTATAAAATATAGTGTGCAATAATGCAAGACCATTGTTCCCTACAAGTGGTACATTGGTTGGAGTTTCCATAGCAACAAACCTTGACTTTAAATTGAAGTGAACATAGGCAGAACTAGGTGTGTACGCATCTGAATTCAAACACACAGACAACCCTCTAAGTGTTCAAATGCAATTCAGCATGCTCTGAGACAAATACAGTGTTATGCGCTCACATACATACGCACACGCAGGCGAACTTAAAACAATCTGTAAGCAGTAGAACTAGGAATGAGCTACATGGTGGCCTATTACATTGAGGTCAGATGAGATTCAGCAGGCAACAGGAGAAGGAAGGCAGACGAGGCCAGAGAGAACATCCCTGACAGAAAACAAGACGTTCCTCTTAAATGGTTCAGGATCAGTGGACTGAGACCTGTGCTTCCCAAGTCTACTCACTGTATGTGTATGTCTGCAGGCACTGACGTGACTGCTTTTAAAATGTAGCAGTCCTCTATGGCAGGTGTGAAATTGTTTGTGTGTGTATGGGTGTGTTTAACCATGACTTGTCTAGGTTTAAAGCAGCAGAGTATCTGTTTTCATGGTCTGAGGCAGGTGCGTCTCCAGTCCTGGCCTTGACTGTGTTTCATACCTGGTTGACTGTCTGACTATGAACACCCAGGGAATGCATTCAAAACTTGTTCTCTACTGCCTTCACTGTCAACTCTTAATATACTTAAAATACCCACTGCATGAAACACCAAAAATGGCTGGTGACTAATCCAACCCATATTAGTATTTATAAATAGCTGTCAAGTATTAGTAAGAAGCTACAGGGATGGTTGATGAATTCCTATCAGTGAATGTTAAGTTAATAGACAGAACTTTACCAGTGACTGGAAAGCGTGGCCACCTTTTATATAATGACACTGGGGGATTGATTCTAATGGGAATACACCTACAGAAGAATCAGCAAACAAGCTTTAATAAAACACTTTTGCATAGATGTCGGGATTATAAATGACAGCTTTATTAAGGTCTTTTATCAGTGGTAACAGCAGTAGCTGCATACTGCTGTTTACACTGATCATTTTTGGAAACAATGCTCGTGCCACTTATTATCTTCTGTCAGGCAAATATGATCATTTCAAAAAGATGGCTTTCATCTTCCCACAGAACTGATTATAGTTTCCTCTCCATGACCATCTATTTAGTGTATTTCCATCCTCATTTACTATTTATCATTAACCTCCAGTTTTCTTCATTTATTTTACTGATCTATGGCAACTCACTCTTCAGGGGATTATTCTCCTCTCTCAGGAAGCCATGATATTTTAACATAGAGTCTTCTTCAACCTCCCTATCCCCATACTTTACCCTGGCTGGCTCTCCTGGGCCAGGTTTTCTCCTCTCTGGTAAGCATGGTCTGCAATCTGAGTGGTGGACCTCTTAACGATCTGTTTCAGCTCAGGTTCCAGCCGCTCCATTATGGCTTTAATGGTCTCTGGGATTTTCTTCAACTTGGCCAGAGCCTGAAGAAAAAGGACAATACAAATATTTTACTTAAAGCATAAATACGTATATATATATGTATATATATATATATACACACAGTAGACTATTGAATATAACAGGCACAGAACAGTGTTAAATTTCACAATTAACAGTGTGGAATATTCAGTACAATATGTACCTTGATGAGGATGCCCATGAACTCAGCACTGTTCTCCTCTGGATCCACTTCAGGGAGGTCAGTTTGGTTCAGCTCCCGTGCATCCTGCTGCAGCTCACGCACTAAAGAAGATATATACATACAGATAGGTTAGCACATACTGTAAGTGCTTATAAAATATTTACAAGCGTACAAATACAATTATTTCAGTACTGGACAGATGTAAAAATCATTGTTCATATCATGGTGTTTTGAGCCGTCTTGCTCTTAAGACACAACCACAAAGGCTTTGGAAACAGTTATGTCACCCGGCAATCTAACATTTCAAATCTATAGTATCTTATTGTGGTAAGATTCATATGGCATACATAAAATGCACAGTGTTTTCTTTGGCACGCTGCAGAACCGGAAAACCGGAACATAACACCCACATACACCAATATACAGTGCACAAACCCAATCAGCTTTTTAATAATGTGACACAGTAAAACAAATAAAATGATAGTTTTTACTATATTAATATACATCATTCTATTTTAAACATGCACACCTGCACCTATCCTATTATCCTCCCCCCTCATGCTCTCACCATATGACTTAGCCATATTAGCAGCTAAATTGAGAGTGGCAGCATGGAGTGATGCTGTAATTTCCATTAGATGGGGCCTCCCAATTCCCCATCAAAGCGCGTTAAGAGAGTTAATGTTTATGGCAAGTTAATGGACTTTGGGTGTATTTCCTCTTTTTCCCATTCCAACTGTAGCTTGTGTAATAATTATGACAATTACTAGCTACAAATGAGGTACTCTAATGCTATTAGACAAAATGGCAAGCTAGGCCACTGATGGAAGCTGGCTGCTGTGTCGTGACCACAGTTGTTAGCATGACAGTGTATAGGCACTTACCACCTGGTGGTAGCTAATTGTCAGTGTTTTCTTTGCATAATGTGGGGGGAACTGTGATTTAGCTTTTACTTTTAGGGCTCCTGGGTGAATTGAATGGACATTTAGTATGTATTAGTGGCATTTTGTACATTTGTGTTTGTGTTTGAGGTCATGGCACACACATAGATGCTAATGTGCTGAGCCAAGTAAATAAAGGAGATGGAGTAAAAGATACACGATTGAAATGACAGCTGTAGGTGACAGAAGCCTTCAGTGGGGAAAGAAAGAGACTGATATAGAGAAAGAAGGACAGACACAAAACAGTTTAATCAAACAACCACTGGATGGCATAGATATGTTCACACCTTTCAGGTAACTTTGCTTGTCAGGAGCCAGTCACATGCTTAAGTTGTTAATGTGTCACTAGGTTGCAGTAGCAATAAGCGATTATGTCTGTGAATGCTGAGTGGTACATATACAGTATGGTCTATGACTGCTTGGTATCCAAACAGCTAAAAACGACTTGGTGAGTCACTAATTTAGAATGCCAAGAGTGGGTGGTGAAAAAAGTGCCAGGCTTAATATAAAAACTCAGAATCACCAAGGGAACACCAAGTTATTGCAGGATTAACTTTTTTCATTATCTTCTTGTTTGCGCTCCTCTGTGCTCTGCCTGGAAGGAATGCTGTGGTGACTCTACGCCCCAACAACCAAGAGAGAATTCATACATTCCCGAATACAGCTATAGCCTGCATTATCAGCCCCTGTTAAAAGCGCTGGTTACCGGTTTGAGTGTAATGAATGCTGTTCCCCTGCTGTGATGACAGAGATGCTGGGTGACTAATGGTACAGATAGGGAGGACAAGATGATTATAATTATAGCAAGGGAAATGTATACTATGATAAAAGTTGAAGATGTTATGACATGTACTGCAAGGAAAGACATGTGGGTGTATGCCAGTGTGCAAAGCTGATTGTGTGTGTGTGTGTGTGTGTGTGTGTGCAATGAGGGTGTGGTGGTGTGTTCAGACCTTTGTACAAGAGTTTGGATCAGCCATTTTTGTGTGTATTCAGTAATATTGTACGTGTGTGTGTCCGTGTGTGTGTGTGTGTGTGTGTGTGTGTGTGTGTGTGTGTGTGCATAATGACATGCAAATGGATGTAAGCCGGAGTGGTGCTAATGACTTCATTATCACTAAGAATATCAGCACAGTGAAAATAAAATTGCCAGCTGAAATCCACACGCTTTGTCATCCATAGAGACCAACAACACTACTTTGTTGATATGTTAATCTCTATAGCTCTCCTAATGTATGCCATTTTAATGGAGCGCAAACTATGTAATCTATTATTTTTCGTAAAAAGCACTTTTAAAATTTCCATTTCTTTTTCTTCTCTTTTCCTTCACTATTATCCTCTTTGCACCAAGCCACCACCAATTGTTTGTCCATTATTGCCTCTTAGAGCCTAATCTAATATGATCCAAAGATCGTACCACTGCTGGATCCAGGTGTGCTGAACTGTGATGAATCCAAAAGTTTGCGTGGGGTGGACAGGCTGCTGACATCCAACACAGGCATTGGAGATGTGTCTTTGGCAGTGGAGCTGTGAAGAGAATAAAATTCAGGGATTAATAAAATAAAACACATCATGTTATTACATATCATGCTTTCTGTCTCATATGAATCATGATATTGCAATTGCATGAGAGGAAAGCAACTCCAAAAATTCTGGAGTAAGAGCTTCTTATACACATACAAAAGTTTAGTATGCACTACCAGAACCGTACCCACTTACCTTCCCTTTCCTAACAAAAACAATCTACTGTTATAACGAAAAGCCTTGCATCTCTGGGTGGGATTGGTGCTGCTTTCCAATGAGCCATTTATCAAGCCTTAAGCCGGAGGTGGAAGCAATCCAGGTCCTTTAAGTTGGGCGGTATAAACACAGTGTGCCTGCTAAGTGAGTGGGGTGTATGGAGGCTGGCTTGTTGTTAGAGGCGACCCAATACAGGGAGGCCAGGACCTGTCACTGGCTGACCCTCAGTAATAAATCACTCTACCTCACCAACCCACCGCTACCATAATTACTGCACCCGCACACAGACACACATAAACACATGTGTAAAAGTGCAAACAACACTTAAGCTGAATGTATTACACAGCATCAACAGTGTTTTTGAAGCCATTGTGCCACATTATCCCCAATAAGTTATACGGCTGCTTCATGAAACTAAGAGAGCGGCCCTAGGGTCACGGAGGCATGGCTTAAGTTATTCTCCTAGTGGCTGCAAAACCTACTTGATCATTTGACGCATCACTGGTGTCACACAGAAAACACGGATGTTGCATTCTGTCATTTTATTTATTTAATACTAGTAATTGGCTTCTGACATTGTCTCCTAGGTTTAAAAAATAGTTTCTTCCCTAAAAAAACCAAACCAAAATATGATGTGTGCATTTTGGTTTGTGTAATGTTCCTACTGTAGCACCTATCATGATGCCTCTTTATTCCCTATGAGTGAATTAATGCTGGTTGCCTCTTTACAGCAAATGATGTGGGGTGTTTTTTTGTCTGTTTCTCTGGAGCTCAGAGCACAAAGTACAAACATAAAGAAGCAGAGCAACAAGTTATAGAAGGTCTAATTGTTTTTGTCAGTAATTGGCTTTGGTTTCCATACAGTAAATAATTGGCAAGTCGCACTTAGTTGTCCCAGCAATGAAATAACTTATAATGAAGGCACATCTATAAAGTCTAAACTTTTCAAAGAAGAAAGCACTTTGATGGCTATATTTCTGTTGAATACATAATAGCCAAACAATAACAGCTTTTGATACCTCGGACCCAAACAAACTGACTAAAAGATGGAGTTGTATAACAGGCAACGTCACATCCTCTGTCTCTCTCAACCTTGCACATTTTATATTAGTGATAAGGCTGTAAAGAAATGAAATAAAAAGTATTTTATGTTTGCTGTGTGGACCCATAAAAGAACAGCTACAGCTTTGCTGAAGATAATAAGGATGTTTATAAAAGAAAAAGAAATAAAAAGAAAAGAAATGAAATGAAAGGAAAGGAAATCCCTTATCCCTTACAGTACCTTATAGTTAGATTGTTTTTAACCACTAGTCATGCTACTGTGCAAAATACTGTAATTTCCTGCACAAACACAGAAGCAATAATAAAGAACTAACCACAATTTTTTTCAAGCATAAACAATCAAGTAAATGAACACACTCCCGGTGATGACACTGAAGAACTATTTTCACATTTCTATTCTTGTGAGGACATCTGGAGGCCCCCCCAAAGTGGTAACAACATATTACAAGAAGTATAAGAAACCGGCCCTTACCCTGGAAGGCGAGCAGCATTTTTGTCCTTGTTCTTATGTCCCAGGCGACTTGTGGACTTGATGTAGAGGTGTCGGTGCAGCTCATCAATGAGTACAAGGTGGATGTTGAGCTTCTTGCTGTGGAGCTCCAACCGCAGATCTCCAAGCCCCTCCACCTGCAGCAAGGGGCCTTCCAAGGACTCCACAGCTGACACCTGCATGTGACAACACACCAGCCAAGCACAGGTTACCCCCAGCTGTATTTCGCAAGTTTTATTGTGTCTGGTCAAACTTTTGCAACAAGCATTCCTGTTTCCACTATCTATTTACTGAGATCGCTTAAAATAACTGAATCAGTAAATATTGTTTTGCTTTGGTATATTCTATTTTTTTTTTTTACATATTTTGCCTACACTGGAGATGACATACAAAATACATGTCCACAGAGGAAGACAGAGGACAACAATTTAGAGAGGGGACAACACATGACAAGGACACCTGAACCAGGGACACCCCACTGTATATATGCAACACATTTTGTGGCCAGTGTACATTCTACATAAAACCTTCATAACAGTGAAAGAAAAATTAATTACACAACCAATATTTGCTTATGCTAAAAATGGCCTCTACCCACAAGTATTAGGATACTACTCCAAAACTCCACACTACACATATAGACCAATCATCTACAGGAAAAAAACACTCTAGTGGACCTCTATAAGGTCATATTAATTATTGCCCCTAACCCTATAAAGAGAGTGGAGAGTTCACCAGGAAATTAAATCGCTCAACATCATTCGATTTTAAAATACAGCTTCTACTTTCAATGTAAAACAAGAGGCCCACTGGTTTTTGTTCCTTCAACCAGAACAAACACTATTCAGACAAAAGACGCTCACATAAATATCAACCAATACATTATTTAACCCCTTCATTTACTCAATGGGTTAGGCAGTCCCCAGGATTTTTCACTTAATGACAAATGTACATGCCGCTCCCTTTATGTCTATCGCCAACTCCAAGAAAGTGAGGAATGCTGAGGCTTCACGCCATGTTTACAATGAGAGAGTGACACTCATTGCAATATTTCTAATCAGCTGAATAAACTGTTAATGAATTTATTTTATTCATTAATTTGATTAAATTGAATTTTATTATAAAATTATTATATTTTTATTTCATTTTATTTTCAATTGACCTACAAATATACGCACTATTTTGTACAATATTTGAAAAATATATTTCACTCAAAAAACTGAATTTAAGTCTAGTCATGCGCTCCTGAGTCACACTCTTTATTACTCCAAATTCACTCAGTCTGCCTCCCTCCTTTTCAATTTTCATTAGCAGGAGCAGCAGTGGTTGTGGTGTGTTTACAATTAATGACCATTAAATAAAATGTGCCAGTCTGTACAGTACATGTCTATTTATGTGCATGTATGTGTTTTTTCGTGTGTATTTCAAGGCAACTAATGGCCTAATGGTAGCGCTGTAGAGAATATTTGCATGACCAGGGCAGGCCAGAAGGGAATGGGTAGCAGTGGGGGAAGGTGGGGGGGGGCATGGGTCAAGTGTGTGTTGATGCAAATGAGAGCCACATTAGTGACAAGATGAGCTAATGCGCTGCATGATCAGCCCCCTTTGGCTTAATAGAATAACTCGGCATGCCTGCAAGGCTTTGCATGTTCTGTGTCTGTGCGTGTACACACTTCTCAGATGTGTCTGTGTATGATTATATGTGTGTGATTGTATGACTGTAAATCACTTAACGCTTATGTGTCTGTGTGTGGGGAGATATCTCATTACCATTGGGCTGGGATGACAGAGGAAGGCTGGTTAACATCATTAGAGGGCCAGGCCTGTCAGTGTGATTAGGGATATGAAGTCTCTAGTGAATTTGCTTGTGAGAGAAGGACAAATAGGGGAAGAAGGGAGAAGAGAAGAGAAGAGAAGAGAAGAGAAGAGAAGAGAAGAGAAGAGAAGAGAAGAGAAGAAGGGGTAATAGCAATTGTATGTGGATCCACCTGCGTTTTTTGTTACTTACAGGAAAAAGGAGAGGAGAGGAGAGGAGAGGAGAGGAGAGGAGTTTTTCTAAAACCAAAGCCAGTCTTGTTTTTAACCAAACCCATGGGGTTTAAAACTGCCATTCAATAGCAGACAGAGAGCATAGTCTGAATTCTAATTGTCAACCCTTAGAGATAAACCTCACATAAACACAAGGCTGCGAAGTTTATCCCTGGCTAATCTACTCCTGCGACAGTACCAGGCGAAAATTATAAGAAAGATTTATACTGCATGTATCTGTAAGCACAAAACAACTTTTGTTAAGGATGGAAAAGAAAGAAAGAAAGAAAGAAAGAAAGAAAGAAAGAAAGAAAGAAAGAAAGAAAGAAAGAAAGAAAGAAAGAAAGAAAGAAATGCAATGTGAAAGCCTAAAGCCTGCGAGACGTTAATCTGACAGATGAGTGCCATAATGAGTGACAGCATGATGGGAACTCTCTGAGAAGTGACACAGACAGTATGATGTCACAGCACAGAGACACAGTCTGTCCTGAGACTATAAAATATATCCGCAAAGAAATTTAGGAAACACTGCACGGTCTTTCACGATTTCTATAAATCTAATTATCACATTCTGTCTGATTATCATGTTTTTCCAAAAATCTAGTGAAAAATTCTGTTAGTGGGGGGTAATATTCTATTTCGCCAGTTTCAAGTCAAAGTTAGATTTGTGTTGAGAGATTTTTTTTCACACTCAAATACCAATACACATTCTATAAACATTTAAAAGTTGATATACACTGGAAACAAGCAGTCATTTTTAGTTTGCCTGTTTAAAAATGGCAATAAATGAAATGAAATGGCAATTGCTGAGCTAACAATACATCAAATTCGCTAAAAAGCTTTTCTGCACTTCAGTTCAGTGCGTGCTATTATTTTAGCTCACAGGTAGCCTTTATTGCTCCATGTCAAAAGTATTGGAAAAAATGTTGAAATGTTGGTGGAATCATTCATATATCAAATGTGTTATTTCAAGGATGTTATTGGTCCATTTTTTAATCTCTACTAACATCCTCTACTTTGGCTTAAGTGCAGGTTATTCAAAGTGGACTTTTCACACATTACTTATTCATGAACTGCATAAATATGTCACCAAAGCAAAAAGTAGAACGAATGCATCCAACATCATTTTGATAGTTAAAGGCACATAAAATGTGCTTTAAAGTCTGCTTTTTCCGTATCAATGAAAATGCACCATCCTGATCAAGTAAAGTGTATTTGAAGTTTGCAAGACAGAGGCGAAACGTCCAACTGACTTTGAACTTTCCGCAACCTTTCAAAACATGCTGAACTGACTGAGCACAGGTTGAATGAAGTTCCACTTCTTTCCACCCCCACAAAAGGATTTTTCATGGTCCTTTGGGTGCACCATCATCCCTCTTTTTTCCTCCTCCTCAGATAACCCCATTCTAGCAAACTAATTATTACCAAAGTCTGAAGGAAGATGTGTGGGAGTGACAGAGGAAGGAAGAGAGGAAAGGGAAGGAAAGGAAAGGAACAGAGAGATCACAGAGCCTGGTCGTTTAGTCCTCAATGCCATCCTCCAGCTCCCCTGCCAAGCATACTGCAAAACACACATCAAAAGACCAACAGTACACGCATACATACACACCTGCAGCGCCCTCACTGCACTTAGATGGTGTCTGCTTGAAGTAAAAGAGTTGCACCCAATGGACTGTTCAAGGCTAGAAAATGCTTCTTTAAAAGGATGAGAGGCACCAGGAAATCAATCTTAGCAGCAACACTTCATAAACACTGCTGTTTATATATGAGTACTGTGCACACAATGGGTCTCAAAGCACCCTATCAGTATTGCCTCATATGCATTTACACTGTCAATTGGTTTTCCCACAACTTCAGCAACAAAACACCAATCTGTTCCTTTTTCCATTTCTCACTTTCTTTACCTTGCATACCATCCAAACAAACTGGACAAAACATCCAAAAAAATGTATCATGCAGTCTATGTTTTTCTCACTCTCTGACTGAAATAATCTACAGCTTACACATACTCAAAACATACAAAGATGCTTACATACAACTCTGACCATCAGTCTACTCACCAGCATATCCGTGGCATGAAGGTAGTGCTTGCTTGCCATATAGGCCTCTAGCCGTTGAGGCACCTGCTTGATGCTTTCAATTTCATCAAGCAGCTGGAGGACATGTTTGTGTTCAATGCCTTCTATCCACAGCTTCCTTAGCTCATCCCTTTTGCAGTGTAGAAGCATCTTACAAGACAGAAGGTTCTCCTTCACCTGCAGGAAAGAGTGCATTGAAATCATACAAGTGAGGCACAATACCAAGCTTGGCCGCTAGGGCTATTTTAAAAACGGTATTACCCCAGAACAAAAGCATTTTGGAAGTGTGGAACAAACTGTTATGACTCAGTAAGTGTAGGTCGGTTATTACTGCTCAAGTCATAATATTGAGAGATTTTAGGTTACTTTCAAAATAGTTTGTTATTCGTTGTTTTGACTGCACTACCCGCTGACTTGAAACAACAAAAAACCTAAGTAATGTAACAAGATATTTTAGCTGTTCTAAAATAACTTTTGATTAATCTATCCATTTTTGGTGTGACAACTAGACACAGGCAGACTTCTTAATATTATCAAGAACATGCCAACTTTAATCTCATAAAATTAAAGTTTACTATCAGATGATGTGGAAATAAAGGGGTGCCATTGACAGGCTACTGAAATCAAGCCCTGTAAAGAAATATCCATGGCAGATATGGCATACAGCCTTAAAGTTGACTCTTCTTTTTTGCCAAATCTATATTGGTTTGTTCATGAGGGGCTGCCCTCAACATTTTGAATAATTTTAACAAATGTGATTGAGAAAATTACATCCAGGGGGCTATGGGTTCTGGACTTCAGCTGCCAATTGTTAAGTTGGCATTTTTCTTCTTGGGTGAACAGGATTTGTGTTAATTAAGTCAGTCTTTCAGTCTTGGAGAACAAAAAGCCTGAAAACTCAGATAAGAGACCCTTTTAATAAATGAACAGACAAATGCAAATGAAAGAAAAAAGCGTATCTGTTTTGTTTTTCATTACACATCTTAAAGCAACTGCTCTGAAATCCATCTGAAACAATGTAGGCATGAACTCTAGCAATAGTTTTCACAACCCTTCAGGTTCATGTATCTGTTGCCTACCTGTTTGATCTTGTTGCGGGAGCTGGTGATGCGCTCTGTGATGCTCTGGTAAGTCCTGATGGCAGTGGTGAGTTCAGCATAATGCTGAACAATCAGCTCATCTAAATCCCTGTCACATGTCTCAAAGGCCTCTTCCAGACGACCCTTCTCTGTCTCCCTGTCCTGCACATCATCACTGCTGGACAGAGTCCTGTATCAGGGGAAGAGGGTAGGGACAAGTAAGATTCAATCTACTAACTAAATTCACATCAGAAATCTGGATGAGGCATCAGTGTTATCTCATCAGAGTGGAGTGCAGAGACCCTCAGGAAACGGCAATTGCAAGCTGAGTTTGAGTTAAGTGGGAGCTTAGATAAAGCACTTGACAGCAGTATAAGGTAGAAGAGGGAAAACATGGGGACAGTAACAGTGCAAGACTTTGGATGCCAACATATCCCTACAGTATAGGGCTGCATGGCAACATTAATAGGTACGTTCATTCTGTAAAAAATGGATCTAGCAGCAGTGTAAGTAGTACTGGTAGATGAGGCTCATTTGATCGTCCAAGTTTAAAAAAGTAATCATTTATTTACATTATATAGCCTAAATGAAACAATTTCATGTATTACATACTGAGAACCCATTGGAGCACTTACAGGTGGATATTCGTTACCATCACTTTCAGAATCCTGTAACTGTGAAGTTTTGTTAGTCTCTGTGTACATTTTCCTCTCTCGAAAAGAGAAGGTAAGACTTGGAGACAGTTAAATTGAGCTATCATGACCGTTAGGGTCACTGACTTGGTTACAAGAGTCACAGTAGTTACAGTGTGTGCCTCTAACTAATGCATCTTTTTTTTTTTTTACTTTTTCAGTGATAAATCGATCCCTGTACATATATAAGCCACAGTGCTCCGACATAACAAACTAGTAAAACTTAAGTCTTTTCATAGAACTTAGCAACTGTTGCTAAGAGACACCTCCAAAATCATTGAGGTAGGTTATTGAGACATTTGGATATTTTTAAAAAAAGTACATTACCGTCCACCGGGCAAAAGAAAAGCCCAGTTGTTTCGTTCTTTAATTGCTACTGATTACTACTACAACTTCTACTCTATATATATATATATATTTTATCTTATTGACAGTGCCGAATAATGAGTGAGCTTCAAATTGTGAAAGGCACACGTCGTGACGAAGTCACATTTTACATTTATTTTGCTTCAGGAAGAAATAAAACTGCTGATATCATTTGCCGACATATAATATTGGAAATAAAAATACTAAATGCGTGTGCTTTAATTAATTTCATACAATTAACAATACAGGAAGGATGTGGCTAACATAGCTAATTTAGCTTAAAAGCTAGCTGTCAATCGGTCTCTGAGTCCAAATACAAGCACAGTTCAAGGGCTGTCCCACATCTTTCCAGCGCTGTTAACTGTATTTAATGAATGCGACAAAACCTCACCTTATGACGGAGATGAGAAGACCAGAAGGGTCTTTGTTTTTGCTAACAGCACTCCTGTATCTCCCTGTATCAGCTGCCATTTTTCCAGCTGCGGCACCCAAACAGGAAGACAGAAGCGCGAGGTTACACGACGGAATTCTGGGAGTTGTGGTTTGAGCTTGGAATGTAACTCAGCAACAGTGGTGCACATTTCTGTGCCTTCTGCAAACAAATGGTGTAACTACATTGATATGGGTAATAGAAAACAATTAAATGGAAATTGGTAGCTCAAAACTTAAACTTGATACAATAGTGGGTCTGAATCTATAGGTCTGTATTTGTTGCTTTATAGATAAACCATTCAAATAATCGCATTTTAATTTTAGATAATTTTTATTTTTAACATTGTATACTAAATTGATCTCCATCAACAGGACTGTCTATTTTGCACAATGTTACAGACAGTGATAAATATTCCTGCTGCAATATTTCAATGCAATATTGACATTTTTGGGTAATTTTTGCATACCACACTAACATCACAATAGAAAAACTGTTCCATTGTAACACTTTCAGTCCAGTCCTCTTGAGACTGATAAAGAAAAGGTTGAGCTGAGGAGAAAGGAGAGAGACAGTGTGTGTCAGTGAGTTAATAGCCTCCACCATTTAGAACATATAGTGCTGGATTTGACGGGGCTCTCCTGTGCTGTATCTCTGACAATCTCTGCTGTACCAATGAGAATGAGGGAGGGCATTGATTCTGGAGCAAAAGAGGTCGATTCCCAGCAGCCTGGGTCCTGATTGATGCACTGGTGGACTGGCAAGATAACATTGTGGGTGATCTTTGCCCCCCCCCCCCCAAAAAAAAAAGAAAGAAAAAAAAGAAAAAAGAAACAATCGCTGTGTCATGCAGGAGCCACAGTTTTTCTTTGAAGGCGCCTAGCTTCCCAGGTCCAAGTTTGATTTTTAAGTTCTTATCACCTTACCCTGCAGTCCATGTCCCATCAGTCCAACTAATCTGCTAGGCTTCTTTTCTCCAATAACACAGCACCAAGGTTATTTCTTTCAGCTGGATGTGTGTTTGGACACTAAGTGATTGCTTTGACTGACTGACCTGTGTGTGGATTAAATGCAAGGGCAATTATGTCTTTGTAGGACATGCCTTTAAGCTATAGATCTAAATGCAGATGCTGTGTCTCAGTTACTCTGTGTCCTTTGTCTAGTGTCCAGAAAAGAAAATATAGATTCTGTAAGAGGTGACTTTTATAGCTCTTTGAATAATGGTGCAGCCACTTTAACAATTCAACTGAATTTGTTTAAGTTTGAAGAAAACAGCTGATGATATGGATTAAGATGAGAGAGGAGCTCTGTTAGAAAAAGCAAGCATTTAAGCAGATGGTTTCCATTGGAAAAGGTTCTTGTGATCATTAAACAATAATGTTTTTGATCTTAGGAATATATTGTTGTTGTTACTCTTGGGTTACAATAACTGAGTGTGACACTGTTAATACATGCTAATAGCTTTAATGATCATAGTGAGAGACATACAATGGAAACATAACAAGGTTGTATAAATACAGTATTTTCACCTCTCCAATTACACCCTTTGGAAACTTGTAACATAATGTCATCCCTTGGTGATTAAGAAGGAGATACTTCCTTACTTGTTTCCATGGAAATGTGGTTGAGGGGAAACAGCAAAACACTGCATCTATTATATCCCTTTTTGATTTTTCACTTAATCTTGACTTGGATAAAACAAAACATGTGTCTCATATCTCTAGCTCAATGCACCACCTGCATTAGGATACAGTCCCTCATAGTCATTTCATAGTCTATGTTTTATTCCATTCCTTTTCCAGACATGCTTGATTCAATTGATATCTTTATTGAGTAGAGCACTCAATTTTGCAGAAATGACAACAAAAGAAGATTAGATGAAGATTTATGGATGCCTAATCAATTCAAATATCACATGGCAAAGTAAGAGATATTGCCAAAAGGCGACAATGATAAAACTTAATAGGACAGAACAAGATGAAAAAGTATATATCCACACTGTCCACTTTTTGGAACTATATAACAGAATATTGTTCAAATCGACCACATTTTCTTCTTGTTTTGGAGAACCTCATCTTGTAGGAGAAGATGTGATGTTTGAGTTGCTTTGAGGTAGCAGGTTTTTCAGCCAGCAAAAGCAATTTTCTTTTTGTGCTGCAGGGAATTTTAAAGCAGCAAATGTTAACTGATTCATATAATTGTATAAATTGAAGTGCGGAGGAAATGCAAGGTGTGAAAACAAGATGATGATAGGCAATAGTGCACATTATGTTCACATCATAGGTGGTAGTAATATATGAGAAAAATGTAAAACACTGAACATGCAGGGAAACCAACTTTTCACTCACCTCCACGTAGTTATTGAATGAAATATTACCAGTAAATTCACCAGCTCACCAAACAGCATAATTGCTCAGTGTCAAAGTCAGTTTTAATAATTATCTTGTTTATGATAATAATGCTGTCATAAATAACAAAGAAAGGCCCTTTATATGCTCTATAATTCAATTATGTCTCTGTTCTATAAGCACTGAATTCAATATAGCCTGAGGCTTTTCAGAGAGTGCCCTCAGGGCATCACTACACATTCTACTGCTTTATTACATAATCTGTTCATAATATACTTGCTGTAGAGGTGACGAAGAACCCATGGGGGAAACTGTCCATGATAATATGACAAAATTTAAAACATCTGAATACCCATTATCTCAGAGTACAACAGAAAATGAAAACTAATTAAAAGTCAGGATCTGAGAAAATACTGCATGTATATGTATGTGTTATTAAATGCGCATTTATATATGTATATGTATATGTATATCTATATGTGTCACCATATTCCATGATTGACATCCTTTACTGTAACCAATTCTAACATCCTGTCCTAGCTTTCTTTTCCAATTTGCTCATATATGAAGGTTATGTGTTTCCTTTTGCACAAACAGTATGATCAGCCATTCTGATACATAGTTTTATAGTAAAAAATATGTATTTGATTAAGGTTTATACTGTGTAAAAGATCCGAATGTGAGCCCTCTGTGTTTATGGAATTTCTCAATAACATTATATATATATTATATACACAACCACAGTGAATTCTTAAAAAGGCTTTTATTGATTTCTTTTTGCACAGCATCTGAAACATTCACAGTGCAGAAAACATAAAAACAACTGAAAAGAGCATTATAAAAATTATATTGGGTTATTGTTTGTGTATCATATATCAAGTTGATGATTCTTATGAACTGTCATTCCTTATAATATCCTCTGCAGGCATATCAAATTTCCAGCTGCTGTATGAGGCTGTGTGAGTTTCTGAAATGGATATTGTTATATAAAAAAGAAAGTTACAATTATGCAGAAAAGCTGAACTCACTCAACACACTTACAGTTGAACTTTTTCTATCTGTTTCTAAATTAATATACATAAACAAAATGACTAATTTATTGACTACTTGATAAAAATTCCTGCTGATGTTCGAGTCGAAGATGAATGTTAAGCATGTATACTTGACCTTTCTGCATTCATCTGATTCACAAATATTAATGAAAGTACATTTTGTCTTTTTTTCATTCAATATTTAATTGTGTGAATGTATTTTTTGTCTTCTCTGTGATTGTTTTGCACTTTTCATGTATCAAATATTCCAGTACAGTCAGGTGGTAATATCCCCTCTCCCTCCACTCTCTCTGCAGCTCTATTTCCATTTCAGGAGCTGTCTTTGTTTCTTCTGATGGGTCTTGCAACTCAACAAGAGCCATTAAAATCAATCTGATGATAATGTTCCATCATTAAGGCCACGTACTTCACCCTTTTCCGTCTCTCATAACATTACTATAGTCTTGCTTTCCTCATTTTGTCTTTATGTCAGCTCAAGATGAGCAACATTGCAAATAACTAGAAAATGCAGTTTCTGAAGAAATTGCAGTGTGGTTTCTGGCTTCTGCAAAAGCTGAAGCTAAACTGCAGTGCTGGCTTGAATTTGTATAACCTTGGCCCAGCTGTGCCTGCACCCTTCTAGGCCTGGCCTGGCAACAAGCGAGTCTCCGCCCCCAAGAAACTATAGTAGTTTAAAGCTACTGATTCCCACGTTCAGTCAGATTCATGGGGTATCAAACCTCAGTGCTTTCAGACCACAATGTTTCCTTATCATGCAGGGGAATACTCAAACCAAGTAGGCTACTAAAAGCTGACACAAAAAGCTTAATAAAATTTGATCAGGTGCTTTTAATAAATAATTTGTAATTTAAATATTTTATTCAAACATGGTATAAAAACCAAAATGTAAAGCAGTTGAGGAATACATAGTCTTAGTCTAATGACAAATATTGTGTTTTTTTTTATTTTTTATGCTACCATATTCTGAAAAAAAAATATTTTTTTTTCAAGTCTTTATTATATTTCGTTGTGTACAGAGCTTACCAATGCCGCATTCAAAGTATATGTTTATGTTTTATCGGAATATAGATAGGATTTTAGGGAAAACAGACATTAACTTTAATGTCATGACATTACAATGTCGTCAAAATGTGACAATTTCTGCCAATTTTCTAGTACAGCATTATTATAAAAGACTAGTTATGTCAAACATTACAAATCAGACAAACAGTGCTGTCACACTGCCAGTCTATCGCTTACAAATAAAAACCAATGAAAATCGTCGATGTAAAGACGGTAACCCTTCTGTCCAATCCACTCGCGCGTTCTTCAAGTACGTCATGCTAGGGAAGTACGGACTTGCTGAAGTAGAGGCGTGTGGGCCTTAGCCAGCTATACCTGGCCCTAGCACAACTAAACTGTCAAAAAACAAACGTGGATGTAAGTCGTCCATCTTACATGTAGATAACTGACACTTTGACAACCTGCGGTCTGACAATGGGAGCGAACAACAGTACCCGCCGCGTGTCATTTGAATCAGATGAGAACGAGAATATAACGGTGGTGAAGGGCATACGGGTAAGTGACATTATACAAATTGTGTCGGGCAAACAGCTGTTACATGACTGCCTTAATCCAGAATCAGGTGATACAGTGATGTGATAGAGTGAATCAGGCTGTAACGTTAATGGTTTGCTAAGAGGAGTGCTCAAATATGGCTTGTCTAAAAGCAGCTATGCTACATTGCAAGCAGACTCTTGCCAGTCTGTAAACTCTCATTCATTCTGAAAGCTACACAGTAGGTTAAGCTAAAGTAGTGAAAGAGTTTACAGTTTAACGACAGGTTAGTTAATAGCTACTGCAGTGGTTATGAGATTTGGAAACAGTAAACTTTTAATTTTTTTTTCTTTTTTTCAGTAAACTTTTAATTGTCTTTTTGGAAATGTTGACATTGACGTCACCAGCCACGTGTTCTGCTGTCTGTTACTCAATTTATGAATGAGAGTGACTTCCAACTGGACAGGATGTTGCCTTCTTAGTTCCAGATAATGTTCTCCTTGGGAAGTTTTTGTTTAAAGGTGGAAACAGGTACATGGTGTTAAGGTGGATGGTTATGGAGTCTCTAATAGCTTCTGTTATGAGGTGGGAGTTATCAAAGGTTCTCTCCTGCCACTGTCAGCTGATGTTAAATATAGATTGACAGGCTTTAGCTGATCAGATAAGACTTTAGTTGGCATGGCTCTGTCTATTATTACTCAGTTTGTAAGCCAGCCAAGCGAGGCTAATGTTAACTTTCAATGAGGTGTAATCCTGTGTATACCAATGCTGTTTATGTAAACGGATTGAAAACAAAGCTTTTTCTTCCGTGGTTAGAATAATGTCTCGTTTTCCATAGGAACAGCAACTTAAAAGCAGAGATTATCACTTCGGAAAGTACTGGAGACAGGGGGAAACAGCTAGGCCATGACTCTGTCCACAGTTATAAAAATCACTACCTCTAAAGCTCACTTATCAATATGTTGTAGCTCCCTTGTTTAATCTGTTCACAAAGAGAAAAGCAAAAATGAAAAGTTGTGGTTTTATGGGGAGTTATGTGCTGTAACTGTAGATGAAATATACTGTAATATTTTAATTATGTCACACTATTTCTGTAAAGCATTCTCAATGTTCCTCTGAAACTTTTCTTTCTTTCTCCTTTGCAGCTCTCTGAGAATGTCATCAACCGCATGCGGGAACCTGCAGTTCCTCCCAAACACCAACATGCTCCCTCTCCACCACCTTCCATGGCGCCTACACTCACTCCTCCTCCTCTCCTACGGCCAGTGCCTCCCCTCTTTGACCCGATCACCTCCTTGCCTCCCTCCTCTCCTCTTGTAGAACCTGTTGCATCTCCAGCTCCTCCTCCACCAGCCCCATCTGCCACAGAGTCTGTGGCTGCACCTCCACCACCTCCTCCTCCTCAACCTCCTACAGAACAGGTAGTAGTCCCCACCATAATTGATATGGTGCTCCCGGCTTCATCACCCCCAAATGCTGCTACTGCTGTTGCTGCCCCAGCTTTTGAGCATGAGGTGGCTGCTCCTCCTCTTCCTGCTGCTGTCGAGCCGGTAACTTTGCCTACACCCCTCCCTCCTCCCTCTGCTCCTGCTCCCTGCCCTCCTCCTGCTGTGGTCGAATCTATCACTCCGCTTGCTCCTCCCCTTGTAATTGAACCATCTCCTCCCTTAAATCAATCGGTTGCTTCTTCACCTCCAGTAATTGAACCCATTGCTCCTCCACATGTGATTGAATCCATTGCTCCTGCATCTGTAGCTGAACCCAAGCCATGTCCTCTTCCTGTCATGATTGAATCCATTGCTGCTCCCCCACCTCCCAAATCGGAACCGCTCTCTTCCCCTGCTGTTCTGGAGCCTGTCACCATCCTGCCACTACATCCCTCAGGGGACACTTCGTCCCCCCAGCCTGCTGAGCCATTTGCTGCACCTCCCCTGCCAGAGTTTACTGCTCCTTGTGAACCAGTTGCACCTCCTCCCCAGCCCCCCTTGGAGCCAGTATCCCTTGCTTCAGTCCCTGAGCCAGTGGCAGTACCTGAGTCCAGTCCAGTCCCACCATCTCCTGCTGCACCAGCTGGTGAGTTTTATTCCAGGATGCTGGAAGTTTGTGTTTGTAACATATTTCATGAACAAATGCTGATGAAGATCAAGGGTAGCTCGAAACAATGTTAAGAAATAGACCAGATCCAAGCAAGCTATACTTAGTGTTAACTGGATTTTTGCAGTTGTGATTCTTGACCTTGGAGG
The DNA here is from genome assembly GCF_002260705.1 of Seriola dumerili. Taxonomy (NCBI): domain Eukaryota; kingdom Metazoa; phylum Chordata; class Actinopteri; order Carangiformes; family Carangidae; genus Seriola; species Seriola dumerili. Next base: position 7,760,593 of record NW_019174393.1, read on the forward strand.
CACCTGGACAAACTTGTGTCTTGTTCCTTCCAACAAGCAACAGGAATGAATGCTTATTTATAAAAAACAGAAGAAATGAACTGTATCTTTCATTTGATCCTGAATGTATGGGGCATGGTTAATTAGGAAGCAAAAGTTATGAGGAAATGAACTCAACTGACCAAGGATTTAAGTTCAGCTACATTTAAATTTTAAATGATTGTATGGGTGTTTACTTTAAGCCACTTTAAGCTTTTTGTCTTGAGCTTTTGGTGCAGATTGTAATTAGTCTTCATTTTAAAAATGGGCCTCACAGTAGCTTTGGTCATATGATGATTCATTGCCAACCCCAAACTGTTAATGAAATGATGAATTCTTTCTTGTAATAATGTTAATAAATTGATGCTGTAATTAGTAGCCCTCAATTCTGCAGTTTCACTGTGGAGCTCAAGTTGTCATGATAACCCCTCTTTTTCCTGTGGTGTGTGACCTCACTCAAAAAAGTGATCTCAGTAGTTGCGTCTTTTTTTTTTTGTTGCGTGTGGGTATGTTGTTCTTTTTCTCAACATTTTCTCATTTCCCCTTCAGTAAAGCAGCTATAATCAGTATTTTCACTTTAGCTATGGGTCATATGACAACTTGTATGTGATAGGAATCACTTATAATGAAGAACCCACGGAGAATTATCACCCAACTCTGAAGTTCCTGAAAGCTTTACACAACTTTACAGCATCCTTTAGCTCACTGTTTTGGTTTTCTGGCCCGCAGTTTTACTGTTCTGTTTCGCTCTCAGCAGTGTTTTCAGCTACAACAGGCAGCTGTTTTCAGCAAAGAAAGCTCTTAAAAACCCACTGTACATTACCTGTACATTACCTGTCCACCACCCAACAGCAGAAAGACAAAGTTTGAAACTAGCTGGTAAACATAAGCTGCTTTGCAACCCTGAATTTATCTAGACATTATCCAGAGGAGCTGTAAGTGAGAACGCAAATGTCCGAATCAGTTGGACCAGACGATAAATGGGCTTTACCCTGCCAGCTCCCTACCACAAAGTCTGCATGATGTCCGATTGAGTGGATGTTGGAATAGAGTTAGTCAGTGTCTGGAGAATTCACAGCTAGTGAGTGAGCACGTTGATGACGTTTCTATCCAGCTTCCTGCACACTCCACCAGGCACCACCCCTTGCCTAAACCAAATGTAGTATTATTCTTGATAAGGACAATCACCTGTTGTGTGCCACCTGTGTGAAACGAGTTTGTGATGCATTTAGCTGCTTAAGTGTCAGGTATTTCCCTCAGGACTTAAAAGGAGAGTGAATATCAGACTTACATTCAGTACATAACCAGACCTGTGGTTCCAAATGAATGCTAATGTTACTCCATATCTTCTCGATGCGTAAATTGTTAATTATTTGCTAACTCACCTCAGCTTTTTGTGATGATAAAATGTCAGTATTGTGTTATTAGCTTGCCTCCACTGTCCCCAACTTATCAAAGTTCAGTTATTGCAGGTTTAAATACAAAGTAGTGTTTAGGAAGAGAAACATAGGACATTTTTTTATGAAAGGTTAAGTGTCGAGAATCTCTAATTGCTACTGAGAAATGCAGATTTTTCTTCTTTTTTTTTTTTTAGGTTTAATGACATATCAAGTGCAGTTGTATATTTTTGTCACAAGAAAGAAGATCGAACCTGTCACTACAGATAATACAGCATCAAACTACACTGATATTCCGGGGTTAATTGAGTAACATTGTTTCAGTGTAAAAATGTGTATGTAAGGACTCAAACACACAGACCAACTCACTCCCTTTCCACTTGATCTCTCAAAGCAAAGTTTTAGCCTCAGTGTCTCTTAAGTGTGGGTGCACGTCCCTTATCTCTTGACATATCCGGCAGAGGACATTTGAATGTTACCTGTTCATTACACGGTACAGAATGGGGCGTGGGTGCAAGTTCTTCAGAAGGTGGCATCCAGGATGTGGGCAGGCTTCCCCATCCTTGACTGTGCTCAATCAGTAAGGTAATTAAAAAAAGGCCAACTTATGCCACGCCACACTGACTCCAGTGATTAAAACGACACCTCTGCGGTTTCACACAACAAAACACTAGGCCTCATTAAGGTGGCGGGTGGGTGTGTGTATTGTGTATTCAATTTTTATTTGGCAATGGGGCTTCTGTGATATGACACTGAATTTTGTGTGTGTCACTTGCCTTTTTGTTTGAGCACATTAGTACAATTGATCGATTAATAGGAGTTTCATTCATGTTCATTCAACAAATTTTTGTAACTCGTAGCACTGGGGCAACTGTAAGCACAGTTTCTTTTTTCTCCATGTTGAACCAAATTATTCCTCCATTGTTTGAGCTAATTGGTTTTCAGATGAAAAGATAAATACAGCACTATCTCACTTAATTTCGTTAAAGCCGTGTTGTGTGGCTATTATGAAAAAGTGCCTGCCGCTGACAGGGCACAACACAACTAATCCACTGATCTGTTTCCTCTTTGAGTGGTCAGTTATGGATGCAAGTCCTCACTTCTCTGTCGGGGGATATGTAGTTGTCATTGCTGCTGTGTCTTTCCATTTCTTTTCTTCACTCATTCAGTCTTGAAACACTGATGGAAAGTTTGAGAGGGGGCAAAGGTCTCTCAGGACCAGCTCTACTGTCCATCTTGTGTGCACAGTACAGTATATCTGAAGTGTTCAGGATAGGGAGTATGTGTTTGTATTGGGTGTATTTTTAATGTTGCTACACAATCACCACCACACGGTTCATTTTGTTTTATCACTATAGTTTCCATTTAACTGCAACTATGTGGCTGACTCTTGCTTGCCAAGCATGGGCCCATATATTTATCTCACAACACTAATGTGTGTTGACATTTACTGAGGTATTTTGAATATACCTTCCTTGCAAGGTCACCTCACAGCTTAATATGTACCAAGCTCACCAAGTACTATAACGCAGAGGAAAAAAGTCAACTTGGACGATTGATCAAACATGCTCTTTTTAAAGAACAAAAAAAAAAAAAAAGGTAGGATGAATGTGAATGTGAATCTCGTTAAAAAGTTGCAAAGTTCAGCCCAATCCTGAAAGGCTACGACCTTAATGAGGCCGACATTGATTATGTGTGTCCGCAAGAGTTGGGTATCGAGTGAGGCTCTCAGCAGGTCGGCTGTCTCTAAATCATGGCCAGAGTCAGTATGTGTGCTGATTACGCCATAGTCAAGGTTGAACCTCCTACACCTTCTCCAGTGTGCTATAAATATTCATATGCCAGAGCCCACACACTGTGCTGGACTAATAGTCTGCTTAAAGATGTCTCCCAGATGCAGCATGAAGAATGGGAAAATGGGAGAGACAAAGAAACACATTGGGAGAAATGTGGGTGACTTGGTGTGTGTGCGCATAAATGTGAGTGTGAAACTTGTGAAATATATCACTCTGCTTTTGAAACAGACTTTTCTTGTTATCTTGTGAAAATGTGAAATGATCAGTCTAGTTCTATTCCATAACATGAGATTAAATTAACAGGAAAGACTGTGAATAAAAGAAAATCAGAAATGGCACCTGCCTGCCAGGGCTGGAATCTTGCTCTTGGCGCTTTAATTTTTTCTTTTTTTTTCTTTCATATTTGAACATAGTGAAAGGTGTGCGGTGACTCGACTAAGCGCAAGCTAGAAACGTGAGGAAGTGGTAATGTTACAGATTATGCCCTCCACGCGGGTCCTGGGGTTAATGAAACTTCTGATGAGAAACGCAATTTGCCTTCGTCTATTATCTCCACTGCCAATAGCCTGTGCTCCACCGCCTCTCCTCCTCCTCTACGGGTTTTTCCACAGGGTTTAGTGATTGGTGCGAAAGGAAAGGAGGGGGACACGTCTAAAAAGATGATGAGTTTTTAATCTTTTTAACATTTACATGTCCTACTCAGGATTGACACAGGCTCTGTCGATCTGGAATTGTCTCTGACCCTAACCAGCCTCCCTCAAGGACCCCAGACAGTGTTTATCATATCAGAACCTGTTCTCTGGCTGACCCTGTGGGCCTGCTAGCTTTCTGAATTCTCTCTCTGCAGGGCTGGAGAGGATGTGGTGATAAATGAGGAGTTGCTTAGGCTTGCCTGAACTTAGAGGAATTTTAAACTTTTACTTTTCATAGCGCACTGCTATAGGGTATATATTTTTTAAGCCTGAGAGATTTTAAAGGGCAGATAATGCTGAAATGCCACTCTTACCTGATGGAAGAAGTTCATAATGACGGGGCTTGACCTCCTGAGGTGGCACTTGAGTATGGTGTTCAGTACACAGTGTTATTCATCTACTCTAAAGATCTATGGAGGGAATAGTAAGTAATTTAGAATTTTCCATCAACGGGGCTCTGAACTGTTTTACAGCTGCTAGTTTCATAGTGGCCCAAAGCTTAAGTACTCTTTTCAGTCATAATCTCAAATTTAATTGTGGCAAGATGACATGAGCCTGTACATTCTGTACAGCACTGATTGACTATGTTTTGGCCAAGGGCAGCGGAACAAGCTGGAAGCACAACACTGACATACAATATCACCTTATAAAGTTGTTATATCGAACGTTACATGGAACAACATGACGACTGAGTTATGTTTCCGACCACCTGACGAATTAAAGTCCAATATTAACCATCATCTTATATTTTGTGTTGGTCTCTATTCACTTAATAGAGAAATATGTGGGTTTTTTTTTAGCTGATAAATGTTCTATTATGCTCACCTCAGCACCCATGTCTGAGTGCAGTTTAGTACTGAGTAGTGTACAGTGATGTTATCTGAGCTTTTTCACTAAAAACAACTGCCTGCTGCATCTGAAAACTGTTGACAGTGAACCAAAATATGAAAGTTCACGGAACTAAAACACAATGTAAAGCTGAGGGGAACTGTAGTCAAGTAAAAGGTAAAATGTTCATAAATTTGTTGTTACTTTTGTCGACTATATCACAACTTAATAATGACTATAATTCCAGACAACACACCAGCTCTGATATCATGGTCAGCATTATGCTGACATAGTATATTGCCGAGCGCTTGTCCTTGGGAGACCATTATTGCGCATGTAGCTAAAGTGCACTTTTCTCTACATATAATTTCCACATCATTATAGCAACATATAGCAACTGATGTTTTCATAGTTTTCTGATGTTTGCTACTGCTGTTACTTGCTACTTTACAGACATCCCTGTTGCAGAATCTTTTCTCAGGACTCTAGTCCCACAGGTTGTCTTCCTGCTTTAGTTCTTAACAGAGTTGTAATTAGACTCTCCTCTGCAGTGAGATCAATGGTGCTTCTTAGTGCTGTCAAACATGATGGATATTATTTTCTCACTCTCTGGACAGTAGGTGACAGCAGTCTCTGTCTTTGAGGGTACACTATGCAGCAAAAAGTTGTCAACTGTCAATCACCGACTGTGTTTGCGCCAGTGTTTCTTCTGAAGCCCTGTCAGACAAAACCTCCCCCTACCTGATGCTTTTTCAGTCTCTTTAGTGTAGCAAATCGTTGTCATACTGCGAGCTCTTGTTATGTGTGGTTTGCCGCAGAGAAGAAAAGGCTACAGAGGGTGGAAATCAGAAAAAGGGATTAAGTTAACTGTATTTTTGTTTTGCGTGTTCAAGCAGGAATGTCACTTTCATGGCACAGGAGAGCAAATTATTAACAGCAGTTGTGCCAAAGCCGCTGAAGGAGGTGAAGAAGACTCAAATGACAGAAGCTGGAGGGAGAGATACTTGTTAATGAGCAGAGATTTAATGCATCCATGACACCACTTGGATTAATTGTAGCAAGCTCTTGGAAACTGGTGACCTTTAGTTCAACAGTGTCAGTGGCTTGTGTTTGTCTTTATATTCTTAAAGATTCAAACTTTTGTGTGTTTGTGAAATGTTTGAAAAGTTATTTTGAATCTTATGTATTGAGTTAGTCACATTACAAGTGGATCTTTATTCAGTCTTCAGAATACATAAAAGACACTGAGGTTGAGGCCACTATGACAGTCAGTCTTATTGAGTCAGCGGTGTTAAAAGGATACTACCACCACTGCTCGAGAAAATATCAATTTGAAGCTAAGAATGGTGGTTCTAATTGTTTTGTTTCTTTTTTAACCTTTCCCTGAGAGAGGTTTGTAGTTTGTTATTCTGTCAATGTGTCCACAAGGTATCTCAAAAGGCTTTAAATAGGTTTCCAAGACAACTGGTAGACTGGCTTTGTGCTGAGTAACATTTAAAACATTTAATTAGACTATGATATTGATCTGGAAGTTGGGCTTCTGCTTCTGGACTGTTACTCTTTTTCTTTTTTTTTTGACAAAACAATGAAAGTAAAGTAGATAGACTCAATTTTAAATCCTTAGGGAATGTTATCACAAAATTAATTTAACTTCACATTGAAGTGAGTGAGGCAAGTTGGGGAATTGTATGTGTTCTAATGCTTCCAGTTGCGATACTGAAAGAACATAATTAAGAAATCAGCCACCACTAACACCATATGTTGGACTTAAAGAGAGGCACAGATGTGAAATCATGACTGTAATAACCCCTAGGCACTGCAGCGTTTTAAATCACAGAATAAACGCTGTAGCTAAAAACATTTCAGGAGCATTATGCAGTTCCCTTTTAATTTTTTTTTTCCTTTTACCTGTGTTTGTTTTACAGCCCCAAGATTATAAGAAAAGAATGGCTTTTCACATTTTAGGTATTATATTGTTAATCTGATTTAGCTGGATTTAGGTTTTTTTTTTGTGTGTGTGTGTGTGTGTGTATTTGCCTTTCAACTGGCCTGCTGTTACCACATATTACCAGGTAATAATAGACTCTGACAATAGGGATTATCCCATCTAACTAATGCAGCGGGAGAGTAATCTTGACACACTCAGACACTCCCCCACTCACTGCAGTGTCGCAGCACACCGCATGGCACTTCTGTCTTCAGAGCACGTTTTGGCCTGGTCGCCGGCTGGCATCTTTACTTTCATGCTTAATTACCTGCCAAGATAGACTCGTGGAGACATGGAATCATACATGTATGATGCCCCTGACATGAATATATGTAGGCAGGGTTGTGTGTGTGTGTGTGTGTGTGTGTGTGTGTGTGTGTGTGTGTGTGTGTGTGTGTGTGTGTGTGTGTGTGTGTGTTAAGGCAATATGGGCATTTTTTTTTTCTTCATGTGTTTAAATTTGTTGCAATGTTATGCTTTAATGCCATCGTTTCTTCCCCAGTCATTATAGTCTAAATGTCACACATCCTTTCCTTTTTTCACTTTTTTCACTTTTTAGACAGTATCATTCTATTCAGTGTCCAAACAAACTCAACATGCCTGTCAGCAAACAATAGCTGTTTACTTTAAAACCTCCCTCTCTAACTCTCTTTCTCTCTGCTAATGCTTCTTTTTCTCCTTTTCTCCCCAGTTGATGAGGAGGCCTTGAGGAGGAAGATCACTGACGAGCTGTATAAAGGCATGGAGCAGGAGAGGGCCAAGGCAGAGCAAGAGCTGCAAGCCTGGTGAGATGCGTGCACACAAACACGTACACATCCAGATACACACACGCTGCTTTAGCCTGGAATGGAATACCAGTTTTTGTTTATGACCTTGCACAGATAGTAAGGTAAGTTTTGGATTTGAAACAAATTTTTTGGGGGGGTTTGAATCCTTAGTGTTCCCTCTTTTCTTCTCATCGCCCCTCTTCTCTTTTTCTTCTCTTCCAAACTTTCCTCCTTTTGGATCATGATAGATTGAATCAGGGTACTACACTAGTGTCAATTCCTGTTCCATGATTTCACTAGAACCTGAAGATGTTTTCAGATTTGACCGTTTTCCGCTTTCATTAATAGTCAAAAAGGTCAGCAGCAGTCTTTCCGATCCCCACTGTTTCCAATCTACCTCTCTTCCGAAGCACATCAGCACTTTTTCCTCCCTCTATTTCTGCTTCTCCTCTCCTCCTCTCTCGTTCATTCCGGATCAATTAATCATGCCTGAGGAAGAAGGCCGCTATCCTGAGGTAATTTCCTGGGTGTTGAGTGGGTGATCCATTAGCCCTGCCTGATGAAGAAACACACTCTTCATGTGAGGAGCGTATACAATTCTCTCCTCTCTCCCGTTTCCTATCATCTCATGCGCTCTCCTCATCTCTCCACTTCTTTTCGACCCTAAAGAAGCAGGTGCACATGCCATAATGTCCGATAATTGTGTTGCTCCCCCTCTTTAATAGACCTGGATGATCTCCAGCAGAACCCGCTGAATGAACGACTGTGATTAGCTACTAAATGCACCCTTGTACTGTATGGGGGAAAAAACACAACCTTTCTATATTCAAAAGGAGGAAGTGTTAGCCTAGCAATTAGCCTCGTTTTTGAGGCTCATTCAAGATGAGAGAAATTAACAAGAGGTGTTGAGAAATCATTTGTCTATTGATTTTTTTTTTTTCCTGGCTATTTTATTTTTTTGATGTAACTGCTTCCTGCAATTCACTTATTGATGTTTCTTCAGAGGAGTAAGCGCTTCAAAATAACGCCGCCTTTGCAATTAATAGAAATCATAGTGGCTTTCAAGCCCTCAATTTTTGTTTGTGCTTGGCATGGGCTGCATTTTCACTTAAGAACCAAACATGGAGTGATAAATAAGCAATCATCAGTTAGCCAACAATTGTGTATGTGTGTAGATGCATATTAATATCAGTTTTTAACGTGTTGTTTGCTATTCATTTGTTGGTTCTTTTCTTTTGCCCATTTTGTCGCATTATTTTTGTTCTGTTCTGTTCTTTTGTGTTTGTGTGAGTGTGTATTAATGCATGTGTGTCCATTTTCCTAGTTAATGGTTTGGTAGGTAGTAATCATGGGACAGCCATCTAGGTGCATTCTGGGAATTGAGTAGAACCTAAAAGGTGCAGCTCAGTGATGGGTTTTATCTAGAGTTAGTAAATCAGAAAACAAATCACAACATAATGATGCTGAGATAGAAAACACTTTAGAGGATTTAATAAAGATTAATTTAACTGTTTGTTTAGATGGTGCAGAGACTGCTGTCCGCACTTAATCCAACATCTGATCACAATTCAAGTCTGAACATTTCAATGTGGTTTAGGCCATCAAATTCATTATATAATGTGGCTTGATCTGGCACATAATTCTTTCTAATGTAATCAGATTATGAAATGGTGTGTTGATTTATGCAAGCACTCCATTATGTTTCCACTCCTTTTTTTCCACTACAGTTGAACTTTTCTATTAATTTGTGCTTATTGGGAGATAAAGGTGACTGATGCCTTTAAAAAAATTTTAATAGGTAAGAAGAACACATTGTTTTTTTTTCTGTTTTTGTTTTTTTCTCATCTGGGTTGTCAAAACATAATTAAATTGTGGTGGTATTTCACACTCCCACAGTGCAGATGGTAACTACAGAGAGTTTTTGGTTGTTGAGGGCAAACAAGGCATAGTGATTATGGCCTTCGCTGTTTGGAGACTGAATAGCTTTTGCTGCAAAATTGAAGTAGAGACGTAAAATATCTTTTGTCTGCGAGTGTATCAAAGCTCAGCTAACAAGACTGCACAGTGCCTCACTACTTATAGAACCCTGCAGTGAAACAGCTGCACAGCTTGAACACAGAAATGGAAGAATATGTGAACTCCCAGGTCATAGGAAAGAACACGGGCACACAAGCTACTTGAGGCCAAAATCTCAAGGTCATGTTCAACCCCAACAGTTCCTCCTGCAGGTTGTTGGTTGTTAACATGTCCTCGAGGAAGACACTGAGTTCTTACTTGCTCATTTATTGTAATTGCCAGAATACACAATAAGTGCAGTAAAACGTCCTGTTGCTAATCACTCTTAAGTCTTTTCCATTTTTGAGTACTTTGGCGCATTTATGCCTTTATTAGAAAATACAGAGCTGACAGGAAATGATGAGTGAGAACATGGGCGATTACATGGGCAACTTTGTAATGCTGTCCTATGCAGTATTGCTGTGTTGGGCGCATAGATCTAGGGAATTTTGAGGAACAGTGGTGTTTAGATTAGGCCGTATTTCTTCTGTTTGGCTTTAGGGCCATAAATGAACTCCAGAGATCTGGCTTTGCATGTTTTGCTCTGGAAGGAGTGAAGTAAGGGCTCTGTGAAGAGTTCATTTGGGTGCAGCCTATACTCATTTGTAGCAAGGAGCGGCTGCAGGGAGCAGATTTGCCTCTGCCGCTTCTCTGTGAGGCAGCAGAGCAGAACGACTCAGAGAAAAGGATGAGAGAGAAGGACGGATGGGGGGGGGGACTCTTACACCATTCGGTCTCTCCTCTCTTAGCCTAACTCGTCCTGTGTCACCATTTGATCCAGTTCTTCTTCTCTGTGTGATTCTCGCTGATTTTTCCTCCACCTTTCCTTCCCTTTCTTCCTTATCCCCTTACCTTCTGTTTTTCCATATTTCCTGTATTCCTCCAGCCATCTCTTTTTGCCTGTCTTTCAATCTCCCTTGTCTATTTCTTTCTATTTTCTTCCCTCTTGTTCATGTCTTCTTCCTACCTCCCTCTCAATCTCTGTGTTTGTGTCCATGCAGTGTACACTTAAAGGTTAGTCATCGTTGTGAAACTTCTGCCCATTATTTCAGCATGTAGTCAAGCAGCTTGTGTTGGCTTGTGTGATATAATTGCATGTCAGACTTTTGAGTGAAAACACTGACCTTCCTTCAGAGCTTCTGTCTTCCTTCCTGCGTTAACCAGCCAGCCCATTAAATTCTTTATTGCTCACAGATCAGACGCAGACAGATAGCGTAGCCTATACATTTTTACATGTTATTTATTTCCATCATTTATCTTTGTTCGCACAGAAATACAGACACACACACACACACACACACACACACAACCTCTAACTCAGTTTAACAGAGCTAGAAAGTTAGGATGTTATCAGAAAATAAAAAGTTCCAACCTGATTTAGCCAAGATTGTCTCTGGGGAGGTATGATACTTTTTAAAAGATGTTCAGGAATCGGTGGCATTACTAGTCTTTGATCAGATTCTCTTACTGCATGTGCCTTTACTTTTTCTTCAGAATATTCTAACTGTGACTACTGTGAAGACATCATACACCCCAGCAACATTACATGCACTCTCACACGCGGAATAATAATAGTAATAATGATAATAATAACCATATAATCAATCCTAATAGTGATATTCATAACCGTTTTAATATTGATAATCATAATAATAATTGTAATAACTGCTATTTATGTACCACTTTTCCAAACCAAGTTTACAAAGTGCTTTACAGGCATAAAACCAGAAAATAGACAGTACAGATACAAAAGTCATTGCAGCAGCCACGTCATACTCTCAATCAGCGACCTAGCAGAATCAAACCCAAAGACCCTATCACCTATCAGCTATCACCTAGAAATGCCATAATAACCATACAGGACATCATAGTATACAGCTAATCTCCCACCAAACATCTGATGAATTCTAGGAACCACCTACTGCCCATCTAGTACCACCCTAGCAACAACAACCATCAATCCATGCCCAGCCACACACCCAAAACAATCTAGCAACCAGCTAGCAACACCATAGTAATCATATAGAATACCATATCAGCTACCTACTATCTAGAACCTCCTTGTACTCACCTGGTACCACCCTAGGAACTGTGCAAAAACCTAAACACTCTACACACATCCTATAAAACACGCACAACATGATAGAAACCCTCCAGCAGCAAATGAAGGACACATTAACATCTCCTCACACCAAGAAATTATATTGCTGTACCCAAGGCACCCACGCTGCACCCCTGTCGTAACTAACTAGCAGTACCCTCCTTGCTATTAAGCAATATCTCAGTGGACCTCATAGAATTTTCTTCTTTAAATTTTCAAACCGCAGTTATAGCATTACAGGACGTCCAGTCCTCAGGTTTCAACATTAAGAACATTTCACAACCTGTACATTTTTGTGTGTTGCTTTCCCTCTGGGGATATACTGTATTTACACGTGTGTCTTGCATCTACTTTTTCACTACCTGTATTAAAACATTTTACTTCCAACAAAACACTTTATTCCTTGATATCTTAGAATACGGTTCTTTCCTGGTAAATGATACATAAACTTGGTCTTATTGTTGCCTTATCCCCAGAGTATAAGGCAGTTTCAAACAGTAAATACAGTTTTGAAAAGAAAAAAAAAACATTTCTTAGTACTGTAACCTGCTGTTGAACTATGTAGTCGAACATTTATGGTTATTGACTCTGTCCAATCTCCTCACAAATCAGCTCTCTGTGGTTTGTGTATTACCCAAGGTGGTCTTGTATAAACAGATAGAATCAGTTGGAGGGAGTTCAATACAAGCTTAGATAATTTCTAATATCATCCCAGTGTTTAAGCTCCATAAGACATCCTGGTAGCTACACAGAATGATAACCATCAGGCGCTGATCTTATTCCACACTGCTAAGGAGGTGGGCGGTTTACCTCGGCTCTTTCACTGTATTAAATGGCGAAATGTTTGGAGTTTGAGCTTTATGCTCGTCTGATATTTGAAGAGACAATAGCAGAGGAGAATGAGACAATGATATCCACTTTTGACAGTTTGCTGCTAATGAAGCAGGGTGTTGCACCAAGAACATTGCAGTTATCACTAATTGTGGGTAAAGTAGAGGGAGAGTACAAAATGGCTTTTATGTTGTTCCTGCAGTGTGGAGGCTCCTCTAAATTAATCTTCCCACTGTCCTTTGTTTCCCATACGCTTAATTTTAACTGTCCCAGCATTTCACAGCCACCACAACCAGGTTTGGTGTTTGTGGGTGTTTATGTGTGAGCGTGTCAGGGAGAGTGCATAGCTCCATAAAATATTCATACGCAGCATTCAGCGACATTATTCCTAACATCAATATTGCATTGGGCCTTTAAATGCCTTTGTTTCAAGGCACTTGGGTCGAGCCTGCACTGTCATGCGGGTCTGTCACAATCCATCCTGCCAGGCAGACTGTATTGGGACACACCTTGTTTGGATAACAGGTCAACAACTGGAAGCATTAATGGGTGAAGAGCGGAAAAAGGAGACAGAAGGTGAACTGATGGAGAGGTGAAAGGGGAGAAGGTAGGAGACATGAATTTAAATTTTGATATTCGTGCAAGGGAAATGATATTTGCAGTGATTCAATTTTTTAACATGACTACATTTATGGTTGTTATTGGACAGTTTATTCACAGACACACACTCATACACACATGTACAGCTTGTCTAGACTATTGGCACTTAGGGTTACTAAGCTGCACCGTCTGTATTACTTACTTATTTTTCATACAGATATGATAGTCCTAAAAAAACTGGAGTATGCCCAAGTACTTCTGCTCAAGGTCATATCCTGAAAATAGTGAGTTACTTCTCTGGAAAGGTCCACAGTCCAGCCCACTTGCACTCCACTCATCTTCAAATTAATGATACATCACTGGTTCCGCCTTTCCATCTTTCTGTTTTCAAGACTCAATCCACTGAGCCATCAAAACACAGGTTACTGGGCCAAGATTATCCTCTCTTTCTATCCAGTACCGGGCCAAACCTCATCCACTTATCCTCAGAAGACATGATATTTTCTTTTCTTTCCCCATACATAGGTGCTGTCCCTCTCTCTGTCTGACTCAACCATTCTCTCTCTCGAAGCTGCCTTTTCCTAGCCAGTGCCAATCTTCTACAGTCGAATGAAAAATGTGTCCAATATCCCATGGACAGGGCAATAATGACTGGAAACCAATAGAGGTGAAGCAGACAGATAGCATCCAGCTAGTGATAGCAGTCTTTGCTTGGGTTCGCACTTGTCAGGAAGTTAGTGGACAGACTTCTTTTTACTGTCTGTTTTCTTGGCCTCATTCCTCTCACTTGTCCCAGTTGTAGCTTTTGGTCACCTTTCATTTATTATCTTGGTAATTTGTTATTTTCCTCTTTCTTAATTTGGCAAATGCCCAACGAAGACTTTGCTCAGTGGGTATCACTTTTTGTCGGCGTGCTTTGACCTTGCCTCGCTCAATTCTGGTTCACTCCTGAGTGTCAGTGTTACTGATAGGTGCAGAGGACAGTGTAGGTTGTCCTTACAACATCTGCACACTTTCAACACTTGCACATTGAATAGTTTAATAAGTGGAGGCAACGTTTGGGTAACAAAGCTTTATCTTATATTTAATTCTATTGTGGCGGAACTGGTTTATCTACTTAAACATTTATTTCTTGCAGATTTTGTTAGATACTCGTTGGCTGTGGTCGTTTCTTATGATATTTTGCTACATTGGTGACAAAGGTCCAAGTTCATGTCATAGAGGTTGAATTTGTTGCTTTTACTGGCCCAAAAATCCTTCTCTAAAAACTCTATAAACCACCCCCTCTCTTACAGCACCAGCAATAGCAAAAGCCAAAGCTTCTTGAGTAAAGGTAGCTTAGGTACATTAGCAGTACAGGCAGGGAGGCGTGGATCGTGGGGAAATGGTGAATGTAAAAGGCCATTAGAAGGCTCCCCGTATGAGTGTGTGAGTTGGAGCACAATGATGGATGGAGTGTGCTGACGTGTGCAGCCCAGTGGACTGTGAGACTGGACATGGCTGGTCTCTCTCCGTCTCCCTCCATCTCTTTCTCCCACTCTCTGGCTCACTCCCTCTTTGCTTCACTTCCTCAGGGCCAAACATGTCATGTCGCCACTACTCACGCTCGCTCTTTCCTCCCTCTCGTTTCTGTCTTTTCCCTCTGTCTCCCCGTCTCTCGGCTGGCTCTCCCCCTGCTCTCTGACATTTAGTGGTGTTGCAGGGCAAATGGCAGCTTTTGGACATTAGACATATTTTCATTTGACCTACCTGGCCTCAGCTCAAAGCCAAAGGCATGGGGTGGTGATCAGTTAGACCAGGCTGTCCATCATGGTTCATCACTGTCTAAATTTTTGGGTATATTCACAGGTGAGTGAAGAGATGAATGAGATTTTTTGAAAAGCAATAACAAATGAAAACTCTTCACATTGACAGATCAGTGGATGATATCTAGAAAAAGGGAGCTCTGAGGTGAAAAAGGCACAAACTGTATCTATGCCTGTTACCACACACTTGACAACCAGGATGATTCACTTGAATTATCATAATGAGCAGTGCACAAACCTGATGAGGCTGTAAATGAGTCATGCATTAAACTTCAGTGTTCATGAATATCAAAACAAAAATTTCACACCTTTTTTTTTAAAGCACAACTTGAAAAATAAGGGAAATAAAAGTAAATGTGTTATTTTAATAAACTCGCATTTAAAAACAGCTGTTGTTTAACAATGTTTCCGCAACGGGCATCAGGCAATAATCGATCAGTTAGACCTCTGAAGGATGATGAATCATAGATGGCTCCTTTTGAATGTGGAGGAATTTCGTATAGAACTGTTGTCCTAGACTCCATCACTTTCAGACATCTTCCTCCTCATCACATTTACCTTTTAGGACCCTCTTAGGATTTTTGTCAGGCTGGAGTTTATTAAGATCCTTGCCATCTTCATTCGTGATCACAATTCACTCCGGCACTCACTCCGTCTGTTCTGTGTTTATTTTACCTTGCTACTAATGTTTGATTCCTAGCAGAGGAAGACTTTCAGGGTTTCAGGGACGTTCCTCCTCTTCTCCAATCAAGCACACTGTCGCAGAGTAGGGAGTGCGTTGCTAGGCAACTATGAGAACCCAGTGACAGGGTTCAAATGTTGGTCTTGTGTCTGCAGAGAGAGTAGTGCCTCTGTGTATATTACTGCTTCATTGGATTGATGATTCTTGTTTTGGGGAAATGGTAATGTTGTCTATTACATGTTGATGGTTAAATTACTCGTCAGTGTAAGTTATTTGGAAATAATATGAATTGATTTGAACTCTGACAGATGTTAACCGACCGGTACATCAGGGAAACTCAATCTGGGACAGTTAGAGTTCACCTTCTAATGTTTCTTTTTCAGTGTCGATTGAGTATGACCACTGACTGTATGACTTCTCGATGTTGCCCCCTCTTTGCAAGCCGTGGAATAGCAGGGACATGTGAATGGATGAATCTGACATTAGGATTGAAAATCAATATACAAGTATATTGGCCTCTATCTATGCTTCATTAGCACTATAATTGTATTTGTGACCTTTTAATTCTATTGGGAGACACTGCAACAGTGCAGCATGCAGTGCAGCAGGTTTGTGAACGTGGGAAAAATAATAAAATACTCCATTTTGATGGTTTTATCACAAACCATTTACTGCTCTTAAGAATGACACCTGATATCATATTTCCATTAGGCCATCTGTGCTTAAGATGATTATTTTATGGAATATATATATTTTTAATTAATGAGCAATAGATACATGTATGGTTTTTCAACAGTTTTTAATTTCAAAGTTGCTTGATTTTGGTTTGAAGTAAAGAAATATGCAAAAGAGAGTTTATGGTCCACCATATATACAAACATGTACTGAGGGAGCACAAAAGGACCTCGGTGTGCAGTGCTGTGAACAGCCTAACTTTGTTCATTGAAAATCTGAGTAGCCAGTCATGCATTATATAGATACCTATAGGGGAAAGAATACAGAGTAGTGTATGCTGTGGTCCTGCACCATGAGGTGCACTGTTATTACACTCTACAAGCTACACTGTTGTGCTCTCATAAGGATGTAACATTTTGAAAGGGGTTAAAAATTGCATTGATCATGTGAATTATTGCTAATGCTCCGCAGGTTGGAGTCGGAGAAGGCCCGGGCAGCAGCGCAGGCTAACAGTGACGCCCAGTCCCAGGTCCAGAATGAAGTGTCCAGGATCCTTTCTGTGGAGCGGGCCGTGGCCCAGGAGAACCTTCAGCAGGCAGTCTTAAGGGAGAGGATCGCCACTGAGGATGAGCAGCTGCGTGCTCAGATCTTTGTAAGTAGTTGTATGTAGATGTATGGCAGCTGCTGTGAACTTTCCCCATCTCATTTTATCTTGCCAAACAGTTTTATATCCTTTTAACATTCAGTTGGTTCAAATCTGTGCCACGCTGTCAAACAGATACTCAACATTTTAACTGTATGACCTTGGAAGCACAGACTCACTGATGAGTGCCATTTTTACATGAAGACAGGTCCCATTTTATGGTCACACATTCCTGTTCTATCACACAGACACACAGAAGTGAACTCTATTTGCTGTAATCGACAGGTCATGCCTGGTAAAGTGACAAATGTCAGGGCTGTGAGTGTGTGAGCGTCGCTGTGAGCAGTAATTCATAGAACTATCTTGACTGGGTCAGGACTCAACCCCAGAAATGCCCACAACCACAAATCACATTGAATGTTTTTTTTCATGGTTATTTTCAAGACAGTTTCTGCATCATAGCCTTATCTACATAATAGAAACTCAGAGGACAGTTTCAGTTCATATTAATCAACATACAGTAAGTAAACCTATCTTCACTGTAGCCACATCTTGTAGTTCGATATTTTTGTCCTCTCTGCCTGTTGATCCTGCTGTATTATGAAAGCTACCTTAATTTTGGGCTGCCTGTGTCTTTATTTCCTGTAAATTGCCCTTGTAAACATTGTCAGATGAGCGTTCCTTACCACACACACAGGCAGCGCATTGTTTTCAAAAAGAAAACACATTTTCCCTGGAGTGCGGCTGCTGTTTACAAACCTATGCTATTGATTATATAGCTCATTTCACACGCTCATCGCCGTAATAGAAAAATGAATCATTTTGTTGAGAGGGAGAGAGAAGGGGAGAGGAACGTTGACGTGATTCCATGCCGCAGGACAAGTGTATGAGCGATCCCTCGTTTGGAACGGTGATCAAATCGAAAGGAAAAAAAAAAAAAAGCTGAGAGAGAGAGAGATAGTGAGGGAGCGAGACACATGATGTGATGTGTTTTTCCCCCTTCAGCATCTGTGAAGAAAACCATTTCAGTCGTAGTGTTTGTGTTATTTAATTTCTGTTGTTTTTCATAGGGAGGGGGGGACAGGACAAATGAGGGGAGGAAGGGCAAGAATGTAACACCTGCTTTGTATCTGTTATGTATGAAGCAGCGTAGTGGGGGGGGGGGGGTCTTACTGAACTGTCACACAGGAGACTCTGTTTGCATGTCATTGCCCGCATCCTCCTGAAGTACAAACTCCCTCTACTTACGAAACTTTTCCTCCTATAAGGTATGAAGATTTTCCTTGTAGCCCAAGGGCTAACCTAGGGACATTGGCAACCTTTGAAACTACGGTTAGCAAGCGCTGCAGTGGCTATGCTTTCAGTTCAAGACTGAGCATACACACACACAATCATATATACAGTCCTTCAGTTGATTGTGTCTATTCTCCCTTCACTTTGTCTCTACTTGCTCAAAGCACGCATATTGCTGCAGAAGAATCACTGTCAGAGGGTTTTACTCTTTTAAAATTGTGTATGTGTGTGTGTGTGTGTGTGTGTGTGTGTGTGTGTGTGTGCGTGCGTGTGTGCGTGCGCCTGTGTGATAATTCCTTCTGTTTGAGCATTCTTTTGGAGTGCTGGAGTTTTAATAGAATCCGACGGGTTATCAGCGGAGGCGCAGTGCCGTTCTTACCACTCATGTAATTGTCAAGTCAGACGCTTCCACACAGCCACTGTTCTTTTCAACTGTAAATGGACTTTTCCGTTTTAAAAGGCAGCCTCTCGCCCAAGACGTCTCCCGCCCATTGTCATTTCACTCTGTGTTTGTCAAACTCCGGGATTGTCCGCTACCCAGAGTGAACTCAACTTTGATGAAACATAAAACGTGTTTTTAAGGGGGTTTTTGTGTGTGTGTGTGTGTGTGTGTGAGTGTCCTGTCTCCTGACAGTCTGTCTTTCTTCCCTTCTGCGTCTTAGCGTGAGACTTTATTTCTTTTAACTCAAAAAGAGAAAGAAAAACGCAAAAAAAAACAACTCCTAAGAAATTCAACTTGAAATATGTGCATTTGAATGTTTAGACATTCTTTTACCAACCCTTCTAATCAAATAACAAACCTGTTTTGCCATAGGTTACCCAGTAAATTAAATGAACACTGGTGTTAAAGCACATAAGGATCAGTAATTTGAAGGTAAAATTGGGTCTGATTGTTGGACAGAGTCAATAAGTTGATCGAGAAAGAGCTCCGGGGAGAGGTTGTGGTTTGCCGTACTAAGCACATAATCTGGAGGCTGATGAAGCTTTCAGAGGTGATTTGTCCGGCCCTTTTTCCCAGTGAACCTGTTAACACCTAATGTATTATCGTTTATGCTGTACTGTTATGTCCTTGAACAATCGGGTCATTACATTAAGTCATGCATTTGTATTGTACTCTCTTTGTTCAAACTTTTATACAATATTTAGTTAACTGGCTAAAATCTCACTTCACAAAAAAAAAGGGTTTTAATTATGCTTTAGTTCTGCACCCTCATAGCAACAATTAGAACTATTGTTTTAAATGTATAACATTGGACGTCTTCCTCTGTTTAACCCAAGTTAGTTCGATAGCTAAAAATATATGTTCTGGTTGAATCAGAAAAACTTTTTGAGTGAGTGATACACATTGCTCTGCTATGTTCCCAGAACATTACTTGGGTTTTTTTTTGTTTTTTTTGTTTAAATTACTGAAACAAGAGAGAGTGTTTTGAAAACGGCTGGATTTATCTCAGCCCTCTGGCAGTTTTGGTGTCAAGAGAAATTACATTGTTTTTTTTTCCCGTATTGAGGAAAGTGAAGAAGTTTGGAGAGCGTCTACTACATGGGTAAACATTGCATCTGTCAGCGATCAATCTATGTGTCGAGGACTGTTTTTTTTTTTTTGTTTTTTTTTTAAAGTTGGTTTAATATAGGAAGAATAATGAAGCAGAAAACATCGGGAAAGAGACAGAGATGCTATGCAATAACCTGACTTGACCCAGGAACAATATGTTTTGTCTCTTTTTGAAATGTGAGCAATATGAAAAGGCATATTGAAACATGAACTATAAGATGATCTATGTAAAATGATAAAATCACTGCTCTCCTGTAAGAAGGACAGAGAAAGGAGGAACTGTAGCTGTTCAAAACTGCAATGTTTTTTTTTCTAGTATAGCAAACTCTTGCAGAAAAGAAATATTGACTCAGAATTTAGATGTTGTTATTGCCTCAGTGATTTTTATTGCACTTGAAATTGTTTAAATTGAATGGGAATTGACCTGAACCCTGCTCTCATGTTCATTTCACTGAAAAAACATTTGTGCATGGCAGCTGTAGTTCTTGTGTTCTTTGTCCAGCGCAGTATTGATTTGTCCCCCTTATAAAGATACAGGTCACGCTGAGCAGCAGGACCCACATACATTCCCTCCTCTACTTCACACACAATGAGAGCAATGCTATGAGCGGTTATGCCTCCCCATGCTCACCTATAATGGCCGTAACCTCCGCAACCATAGCTGCACCAATTACAGTGACACCCATTCTGGAGAATTGCCCCGAGACATGGGGTTAGACTAGAGTTGGGTAGCGTTTAGATTTTATTGATTTAGACTCGGCTTATAGATCCTGTTTTTTTTTTTATTTTGTCCTGTTTCCAGTCTCTTGCCATATTAATGCTGAATTTTATTGAAAGTTAAAACGAAACCATCTTTGATTTCAGCATATTTTATGAAGCTATTAAGAGCAATTTGTCATAAATTATGTGCATTTCTTGATCAGATTTGGTCAAACTAGCGATGATATAGAGGAATATGATTCCTCTATAGGATATGGTATAGGATATTCTCTTTTCTCTTCATGCACTTGTTTACTTGAGTTGAATGTCACTTGTACTCACTGTCTTTTCATATACTCTGGTATGACAAATTTTAGCAGTGTTCTGTAGAGTCATGACCACACTGTCAACTTCCTAACCTCTAGATTAAGTCAGAAATATGTCGGAGCAAAGTGTTTTTCACATCTTTTCCAACAGCAAACACTTTTAGGCATCTATACTTGTCATTGATGCATCAGCTTATGTTTTGATATGCATTTCAGGGGTGTCAAGTGTAGCCAGGGCCCCTATATGGTTCCTACCACCCTGGTGGGAGTGCTTGTCCTTCAGGCCTTTCCAACACCAGTCACTCCCTTCCCTGTCAGGCTGACGAGCAGTAGCCAGCCAGCAAGTCTATCAGTAATTGAAACTTCACAACAGTGTAGGCAGGGGTGTCTGTTGTCATTGTTGTCGCTGTTGTTGGACTCCTGGGGTGCTGTTGTCTGAGGGATAACATGTTCAGTGTCAGTGCTCACACATGTTCTGCCACTCAGGGGGAACCACAGGTAAAGGAAAGGGGAACGCCGTCGTACACGCGGGGTGTATGATAGTTAGAAGCACAGCAGTACGTTTCAGATTTCAGCATGTGGATTTCCTCTTTTTGTGTTCTTTGATCAGCTATCGGAAAGTTAGGAAACAAGCAGACATGATTACTCTTTGAATTATTAATATTTAAATGAGCGGTACTTTTTCTCAATTTCACTCTTTATGCTGATTATGCCTGCTTCTCCAGAGCAGGAGAATTTGCTGGATCACAGCAGCTACAAATAAGAGAGGGTCAAGCTGGTCGAATTCACGGTGAAAAGAAAATTGTTGCAACACTTACCACTGTGTTGTTTTGTCTTCAACATGCTTGGCAACCTAATAAACACTGTCTTCTCCTCATGTGGTCATTCTGAATAATTTCTTGATGAGTGGGATTTAATGAGTAGACTGCCTGGTTTGAAAGAGCTGATTGGTGGCTTTATTTGGTCAACATGGCCTCATCAAGGAGTTAGTTAGAATCGTTACACACAAATAAACACTTAATTAGATAACAGGTCAATTAGTGAATAATTACCCAGCAGCATCAATTAGGAATATGTGAGTCTTTTTAGTGGATACCAGCTGAAGACAAAGCAGAAAATGAATGAGCTTTACAAATATAATCTTGTCTTTATTTCCTGACAAATGAGCAGGTTTGAGATTCAGGAGCACGTGGCACGAGCGAGCCATGTAACTCTCTTATTCACAGTCTACATCCATCTGTCAGTCCACACATCTGTGTTTTAATGAAATCATAGACTTCCGCCATTCCCGTCTTTTGATTTTCAGCGGCTCCGCTCCCTGCGGAGGCAAACTGGCCCAGTGGCCAATCAATCACCGGCCACAGCGTCTCACCCAGACACAGGCTCTAACCCCGAGGCAGACTTTTCAATCAAACCCGGCATCATCAATCTTTCCTCGCTCCAAACAGTGGTGTGGGTGGGGTCTACCTGGTGGCAATGGTTTTGTCTACTGTTGTCAACTGGTCCAAAACACTCAGAGCTTACATTTACTTTTGTTTCAGATTAAGCTGACACTGCGATTAAGGGAAACTAAGCATCATTGTACAGTATGTGAATGTGTAACTGTATCACATTATACAGAGAGGTGTTTCTGTTCCTACCTTCATTGACATAAATGGAGTGGACAAAGTAATAGAATCACCTCTATAATGCCAGACAGTTCATCAGCACTGCAAACTGCATAACTCTGAAATGACCATACAGTTTCAATAACGACTGAACATCATAACCGTCATTGGGTAGGATTCATTCCAGGACTGTGGTATTAGACTGCATTAGTTTTAGCTAGTGATAGTCTAGTGCACGTATTTGTCAGTTTTCCCCGCTGTTGTTCAAAGTTGTATGCACAGCTACTTGAATGTAAAAGCATAAAAAAAAAAAAAATATGCCTTTGTTGCTCCCTCTGTCTCCATCTTTATCTCCTACTGTCATACACACACAGACATGCACATCCCAGTCGCTAACGTGATGTTCCATGATTTTTTTCCACCATATCTGCAATCACAGCAAGGGATAATGCAGCATACCAGGAATGTTTGTTTGCTCCCCACACACACACACACACACACACACACACTCACAACTTCACCAGGAGAGACACACACACACCACCGCACACCATGTCCATCCTGTGAGAGCTCCCGGAGAAAATCAGTACCTACTCTTTCCTTAAACTGTGTTCCATTTGATGCTTGGCTGGCTTGAAAATGACTTTTGGGTAAAGCTTAACATTTTTAACGCAACAAGATAGAAGGG
>NW_019174393.1:7783659-7783790 GCF_002260705.1 Seriola dumerili
GCATTTTAGATACAGATGACTGGACCTGGCTGATAATGGGCCGACAATTTAATTTCCCAGGTATTAAAGGAGACTTGCTGGGTTTTGAATTGGTGCCCGTTGGTGGTATTTAAAAAAAAAAAAAAAAAAAA